>NC_081134.1:35853618-36453618 GCF_958295425.1 Solea solea | reverse complement strand
TGTTTTGATAAAACATGTGACTGTTTTCTCAAAACTGAGGAGTAGCGCGCCGAAAAACGGGAGGAAGAGGAATAATATCGAGCGGAATAAACACCAGTACGATTACAAGAGATGCTTGCGCTGCTAGTGAGAAATCTAGGGAGTTCTGACTAGTATACCTTGCAGCTGGAGGCACTAATAAACACGCAGAATTACAAGAGATGCTTGCGCTGAAATGCATTCTAGTGAGAACTCTAGGGAGTTCTGACCAGTATGCCTTGCAGCTGCAGGCACTAATAAACGCCATGAGGATTACAAGAGATGCTTGCTGTGCAATGCATTCAAGTCAGAACTCTAGGGAGTTCTGACTAGAATGCTTGCAGCAGCAGTCACTAATTATGGATATTACTGCATGTTTTAGTTCAGTCTAATCATTCGCAAGGCACCCTTAATGTGTGTGTGCACTGAGGTCCTTCATCTCCATGGCCACGTAAACAATCCATCATTAATATTTGATAAGGTCAAGAGGCTGAGTATAAGAGTCCGCCACGGGTCCGGCACTGATAGCATCAGTAGGAGAAAAGACGAGTGGTATGGATGTGTAAGGATGATATGGTGCGTGACTAAACGGCACTAATTGAACAAATGCAACAGAACATTAACCACATTCACTGCTGGATGTGGTGAAGTCTGGGAGGAAGAGTGATAGTGCCGATGATAGTGCAGTAAAGATTTTTGATTTTTTTTTTTTCTCTCACATAGTGATGTACAGTGAGGATGGAGGAACCTGAAGACAGTATCGCAGTGGTGGGGATTGGGTGCAATTTTCCTGGGGGTAAGATATATAATATTTCATCATATTGGGAATTGGGAATTTTTCCAAACTTTTTGTTAATATTTATGTGTGCACATTTCAAATAACATGCATAAAACTAAGTTGTTATTGAAAAACTAAACCTCTCTTGAAAATAATTCATTTACTAATTTGGTTATGGTTATAAATGACTTGCTAAATTATGCACAAATTTGCGCTTTGTCACAATTTAAATTGTGATTTGGGTCACTAGAGTTTGACAACCGAAAAAAATAAAGTTTGAGAAAGAATAATCTAATAAGAAGTGATGTTTCCAAACAGGAGAAGGGCTGGATAATTACTGGAAGGTTCTTCTGGAGGGAAGAAACTGTTCTGAGACGAATCCCAAAGAGAGGTTTGACGTAGCCAGTTGGTATGATCCAGACGACAACAAGGCGGGTAAATCCCGCACCGCCAAGGCTGCTCTCATTGACGGGTACGGTATCCTAATCTCATCATATAACCTATTTAGATAAAATTAGATGAATGTAAGTGTATATATAATTTCCATCCATCTCCGCTTTATCCTCCACATGAAGGTCACGGGAGGCGCTGTGCCAATCTCAGCTGACACAGGGCAATAGGCCAGGTACACCCTGGACAGTTTGCCAGTCCATCACAGGGCCACATATAGAGACAAACAACCATGACCTAATTTAGAGTGTCCAATTCGCCTAATCCAGATATTGTATGTTTTTGTTTTTATCCCACCCGCTCCACACACATCCAACACCTTGTCGCAGGGGGCCTGTGGAACTGCCAGTCAGCTACCCGCAAGACTGAGTTCATCTCCGGCTTTGCTACTGAGCAATGCCTGGACTTCCTTGCTCTCACTGAGACTTGGATAACACCCTCCAACACAGCCACCCCTGCGGTTCTCTCCTCCGCCCACTCCTTCTCCCACACACCCAGATCCACTGGAAGAGGTGGCGGGACAGGTCTGCTCATCAACCCCAACTGGACTTTCACTCTTTACCCACTGCCACACTTCTCTTCACAGTCGTTTGAATTTCATGCTGTAACTGTAACTCACCCAGTCAAACTCATCATTGTTGTCATCTACCGTCCACCTGGCCCATTGGGACACTTCTTGGAGGAACTAGATGTCCTCCTCTCAAACATCTCAGAAAATGGCCCACCACTTGTTCTTCTTGGTGACTTCAACATCCAGTCAGAGAAGTCATCCAATCTACTTCTTCTACTTTCGTCTCTTTCTCTCTCACTTGCTCCTTCTCCACCAACTCACAAAGCTGGCAACCACCTTGACCTCATCTTCACCAGAAACTGCTCCACCTCTGACCTCAAGGTAACTCCACTTCCTGTCTCTGATCATTTCTTCATTTCCTACTCTCTCCCACTCTCCCAATCTGATGGTCTCATCTCATCAGATATTGCACTTGTCTGCGTAACATTCGCTCTCTCTCTCCCTCCTCTTTCTCCTCAACTGTTCTATCAGCACTTCCTTCAGCTGACTCCTTCTCCCTCATGCATCCCAACTCTGCCACAGACACCTTCCTCTCTACTCTGTCCTCCTGTCTTGACTCTCTCTGTCCTCTTACTTCACGGCGGGTTCGTAAGTCCTCCCCAGCCCCGTGGTTGTCGGACTCAGTGCGTGCTGAGAGAGCCACGATACGGGCAACAGAAAGGAAATGGAGGAAATCAAAACACCCTGAAGACCTGCTTTCCTATCACTCTCTTCTCTCCACCTTCACTGCCTCTATCTCTGCAGCCAAACAATCTTTCTATCAGACTAAAATTCAATCCTCCTTCTCTAACCCCAAAAAAAATGTCTCGATCTTCTCTAACCTCCTGGTCCAGGCTCTTGTCATCTCACGCTTGGATTACTGCAACTCCCTCCTGGCTGGTCTCCCTGCGTGTGCCATACGACCTCTGCAACTCATCCAGAATACAGCAGTTCGACTGGTCTTCAACTTACCAAAACTCTACCACACTACACCGCTCCTCCGCTCCCTTCACTGGCTTCCTGTAGCTGCTCGCATCCGCTTCAAGACTATAGTGCTTGCGTTCCATGCTACAAACGGATCCGGTCCAGCCTACATCCAGGACATGATCAAAACCTACACCCCAGCCCGCCCACTTCGCTCTGCATCGGCAAACCGGCTCGCTGCCCCCTCACTGAGAGGATCGCAGAGGCATTCGCAGAACTCGAGACTGTTCACTGTCCTCGCTCCCAAATGGTGGAACGAGCTCCCCATCGACATCCGGACAGCGGAAAGCCTCCACATCTTCCGCCGCCGACTAAAAACACATTTCGTCTGACTCTACCTTGACTAAGACGACGACAAAAAAACAAAAACAAAAAAACTTATACATCGCACTTATGACTAGCACTTCATAGTTTGGTTTACTTGAAGCTCTTACTTACTTCTAGCTCTTATTTGTACCCAAATGTTTTAATGCACTTATTGTAAGTCGCTTTGGATAAAAGCGTCTGCTAAATGACATGTAATGTATGTAATGTAATGAAAGCAATTCCTCCAGTAATTAATAAAGTATTTGTAAATCTGACTCTAAAAGCATTTTTCTCAGCCATTTATATTGATTGAGTGCTTCTGATCAATCGTTTCCAGGTTTAATGAATTTGATCACAAGTTGTTTGGCATCAGTGACAGTGAAGTGGAACAAATGGATCCTCAGCAAAAGCAGCTCCTCCAGTGCGTTTACAGAGCTTTAGAGAATGCTGGACTTCCTACGGAGAAGGCCAGTGGCACCAGGACAGGAGTCTTCGTTGGTAAGACTTGACTATTTTGTAAAATACATAGTCAAATTGGCTGATTTTGTACATAGATATGTTGATTGAAAACCTAATTAATATTCATATGTATGCAGGCCTAATGAACCGTGATTATGCTGCACATGTCCACCCAAGTGTAATCAACCACTGGACTGGAACAGGACTTGCCATGAGTATCGCAGCAAACAGAGTTTCATACACCTTCAACTTTACTGGGCCATCGCTGACCATAGACAGTGCCTGTTCATCCTCCCTGGTGGCTCTCCATCTCGCTTGTCAAGCCATTAAACAAGGTCACTAACTTTTCTTTTTTTTTTTTTAAACACTTATGATACTATATTTATTTAAAAATGTGTGCCTCTTCAACTAAAGCATACACTATAGTGCAAGTTTAAAAGAAACAAAAAACAAAGACAGAGCTCTGTGAATTTTATTACCAGGTTCAAATTCTGTGTTGTCTTATCAGGAGATTGTGACATGGCTGTTTGTGGAGGCGTCACCTGTATCTTCGAGCCAAGAGTGTTTGTTGCTCTCAGCAAAGCCAAGATGATTTCACCTGACGGGACCAGCAAAGCTTTCTCCAACAGAGCAGATGGCTATGGTAGAGGAGAAGGCTGTGGAATTGTTCTCCTGAAGCCACTGAAAAAGGTCAGCATTTTCTGGGAAATATAAAAAAATATCCTTCCCTAACTTATAATTGTATTCCACCAGCTAGGAGGGGAATAAAATAACGAATAACTGCTTGGCTACGACTAAGCATTGTGTTTGTTTTAAAGATTAAACATAATTTTATTCTACTCTCATAGTTTAATTTTTGTCTTTATGTTGTTTAACAGGCAATACAAGACCATGACCATATCTGGGGTATCATCAGCAAAACAGCGGTCAACCAAGATGGACACTCGGTCACTCCAATCACCAAACCCTCCATGACCCAACAAGAGGAGCTGCTGCGAAGGATCTACTCCGAGTCTGATCTCGCAGATGTCCACTACATAGAAGCACATGGGACTGGAACCCCGGTCGGGGACCAAACAGAGGCAGGAAGCATCGCAAATGCCATCACCAAAGCCAAACCTCCTGGTTCAAAGACACTGCGGATTGGTTCTGTGAAGAGCAACATTGGACATACAGAATCGGCAGCTGGAGTGGCTGGACTCATTAAGGTTCTTCTAATGATGAATCATGAGACCATTGTTCCCTCCGTGTTCTACTCTGAAGAAACTGCAAGTGTAGATGCCAAAGCTTTGAACCTCAAGTTTCCTAAAGAGGTTGAAAAGTGGGAAACCTCTGGTGCAAGAATTGCAGGGGTGAACAACTTTGGCTTTGGGGGTACAAATGCACATGCTATTGTCAAACAGTATAAGCAGTCACCCATTAGGCACCAGAATGTCAGGACACAACCAAAGTACTTTGTCATATCTGCAAATTCAAACAAATCACTCTCTCTCATGATGGAGGACACTGTTAAACAGCTGGAGGCAGATAGTCAAGTTGATCTAAACTCACTTCTGTACACATCAGCTTGCAGAAGAAGCCACCTGAAACATAAATACAGAAAGGCCATTGTGGTATCATCTGTAGTTGACCTTAAAGAGAAGCTAAGTGCTGCTGTTGGCAAAAATATCAGCGCATGCTCCTCAGATCCAAGGTTAGTGTTTGTCTTTTGTGGAAATGGTGTCACTTACCATGGCATGTGCAAGCAGATGCTAAAACACGAGCCTATATTCAGACAAAAGATCATGGAAATTGCACAACTTTTTAAAAGGCTGAGTACCCTGAACATCCTGGAAACACTCGAGAGGGAGTTTGAGAGCAATGACTTCAAAAACCCAGATGTTGTCCAGCCATTACTCTTTGCTATCCAGGTTGGCATTAGCACCCTACTCAGGCATTGGGGTGTCAAGCCAGATGCAATACTTGGACACTCTGTGGGCGAGGTAGCAGCTGCTCACTGTTCTGGCCTCTTGTCCCTTGAAGATGCAGTAAACGTCATCTATTTCCGCAGCACACTCCAGAAGAAAGTCACTGGGGGTAAGATGCTTGTGATAAGCAACATGGCTGTAACGGAGGTAACTGCTCTCCTCCCTCATTACTCTGGTAGAGTTTGCCTTGCTGCTTTCAATAGTCCACAGTCCTGCACCCTATCAGGTGATGCAGATGCAATCATTAACATCCATAAGGAGCTAAGCACTTCAGCCAGTGGTCAGAATCTTTTCCTCCGTGTGTTGGATGTCCCTGCTGCTTACCACAGCCACATGATGGATCCAATTCTATCTGAAATCAAGGACGTGATTGGCGTCCTGCAGATTAATGATCTTGAGACAGAGTTGATCTCAACGGTGACAGGCAAGGAATTCCAGCAGGGAGATTTTTGCACCGGTGAATACTGGGCTAGAAACATTCGTGAGCCAGTAGCATTTGAGCCAGCAGTGAGGTCAGCAACAAAAGGAAAGAAGAACACAGTCTTTGTAGAGATAGGACCACGAAGGGCACTACAGAGAAACATCATTGAATGTCTGGATAATAATGATAGCACAGCTGTCCTGGCCTCGGTGCAACCAGAGAAAGATCATGAAACAATTGTGTCTGTTGTTTCTAAGCTGTTTGAACTGGGAGTTCCGGTAGATTGGAACACCTTCTACAAAGGCTACGAGACCTTGCCACTGCCTTTCCCACGATACAAATTTGATACCTCAGATAGGGATGTTATCATCGGAGCAGCACAAAATAACAAGGCAAGTGATCATCCTGTGCTCTGTCAGACAGGAAGTGAGAGCAACATTTTTCGCTGTGACCTGTCATCAGACTCTTCTTTCTACCTGAAAGAGCACAAACATAATAACATACCCATCATCCCTGGTGCCTTCTATGCAGAGTTGGGTTTAGCCGCATTCATGGCCAGTTCCAAACCAAAAGTAGCACTCAACTCTGTGCAGCTTAATGTCAATTTCCACAATCCTTATGTTTTATCCCTGAATTTTCCTGAAGTGAAAGTGCAACTGGAACACCAAGAGAAAGAGGCAAGTTTCAAAGTATTCTCTTCGTCTGCATTGTATGCATCAGGCAAAGTTGTTTCTAAGAGAGAGAGGTTGTATGAGGAACAGTGCATTTCACTGAGCTCCATCTTCAAAAGGTGCAAATCTGTAGTGAGCTTTCAGGAGTTCTATGGGTATCTGTCACAAGGGGGATTTCAGTATGGCGATGTCTTCAAGAACAAGGCAAATGTGCACTATGGGGAAGATCTCAGGGAGGCCTATGCAGTTGTTTCAGTTTCAGAGGAGCTGCAGCCTCAGCTACATGACTACTGCATTCATCCTGTTGTGTTGGACTATCTGATGCAGCTTCTTCCAGTTACAGTTGAGAACATTTTTTCTGGTAGGCCAGGTTTTCCTGCCCAAATAGGAAGTTTGACGGTGTTTGAACCCTTGCAAGATGAGATGATTGTCTACTTGAGAGCAATCGACGTGGGTACCAATCACTTTGAGGTGTGTGGCTGTTTTGCAGACAGAGAAGGCAGAGTGTTGGTTGAGGTTAAGCATGTGATTATCAAGTATCTTGGAAGTCAATCGCATGTGGTTGAGGAGTACTTCTACCATAATTCCTTCAGTGTACTCCGTGAAAGTATCACATCTGCTCCTCCCACAGCCTTGGTCTTTTGTGACCAAATAGGGATTGCTAATAGTCTGCAACAGCATTTAGACTCAAAATCTCAATACATTCCATTCACACATGCAAAAGACATTTTGAGCCAGGGCTTCCCATCTCTCTTGACACAACTCAAGATCAGAGATATCAAGAAACGCTTTAATGAAGTGTTGTTTTTGTGGGGCAAAGAAAATCTTTCTTCACTAACAGCTGATGCTGTGCTACAGAGTTTGGTGAACTGCTGTGAGATTTTCCGTCAAATCGTCCTTGAGCTCAAGCGAATTCACTTTCCACACTCTATTAGAGCAGTTACCTACCGTTCTTCTGATATCACAGTGGATCACATAAATCCAGGCTTTGCTCTCGCTGGTATGACCAGATCATTGGCTGCAGAGATACCAGAGCTTTCATTTCAGCTCATTGATCTAAACACCATTTCTGCTCAGGACATCACAGCTCTATCTAAGGTACTACAATCATATCCTTGCAGCAAGTACCCAGAGTTGGTGGTACAAAATGGTGAGGTTTTAAAATCCTCCATTGTCCGTACTCCTCCTGAGATCATAGACAGTTCTCAGGCCATTTTTTCCCCAACAAAGTCTGAACCTTGCATCTTCCAGACAGCTGATGCACATAGAATGAGTCAATTAAGTGCCATTCACATGAATGAGGGGGACCTGGCAATCACTGACAAATCAGTTGAAATACAACCCAGTACAATATGTGTTCATTCATCTGATTACTTCCCTGTCAGTGCTTCACATCTTAAATTTGGCCAGACCCTCTACTGGAACAAACACTCATTACAGAGCCACAAGCTGTTAGCTCTTGATTTCAGTGGTACTGTAACAGCAGTTGGAAAAGATGTCACTAAACTGAAAGTGGGAGACCACATTGCCTGCTGTTATCCTGTGGTGGCAGGCAGCAAGATCACAGTGCCAGAACATGTGTGCTACAGCACAAAACGATTCTCATTCCTTCAAAACACACCCTGTGTTTCCTACTTTGTGCTAGCATGGGAAATCCTACATCGAGCCTTGCCCAGAGCCAAACAAAATCTCGGAATCATATCCTGTGTTCCTGACTCTGCTTTAATGAAAGTCTTGGCTCTTACTGCCTCCGAGTCTGGCTGGAATGTCTTTTTTGGAGCACAATGTAATGCCAAACAAATGGATGCATTTGTCTTCTTGCCTCCATTTGATGAAGCCCTGGTTGAAAAACTTTGGAACTTTCCAGGGGTGGAACATGTGGTTGTCATCTGCGAGTCTCAGACTCAAACTTCACTTGCTCAGGATTTGTTCCAAGGTATAAACGACAGCATTCATGTGCAGACAATTCAGATGCCAGTCATTTTACAAAAGGGATCACTGAGTGCACAAAGGCCACATATTTATGAGTGGCTCAAGTCACTGAAGTTAAACAGGAAATTTGGTCTGACTAGCTTCACCTTTCAGAGTGTGGAATCTGATAACTTCAAGAGCAGTCATTTGCAGAAACCAGAATCATACTTCACCACAAAGAAACTAGCAGTTGTGGCTCTAGAAAAGGACGACAGTGACACTCAGATTCCACTAATGCCAGCAAAAAAACAGCTTTTCCAAAAGAAAGCGGTGTACATTGTGGCAGGGGGTCTTTCTGGTCTAGGCTTTGAAACTGTCAAGTTCATCTCACAAAGAGGGGGTGAATATGTTGTCATACTCTCCAGGAGTAAGCCCACGTCGCATGTGCAGCAAGACATACACAACATAGAGAATCAGTGTGGAAACTGCATCACTAGCATGAGATGTGATGTATCAGACTCCAAACAGGTGCCCAAGGTTATCAGTGCCATAGGCCACAAGTTCCCTGGTTGTCCAATTAAAGGTGTCTTCCACAGTGCAGTTGTCTTGCAAGATGGGCTGATTGAGACACTCGACAGATCTCTCTATGAGATAGTTCTCACACCAAAAGTAAAAGGTGCACTTAATCTGCACCACGCAACACAACACTGTCAGTTAGACTACTTTGTGTGTTATTCCTCCATCTCTGCTTTTCTGGGAAATGCATCACAAACAAACTACGCAGCAGCCAACACCTTCCTCGACATGTTCTGTCATTACAGGCGCAAACTTGGGCTGCCTGGACAGTCCATCAACTGGGGGGCCTTGAATGTCGGTCTTCTCTTGAACAAGGAGCATTTCCAGCGATTTCTGGAGGCAAAGGGGTTGATGATTTTAGAAGTCCCTGAAATTCATAAAAGCTTGGAGCAATGCCTTGTCCTCAATAGGCCCCAACAGGCTGTTTGCAGGTTTAATTTCAGAAACATCAGGTACAATATCCTCTCCCAAAATGTGTCCTTGACCATGCGTCTGTCCGTGTTAGTTGAGGACGCTTTCCAAAAATCAGAGAAAGAATCTCAAGCAAACCAAGCTGAATCTTTCTCGTCAAAAGACTACGTCATCTCTCTCCTTAGTGAAACCGTTGGCTTGGATGAGAGTGAGCTAAAAGACGAAACGCCTCTCTCCTCCTTAGGCATTGACTCCATGCAGGCCATGACTCTGCAGAATCGGATCTTCCTGGAAAGAGGTGTGAATGTGCCTCTGGTGAAACTGCTGGACCCCAATGCCACGCTGTCAACAGTGGTAGATATACTGAGTGAAGGAGCTGAGGGTGAAAGGTTCAGTGATAATGCAGCAACTAATAGCTCAACTGAGGAAACAGAGCATCTTTCAACTACATTGTAAAAATGCTAAAGGCATATGTTGAGTTATGTAAACAACATAACTATCATGACAGTGAAACAGAAGAAAAATGGCCATTGCAACACAATAACATTATTGTGTTAAATGTGTACTATACAAGTTCATATTGCTTTTTGCCTGCTCTGTTTGATTGTCATATCTAGAAAGTTGTGTTAAGTTATGTTTAGTTTTTTGCCTTCTATTTTTTGTCTTGTGACTTCCTGTTTTATTTTGACATCTCTCTTTCCTCTTGTTTTAGCTAACTTGCCCTTCCCCTGTAGTTTTCCCCCCAGTCTGATTATCTTCCCCGCCCTGATTGTTTCCACCTGTTCCCCATTACTTTGAGTTCACATATAGCCTGTGCTTCCCTTTGCCCTGTGTCAGTTCGTCTTGTCTGTCATGCCAGAGAACCCACGCCAATCCATGCCACGTCAATTGTTTGTAAGGTTTTTGCTTTTCTTAGTTGCTACTTTGTTTTGTCCCTTTTTGAGCCATCAGAGTTTTTTCCTCGTGAAGAGTGATTTTGATTTGGCACCTTGCCCAGACCTTTTGTCTCCTCCCAGTGAGTGATTATAATTTGTTATTTTTGCCTTTTGCTTATCTAGTGATTCCTCGATAGAGTGATTTTCTGTTGATACTTTTCCTCCTTTGAGAGTGATTTTTATTTGTTACTTTGTCCAATAAATTGGAATAATTTTTGAAGTTGTCTCTGAGTCGTGCTATTGGGTTCAAGTCCTTGTTCGGTTGTGACATTGATTTATTTTGATTTGTTTTTTATTACAGTTTTGTGCAGTTTGCTATAATGGAAATTAAACATTAAATGAAAAATGTAATATATGCAATTCTGTTAATAATTTATATCATGAAATTGTAATAAAGGATCTTAATCTTTGAACCTCTTATGTTTATGTCTGTGGTGTTGTTTAGTCTGTACACTTCTGCCAGCAATGTACTTTAATCATCAGCCTGTTTGATATTCACTCATCTTTTACATGGTCAAGTCCTATCACTGATAGCTCAATGATTATGGCTTTATAATGATGGAAAAAACACATGTGATATAGTCACTGGCAGCACTTATGATAACTGATAAGTTTCAGATAACCTGCCGTTTTAATTTCTTATTCATTTCATCATGTAGACAAAGCCAAACGTCCTCCAGTATAGGCAAATAATATAATCAGTGGTGTCTTTGTTTATTAGCTGTTTATTAGCTTAACTGGGCTAAATAAACCACCATAACCTCAATAATCCAGCATGGACATTTTTCTTTTGTCTGAGTACACTACCTGCACAGGGTGTAGTAGTCATTCGATTTACTTAAATCTTTGGACTCGAGAGCCAAGATACATTGCAAAAAATGAGGCAACTCTCTGACATCATAGCAAACTTCATTGCTTATTTATCAAGTTTAAAAAAAAAATATGACAGCAAAGACTGCAGTACACTGCATGTGTCAATTTCTGTCAATGTAATTTACATGGTTGATTTATTTACAGATATAAGAATATGCATGGAACACAATTTATTCATTATCTCGGGATCATGGGTACATCAAATATCAGCAGATATTACAACAAAATAATCTAAAAATAACAAATATACACCACTTCAGTACAATTAAAGCAATTTAAAACATTTAAGGGTTAGATGTAAAACCTATTATAATAAGATGGGTATTAAAAGTGCAATGTATAGACATTTTAGCAATGTTACATACTCATTACAACGGAAAGCAGAATGTAGCACAGCAATTTAAAGACCTGTGAATAAGCCAAGAAATCAGGAGGTAAAAAACATATTTATACATTCACAACACAATTATATTCATCTCTCATGGTGTCTGTAGATAGTGTATATTTTATTAAACTATCCATTATTCATTACAACAGTAGCCAAAGTGGCTGTTGTACTGTTTGGGTCCAGTATTCTAACCAAAGGCACATTGACTCCTGTTTCCTGGAAAATCTTGTTCTGAAGAGTCATGGCTAACATGGAGTCAATGCCCAGTGCACACAGAGCAGAGTCATTATCTAACTCATGGATGCTAATATTGCTTAAGTCACTGACCATTTTCCTCACACATTCATGCGCAGACTGCAAAGGTTGAACTTTGGGTTCATCACTTACATCATCTCGTAGCTCCTTTTCCACCAGAGCAGACAGCCGCTCTCTGAGAAACGCATTTTGTGAAAGAACATGTGTGTTAAGATTTTTGAAGTTGAACTTGCAGGCGACTTGTTGAGGCCTGTTCATCAAAAGACACTTTTCGAGTGCTTCGTGAACTTCACAAACGTTCATTATCATCATCCCTTTTGCTTCTAAGAACTTTTGAAAGTGGTCTCTGTTCAGGAGGAGACCGAGGTTTAAAGGACCCCAGTTGATGGACTGTGCAGAAAGTCCAAGGTTTCTCCGATAGTGACAGAACATGTCCAGAAAAGAATTGGCTGCTGCGTAGTTACACTGTGACGCATTGCCAATGAAAGAAGAGATGGATGAGTAGCACACAAAGTAGTCAAGTTTGTTGTGAAGTGTTGCATAGTGGAGATTTAAAGCCCCGCTCACTTTAGGCTGCAGCACCTTCCGGAAGAGAGACCCATCAAGGTTTTCAATAAGTGCATCATGTAATACTGCAGCACTATGAAACACACCTTTGATTGCGCAAGGGTAGAACCTTTGTTCAATCATTGAGATTGCCCCTATTGTCTGCATCGACACAGAGACGTCACACTGAACATGTATTATCGCAACCCCATATCTTTTCTCTAGAAGTTCCATCTCAAACCGCGTCTCATCCGTCAGAAGACTTCTGGACAGTGTTGCAATAGAACCTCCACCATTATGGGCAATGAATTTCACAGTTTCAAGCCCCAACCCTGAAAGGCCTCCAGTTACAATGTAAACACTGCTTTGTTTAAAAAGTCTCTCTGGCCCGGTGAGCACAGGAATATCTGACATTGCACCATGAGATTCTCCACCATCTAAAACCACCTGCTGCACTGTTATTGTAGTGAAATAGGACTCTGAATCTGGATCAGTATGTGGGTCTTCTGTTCTTGACGACTGAAATGTCAGATTTTTCAAAGGTAGAGAAGCTGAATCAAAGCCTAATGATATTAGCCAGTTAAAGACTTTCCTGCTCTGTTCTTGCAGGTTGGCTCTCTGGAAAACATATGCCACATCAACGTTATGCACATGCAGGTGTTCACTCTTTGTTGCAAACATGTTTGCTGAGTGGGAAGATGACATGTGACTGCTACATACAAAAATGATGTGTTTCTCAAGGCAACTGCTGTCTTTTACATCCTGCCAAGTGTGATCAAATGGAGGCAGATAAACAAATACGTGACTCTGATCAAAACACAGAGGTGTGCCTTTGGAATGTGACTTTGAGGAAACATTCCAGCCTGACCGGTTTGCTGTTAAAGCCAAAACCTTCACCAGAGCAGAAGCTGAGTTAGAGGAGACAATGGTCAGCTTCCTGTGCTGTTGTTTTACATTGGTGAGCATCCTCTGCAGGATCTGCCATGCCAGTATGAAGTAAGACACACACGGAGTGTCTTTCAGAAATGAGAGCCGGTTCGTAGTACAGCACACAGCTTCAGGAATTCTGATCTTATCCATCGCCACAACTGGATAACAAGAGGCGATATGATCTCCCACATTTAAGCTATGAACATGTTTCCCAACAGCTGTAACAATGCCGCCAAAATCTAAAACCAGAAGTTTGTGCTTCTGAGACGTGTGCTGGTTCCAGTACATTGTCTTACTGAAATCCAAATGTGAAGTGGTGACGGGGAAGTAATCAGATGAGTGCACACACGCATTGGTTAGCTGAATCTCAACTGATGTCTCTGGGATAGGATCTACATTTGTGTTTTCAGGGATGGCAGACAAGCAAGACATCCTGTATGAATCCGTTGTCTGCAGAACAAAGTTGCTCAGATACACTGACTGTATATTTTCTTCACACAAAGCCTTCTCTAGCATTGGAGTCTGTGATATTCTAGTTGCTGATGCCTGCCCTTTGCTAATCAGGACTTCTTGTTGGTTGCAGGTGTTAATTACATGGACCAACATTTGAATGTCTTCACTGGTTACAGAAGCGAGGTCAATCAGCTGAAAAGAGAAACTTGCCATCTCTGCCGCACAAGCCCTTGTCATACCAGACAGCACAAATCCTGGATTGACATGGTCCACAGTCATTTCTGTTGATCTATAGGTTATGATATGTACAGTGCAAGATGGTCTTTTCTGTTTCAAGCCTAACACAATCTGGCGATATTGCTCACAGCAAGTAACCAAGGAGTCCAGTGTCTGGTCAGCTGTCAAATGACTGAGGGTTTCTACACCCCAAATGAAAAGAACAGTTTCCAAATCCACATTAGAGTCAAGAGAGTGACAAACTAGCTCTCGAAGTTGGTCAGAAGTCCTATTGTCTCTGCTTTCCACAATGACAGACTCTGGGTCTAAGTATGGCATAAGTCTTTTAGTAATGCAGAGTTTGTCTTCAAAAACCATTGCTTTTATTTTGCAACTGTGAAAGTCTGTCTTTTCATGGATTGTAATCCTTTCATTGTGAAAGAAGAGTGACTGAGGAGCATTTGAGCGATTGCCCAAAAACAAGATCTTCACCTTCTTAAGTTCGACTAGCACTTGACCCTCTGCGGTAGAAAAGCAACCACACACTTCAAGGAACTCTGGGGTCTCTTGAGTTGCTCGTAAATACATCACCATTTTCTCCTGTAAAGGTGATGAAATGTTGACACTGCCTATAGCTGAGGGGAATCCCTGTTTGGCTATTAGCTGTCTTGTAGCCACCACTGCAGTCATTTGGAGAAAGTAGTCCAATAACACAGGGTGAATGAAGTAGTCATGAAGGTGTTTTAGAAGTTCTTCGGGGACTTGAATTCTTGTCACAGCCTCTCTGAACTCGTCCCCGAAATGCACATCATCGAGCTTTTTGAAGACAGAGCCGTATTCAAATCCAGCTTCAGATAGAGTTGAATAAATCTCTTTTTTCTTAATAACAGATCTGCACCTTTGATAGATTATGCTGAGAAATATGGTGGGTTCCTCTATCAGTGGCTGACTCTCTGCACTCCTGTATGTGCCAGAGGCATGTGTTGCAACGGCCGACTGTATCTTGAAAGATGCCTCAGTCTCTGCATGCTCGAGGATTACTTTGAGCTGATGACAGCTTGAGGTGAGTGTTAACAGACTCTCAAATCTAAAACTGAGCTGGAGAAGAGAAACTGGCTTCTTTGGTTTTAAGCTGGCCATCACTGAGGCATAACCTAGTTCTACATAAAACGCACCTGGCACTATGGAAACACCATTGTGTTTATGCTCCCACAGATATGGTACACTCTCCTGGGAGAGGTTGCACATGTACTCTCTGTTATCAGGCTTTATCTGCGCTAGGAGCACACAGGGAGAAAAAGCAGGTAATGCATTACCTTTTCTCACATCCTCAAAATGTAGTTGTTTCTTTGAGTGATCGAACTGATACACTGGAAGGGTGGTGGGTAATGTCTCGTAACCCTTGTAGACTTGATGCCAGTCCACATTTACGCCAAGTTCAAATGCTCTTCCCAAGCTATTCAAGACTGCGTCATAGTCTTTGTGAGGCTGGACCGAGGAAAGAACTACGGTGTTATTTCCTAGGGTTTCATGGATGTTCCTTTGTAGAGCCCTACGAGGTCCAATCTCCACAAAGACCACATTTCTCCCAAACTGCTTGTCTTTCATGACAGCGTGCATCGCCTGTTCAAATAAAACCGGTTCGCGAATGTTCTTTGCCCAGTACTTACCAGTGCTGAAGTCACCATCTGAAAACCTGTCTGCAGTCACTGTTGAGAAAAGTTTGCATTTCATGCTTCTGGCATCTAAAAGATGTATGCTTTTCTCAATGTCTTCTAATATAGGATCCATCATATGGCTATGGTATGCCGCAGAAACGTCCAAGACATGGAGGAAGGGGTTTTTATCCTTAAACAGAATCTTCAGTCTTTCATGAATGATGTCAATAGCATGTGAATCTCCAGACACTGTGCAGGACTGAGGGCTGTTGAAAGCCGCCACACAAACTTTACCAGAGACGACTTCAAGGATTTCTTCTACTTTTTCCACAGCCACATTACTGACCACAAGCATTTTCCCACCTGTGACATTGCTCTGAAGACGACTGCGGTGGTAAAGCACTTTCACAGCATCTTCAAGAGACAAGAGTCCAGAACAGTGAGCAGCAGCAACTTCACCCACAGAGTGTCCAAGCACAGCGTCAGGTTTAACACCCCAGTGATTTAAAAGAGTGGCAATGCCAACCTGGATTGCAAAAAGAATAGGCTGGACAATATCTGGCTTCTGGAAGTCGGCATTATCAAAGTCACCTGCAAGCCACTGACTAATGCTGGAGCATTTATAACTGTGGAAGATAGTTTCAACCTCTCTAATTTTCTCTCTGAAAAGAGAAACCTCTCTCATTAACTGCTGGCACATACCCTTGAAGGCAACTCCATTCCCACAAAACACAAACACGACCTGGATGTCTGACATTGTTGACTCGACCTCTGATTTCAGTGCAGACGTCAGCTGTTGCTGTAAATCTGAGAGGGAATTTGTCAGGAAGGCCTTTCTACATTTATGTCTGGAATGACTCCTTCCACATGCTGAGGTGTAGGTCAGTGCATGCAAGTCCACTGTTTTAGTGCTGCCGAGCTTTCGTTGTGTGTCAGTCATGGATAGAATCAATGATTTCTCAGTGGCTGCAGATGCTACAAAGAGTTTTGGACTGACGTTTAGGGTCCCTGTCAGAACATTGGTCTTTCTATACTCTCTTAAAATCGCATGAGCATTTGTGCCTCCAAACCCAAAGCTGTTGATGCCGGCTACTCTCTGTAGTGACTCAATTGTGTCCCATCTTTCAGCTTTACATGGAATATTTAGGCCAAGAGCTTTAACATCTATACTTGCACCGTCTTCAGAGTAGAAAACAGAGGGGACAATTGTCTCATGTTTCATCATTAGGAGAACCTTAATGAGTCCGGCTACTCCTGCCGCAGATTCTGTATGTCCAATATTACCTTTCACTGAGCCAATCTGCAGCGTCTTGGAGCCAGGATGTTTGGCTTTAGCGATGACGTTTGAGATGCTTCTCGCCTCCGTTGGATCTCCAACTGGAGTTCCAGTCCCATGTGCTTCTATGTACTGGACATTTGCGAGATCAGACTCGGCGTAGATCCTTCGCAGCAGCTCCTCTTGTTGAGTCAAGGAGGGTTTGGTGATCGGGGTGACCGAGTGTCCGTCTTGGTTGACGGCTGTTTTGCTGATGATGCCCCATATTTTGTTGTGGTCATTTAAAGCCTTTGTACACAACAATAAGCAGGTTAGACATGAGTTAAAACATGAAATAAAGAGACTGTGGCTCATACCTTTTTCAGAGGCTTCAGGAGAACAATCCCACAGCCTTCTCCTCTACCGTAGCCATCTGCTCTTCTGGAAAAAGGTTTGCTGGTCCCCTCAGATGAGATCATCTTTGCCTTGCTCAAAGCAACAAACACTCTAGGCTCTATGATACAACTGACGCCCCCGCACAAAGCCATCTCGCAGTCTCCTAGTTGAAAGATACAATGAAATGAAGCACAGAATTGAAAAAGATTTGATAACTAATGGGATTTGTATTAAAGAGAACCACATACCGTGTTTTATAGCCTGGCAGGCTAAATGCAAGGCCACCAAAGAAGAGGAACAGGCACTGTCAATGGCCAAAGAAGGGCCAGTGAGATTAAAGGCGAAGGAAATTCGATTGGCAGCCACACTCATTGCCGTCCCTGTGCCATTGTAGTGGGTTATTGTAGTGGGATTGTTATTTCGGATCATCTCATAATCCCTGTTCATAAGACCTGCAACACCATAATCAATGTAGGTTACAATTACACTATAACAAAATTGTGCTTTCAAATGCATCATGGAACAATAGATCACCTATGTAAACTCCAGTTCTGCTTCCACTGACACTTTCCATAGCCACTCCTGCATCCTCTAAAGCTCTATATGTGCACTGAAGGAGGAGTTTCTGCTGAGGGTCCATGAAATCGCTCTCTGCTTCGGTGATACCAAAAAACTTGTGATCAAACTCATTAAACCTGGAAATAAGAAAGAACATCAATTATCCAATCATCTCTTAAGAGAAGAGTTAACACCTAATCTGGCATTTTTATGCTCACCCATCTATAAGCGCTGCTTTGGTCGTTTGTGTCTTCCCAGGTTTGCCATCATCAGCATCGTACCAGAAACTGGTGTCAAATCGTTCTGCTGGAATATCTGCTACACAGTTCTTTCCTTCCAACAGAACCCTCCAGAAACTTTCCAACCCCTCGCCTACAATACAACCACAGTGACAATAATCAGCCATGTCTGAGGACAACCCTGAAAACATAAAGTCAATTCAACAGTGTAATAATTTGAGTCGTATACCTCCAGGGAAATTGCATCCAATCCCAATGACTGCTATGTCATCCTTTGGGTCTTCCATAGTTCCTGTGATGTGCTTGTGGTGTTATCTTGCTTTATTTTTAACACCAAAGATAATTTTACAGCCTCTCCATAATGAAGGTCTGTTCAGTCGTGTAGCTTTCTTCAGTCAGAGCTGGAGCTGCTGTCCCCTTTATAAATACTTTGTCAGGCATCAGGGGGCAAGAGGACACAACAATGTCCTCTCTTACTGGTTTAAATATAGGTTAAGATCTTTGAGACAGTGATAAATAAGCCTTTGTTCTTCTTTGGGGATTGACAAAAATGTGTGTAATCTGAGAATCTGCCTGGTGAAGTCAGTGGGAAATTGTATTTTACCTCATATAGCGGAAAAATATAGACAGTTACCTCTCAAATTTATAAATAGTAGGATTCCTAAAAATTGGTTTGTAGGCTGCAAAGTTTTAATGGGTATTAAGTTGTAAGAAAAATAAAACCACTCTCTTAAACATTAGAGTACAATAACTAAGAAAAATATAATCTGATTTTTAACAAGCCCTTTATTGAAATGTACAAAACAAAAAATTAGCCTTGTCACAGCAAAGTCTATGAAATTTGCTCAACTGCCAATTTAGAAAACAGTGTGTCTGATGAGTTAAACCATCACACTGTAAAAATATAATTTTGTGTGAAATCAAAAATACAAAGCTCACTGCAAAAATCGCAAAGTCCGAAGTCCAAATAACTGTCTTCACAGTTCTAGTGTTGATGAGATATATGGACATGAAACAGTTTAACACGTGTGTGTGGTATGAGTAAGATAAACCTTTATTTCATCTTCAAGAAATCCACCGTCCGAAGGAACAAACAGAAGCACAAAGCTATACATATATCCCCTTATTTACCAGTTACAGATGAGCTTCGTCTACATGGTGAAGGTTCTTCACAAATTCTCAGGACACACACCTTTGGGCACTTAAATAAATAACATACAGAAGATGTGGTAAACCAAAATGCATAACCTTAAGATGAAATATGAAGAGTTCAAAATCTTTTTCAAAAATGACCTGTACCTTCCTGCAATCAGATGGAACATCCAAACTGAGGTACTTTAAGGTCCTACGGTGACCACAAGTTTAAACAAAAAAAAACATTTTTCATCCCAAGTAACTGTCTACCTTTGAACACTGGTTGAGTAAGACCCATAAAATACTAGTGCTAAGGGCAAAAACATCCTTAATGAAACCTATTCATATTGACATATTTGTCAAGGGTATTTATTTCGTTTGATTCAAATGAAGTGTGAAGGTGCTTTAAAATTCCAAATGAAACTGAACGTCTTGGAAATTAAACACATCATAATGAAGTAATAATATGGGCGAGACAGTCATTCCAGTCATCTTCACATGGGTATTAAGGAGAACACAAAAAAATGAAAAACAAGGCCTCAAAAAGGCCTGTGCTAAATAGCAGAGCTTCATATTATATATATATATATATGTACATGATACAAAAGTCTACAGTGGCTGCGGAGGTATCTCGTGGTCCAGTGATTTGCCCTCCAGCACCAACTGGATCTCTTTGGCGTCCAGAGTTTCGTATGTGAGCAGGGCATCAGCCAGCGTCTTGTGCTCCTTATTGTACGTCTTCAGGATGTTTTTAGCCCGTTCGTACGAGTCCTGGAGTTGAGAGGAAGAGCGGTGCATGAGAAAACGTTGGTATCAATTATTAATATTAAGGTATCTGTGGCTTATAGAGAGATTCAAAGTGCTGTGTCCACCCTCACCTTCAGTAAAACTCGGACTTCCTGTTCGATGGCAGCTTGCGTCTCGGGGCTCTGCTTTGTTATGTCACGATATGTCATGACACCAAGCTACAACGAAATTTCAGTCATTAGTCAGCTTTTATTTTTTACGTTTTTTAAAAAAATTCTATGTGTTTGATTGGCATTTGTTCACTGGATATACTCTGTAATAAAACACTTCATCAGGTACAACTCAGGTGAACATGCTTATTTTTTGGCAGCGATGTGACTCATTCATGTTGTGGCTGTTTTATATTTATCTCATTAAACCTGCTACCTTTAGTGTGGAGCAGGCTTTTCTGGTGTGGTTTGGTTGGAGACCAGAGGGGAAATCGGTTCTGCAGTGTTTATTTACACTAGAAACTAAAATATAAATGTAGGGTATAATATATATAGTTTAAATAACAGCTAATATTTACACTTGGCCAACTGCAAACACTATACGGTTAGCCAGAGGGGGGTCAAGTCTCAAACTATTCACAACAATGGAAAGAAGCAGATTCTCGGCTTTGCAGCTGTTTACTTAGTTTTAGAAAGTATTTCCTTCCTATCAGGATGCAAACATAGATGGTAATCAAAGACCTCTGTGTTTGCCAAGTCAGACTAAAACTGGAGTTTAACAAACTGAAATGTTTTTTTTGGGTCTCTAAAATGTCAAAGTAGTGTGGAAAGCAGGCATTTTCAGAGCAGAACATAATCTGATTTTAAAAGGAAATGTAGTTGTACAGGTGTAGCATAAGTATGGTGTACCGATGAAGTAGAAAGAACCACAAGTTTGAGTTATTATTAATCCACAGAAATGTAAATATTTACCTTGTTGCTCATGCCAAACCTGGTCACCATCATTTTTGCTATTTTGGTCGCACCATCAAAGTCACTGGAGGCTCCTTAAATAAACAAGTAGAGTGAAATGAATATCATGTTTGAAACAATAGGACTTTAAACATAATCATACACATACGAAAGTCTTTCACTGCTATACAACAGTAAAATATTAATATTATTTAGGGTAAAAATTGATAATGATGTATTTGTCCTTCAATCCAATGGTAGTGACTGAGTAATATCTGGGGGTCATCAGATTGTTGTGGAGAAAAAAAAAAATCCGGGTGTTGTTTTCTACATGAAACTGTACCAGTGATGAGGTCTGCCTTAATCTTCCAATACAACATACTTGGCCATACAAATTCCAGCACGCCATACAAGTGGATCAATGCTGCCCTCTACAGGAGAGATGCCTTACAGCAGAACAAAACTTTATATCCGGGGAGCCTTTTTTAAAGTAAACTATCATAACCCAAATCACAATTTATGTTGTAAAAACAATTGCAAATGTATGCAACATCAAACACTGATATAAATCTCAACCAAAAGGTGAGGAAAAATCTCCCAGGACCCATCTGTGGGTCCTGACCCAGTCCAAATTCATACTGCAGCTGTACAAATTCCGTCTCATATTATATATATTTTATTATTTTAAATCTACTTCTTCTATTAAATATGGTTCTATCTTTGATAACAACTGCATAAAATCATCTTAATTACGCACCAGTGGTGACGCAGTCATCTCCAAAGATGAGCTCCTCTGCCACTCGACCACCCATACTGACGTCCATCTGAGCGAGCAGCTGCGCTCGCGTTTCACTCCAGCGGTCGTCCTCTGGGAGCATGGACACCTGCAGCACAGAAACACAGAGGACACACACGGAGGAGGTTTGTTTCTGGATCTAAAAAAATGCACAGGAGAAGGTCGATGGCGATGATGAACAGAAAGATGCTCACGTGGCCTAGAGTTGGTCCTCTGGGCATGATTGTTGCCTTATTGATGGGCATCGCATCTTTGGTGTAATAGGCGACGATGGCGTGGCCGGACTCATGGTAGGCAGTGATGGTCTTGTTTTTTATGTCGATTTCAACGCTTCTTCTCTCAGGGCCTGGAATAAAATGGAAAAAAGTAAAATAATTAAAAGTGGATTTTTTTTTTTTTTTTTAAATCAGCCTTTAATCATGTTACTTTTTACTGATACTGTGTCTTCTAAATTAAAGTATATCTTTCTATACTTTTGTTTAAGTGATTTTCTTGACCAGTGGGAATGTGTTTAATCTGCATTTACTGCTGGGTCATATGACTCTGCAGTGCACTCTGATTTGCATTAATGGGTAAATACAACAATTACTTCTTAATCTTTATAGCAGCAATGCAAATTCCTGCGTCAGTTTCGGTGGAACAATACGACCCATATTCATCTTCAGGCAATAAACATGTTAATAGCCATGAATATTTGTAGGAACCTTACTTCTTTTTTTTACTAGGAAAGGCCAAATACCCCTGTTTTATGTCCAATACTGATCAGTCCAATATAGTCTTTTATTTAAAAAGAAAGCAGTGAATATCTCATTTGTGCTAATGCATCTACAACTAGTCATAACCAGACATATCAAAAACCATGCTGTGTGTCATACTAAAATGTTGCTACTTTTAACACATTTACTGTTTTACAGACTGTGCTTGATCATGAATGTACATGTTATTTAGGGTTTTTGGATCATTTGATTCTGGCAGAGTCATGACATCGTAACAGATCACAGAGCAGACCAACCACTGGTAACTAGAATGGTGTTTTTTTGTGAGCTCTCCTGATTTTAAAGATCCTGGCCTACCCTCTAATTTTACTGTGAAAGAATCTCAGTAAGTGTGTCTCATGTGACGTGAGGTTAGTGCAACAGAGCAGATCTAAACACTGTGTGTATTCACCCATGAGGATCTTGTCTTTAGCAAACTCCAGATCCTTCATTGTGACCATCTCTTTCCCATCCACAGCTGCCTTCAGGGCAGCCTGGTTGACCAGGTTCTCGAGCTCTGCACCAGTGAATCCCACTGTGCCCCGGGCAATAATTTCTGCGTTCACAACTACACAACAGAAAAGTGGCCAAAAGACAATAGTTTAATTTAGACAAACTCTCAGGCTGAGGTCTCACTTGCCTCTTCCAATTTCACATCAGTGGACAGATGTTTGCTCACAAAAAACATGAGAAGATATTTTAATCTGTAACAATGAGACTTACCAGAGTCCACTTTAATCTTGGACAGATACCAGTTGAGAATTTCAGTGCGTCCTTTTACATCTGGATGAGGTACAGTCACCTGCATGTCAAACCTCCCTGGTCGTATCAGAGCGCTGAAAAATAGACCCCAACGTTTAATTAATTAAAAATCCAAAGCCATGCTCAACTTCACTGTGTCGACACCTAAATGTCAAATTCTGGGACAGTTTTGCAAAACAATAACTATGCAGACATAGATTAATGTAATCTCGATTTGACCTACTGGAGAATATCACAGGGTTACTTTGAGGGCCTAATCAAAACATAAAGTATATATCTGTACAGTATATTGTAATTTGAGATGAAAACATACTTATCCAGAGCCTCAGCAAAGTTTGTAGCACCAATAACAATGACTCCTTCATTTGGTTTAAACCTGTAAAATATCAAAAAACAGGGTCAGGAAAAAGAAAGTTTTTTTTTTTTTAATTCACAGTATGAATACAATAAAACGGACCCATCCATCTCAGCCAGCAGCTGGTTAATGGTTTGTCTGGAGTACGGATGCATAGGAGACTCGATCCTCTTCCCTCCAACACTGTCCAACTCATCAATGAAGATGACACATGGAGCATTGGCTTTGGCCTCCTCTGCAAAACACAACAAAGACAGGTTTTGTGGTGTCGTCTGCGACTGGATTTCTCACACTTTCTCACATCCAGCAAACTCACTGAAAAGATTCCTGATGCGGCCTGCACCAACACCCACAAACATCTCATCAAATTCCGATCCAGAAGCATAGTAGAAAGGCACGTCAGCTTCACCAGCCACGGCTCGTGCTAGCAGGGTCTTTCCAGTACCAGGTGGACCAATAAGGAGGATTCCTGCGAGAATAGAGGACATCAGTAAGGTTATTTGCCAGATTTGTGTGGTTGATTAAGTCAAAGAAAGTGGAGGAAGTTGAGTTATCCTACCTTTAGGCAGCTTTCCACCGAGAACAGTAAACTTCTGTGGGTTCCTGAGAAACTCGACAACATCTTGTAGTTCATTCTTTGCCTCCTCCACACCTTTGACATGCTCAAATGTCACATTCTTCATCTGGACGGGGTCGACTGCCGAGTCGAGACCAGACGTGGTCCGGAACCTTACTGCGAAATCCAAAAAAAAACAACACAAGTCAGTACAAACAGACCAAACACAAATCTTCACAACATCTCACAGTAATGGACTAAACAACTGCTGGTTACAATATGCTTACTGCGGCACACATGTAAATGCGATGTGTGTAAGCTCCCTTTCCACATTTATCGCTCCCAACTATTGGAATAGTTCCAGCACAAAGGCATGAAAACATAAACATTTGATTATGGTATTCAGTAGAATAATCACTCACACCCTATATGCACACTTTAGAAGAGATAGTATGTACAATTAACCTGGGGCCAAGATATTGCTTCAACAATCATAGCTGATGAGGATTCCAGTTTTGTTATACAAACTTGGAAACACTAATAAGCTCTGGTCTGTTTGCAGTGTGCATGTAGAGTTGTGTCTTGTTTTGCAAGGATTATGAAAGAATCAAAACTGAAACAAACCAGCGTCAGAAAAGGAGCCTTTACCCGAGAGAAAAGGGGTTCTCGACAGGCCATAAATACCAACAAGGAGGAGCACCAACAGGATCAATCTGGTTCTCCTGAGTGAGTCTGTGAAAACGAAGCATAGAAAAAGTTTGGTATGAGTCCTGCTGCTCTTACCAAAAGTCACTCTATTTTTACTGTTACACTGAAAATCAGTAAATACTTTGAAAGTATCAGATTTATTTTCGTTCTCATGTTAGCAGAAGGTTTGGTGGCTAAGTGAGTAAAACACATGCCTTGAGTTCTCTGTGTTAAGGCCTGGGACCTCATGAACCCATCAGTGAAACCAGTCTTAAAAGCCTCCTGCTGGTTTTCTGGAAGGTTCCTTTGTTTCACCACTTGGTCAAGCGATTGCACCTCTGGCCCCTTTTCCCTCATGAGCAGCCCCTGTGGGGAATGCAGGTTGATTGATTAGCTTCACGCAATGGAAACATAGTGGGACCTGACAAATATTTACATTACACAGGTGGTTTGAATTGTGAAGTAACACACTGACCTTCATGAAGTTTGGTGTGTAGGCCTCAGACTCCACTGGACCATCGTATCTGGACTCATTTCGTCTGGATTTTCTAAGTGTCTTGAAACCCCGACTTTGAACCCAAACTACACAGAAACACACATGGAGAGAAAAAACAATAAGCTCCTTATATTCACACATAAATAAGTTAAACACAGCAGTGTCTAAGTATTCAAAGTTGAACTCTTACCAGGCAAGAACTGTAGCTGTAAGCAAACTTCTTGTAGAGGACTGTGGTATTGTCTGTGGAATATTGGTGAGCCAAAAACTCCCAACCTTCTGTGTGAAAATCCTTCAAGACAAAAAGTGAAAAAATAAATGTATCAACTGAAACTGCCCTAAAACACAAATGTGTCTGGTATTAATGCTTTTTCCCTTATAACATGTTATTAGGAAACCCTAAAAGCCAAACTGTGTTAAAGCTCACCATGCTTGTTGTGAAAAAAGCTGGTGGTAGAAATGTGACTTGTTCTCCACAATGAAGGAACAGCTGGAGGTTCCTCTGGTCCTGGTAAAGGTAGTAACCTGCTGACCAGCTCATCCAGCTGGCTTGCCCTGATCTCTGAGAGGCCAAGATCCCTCAGACTCACAGTGGGCTATGAAGAAAAGATAAACAAAAGACAATTGTCAAGGAAAAAAAGTAACTCACAAAGCATTTAATGTCTTTGCAAATCCTTGTTAGACACATGTGTGAAAAACAATTGCATGCAGAGTGAAGTTAACGATGATTCTACAACAAATCCTCATGAAATTACTTGTAACACATTTACGTGTCCAACTCACCTCTTTGTGGAATGAACTGTGCTCTGGTGTTAAGTCTTTGTGTAAGGCCTGAACTGAGGCTGTGGCCGAGTTCTTCAGAGAGTGGAGGGCATTGATGAGCTGGCTGAGGGGCACTACCATCTGTCAAACACAAAAAAGCAGAGGAGGGTGAAGAGCAGCATTTCATAAACTTTATTTCTATTAGTAAAATGCTCACAAGCTTATATTTTTAAATGATCATTGACATATTTCTTATTCTTTCTTTGAAGATAAAAACATAACTTTACATGCTTTTATTTCATCCTACTTGGGTTTCTGCAATACATCGACTTAAAAACTCAGCTGTCAGGCTTTTAACCCAAACAAAGAAACACCCCTGTCCATCTTAGAAGGATATTAAGATTTTATTGATCACTTTTAAAGCTATCTATGGTCTCTGTTCAACTTTTATCTTCTATCTTGTAATACTGTATGCTCCTGTATGAACTTTGAGGAGATCAGGTCAGCAGTGTCAGTTACATGATGTCCTTAATGTCCCCTCGAGGCTGTGATTGTTCTTTTATCTGAAAGCCCACACAGATGAGGCAGGTGGCTGCACAAGTGTTTTGCCCTGAAGTTTTATTTCTCTTCACTGACGCCAATTGGTTGTTCATTAAGTCAATTGTTAGATTTCTTTTTGTCACTGCACTATAATAACATCTCAACCATACAATTGAGGTAATGTATTTTGTAGTAACTTGGCACTCTACACATAACATTTCTTTGGTTTGAAAAATTTGTGTAAAAATGAATAGACCTTATCCTTGTTTAAAGCTGACAATTCTATTTGTTCTGCTGATATTTTGATGTCTGTTTAACTGCCAATGTTGGGAAACACGTGCATTGTGAATTTTGAAAAATGCTCCAGAAATTACGTCTGCATTATTATTACTACTACTACTAAATTCAATGATGGATTACAGGTTAATATTCCAGATTAGCCAAGTGATTATCAGGCTAAATCAACACCACACTCTAGCTAACAGAGCAGCATGACCCCATGTATACGTGAGAAATAACAGTTATGTAAACTCAGCTCTGTAAAGATTATCTAAATACTCTTATTTTCCCTTTAATCATACAATATCATTAGTTAACTCATAGCAGAATTCTGTAATATTAAGAGATCCCAGCTTTGAAACATCTTCCCGAGACAAAAAGTGATGTAACGCTGGTTAAGTTAGCCTAGACTTGTTCATGCTAACATTAGCTGTGTACAGTTGTTATTGACCCCAAGAGCACACAGGACTGTAACAACGACTGACAGAAACTCTAACTGTTACAACGAATCAACAACGGTAACATAATAATAAGAAAGGTTGCCAGAATGTCACACATCATCAGTAGTAGCCAAGTCACAAAAAGCTATTATCCGGTAACTATACCTGCTGTGGCTGAAACGACGTCGACAGCGAAAACATGTTACCGATTGTTGGTTGGAAATACAAAAAAATCTATATTCGGAAGGTGGACGTAAGAGGACAGATCCTCTATAGGTGTAACAGAAATGACAAGATCCTTCTCGGTGCGGTGCCCTTTTGTTTTGCTTATCCAACTTTCGGCAGCTTAGCTAACAACCGCAAATGGACTCTCCGGCGGAGGTCAAATGGACTACAAAATGACGTCAGCGAGGCTACGTTGCAAGGTGTCGTTCTGGTGTCATGACGTCAGTCGCGGGACAAAAGCAGCATTCAAAAACAAATATTGTTGGATCCTTAAACTGCGTATTATGTATAAAGAAACACATTTAATTAACATGTAATTTTAGCTTACGTAAACAAGAACAATTGATATATACACAATTATAACATTTAGGACCCATGCGTGGTCTATACTGCCTAATCAAAAACAAAATATTAAAAATAATAAAATGATCAACTGGATGGATATATAATTAAGAATTATATGGCATAGCTGTTGGACCAGAAATTAAAGCAAGCACTTCAAGTTCAGTTATACGACATCTTAGGTGTATATGTAATTTTCGTACAGGCAGTTGATTGGATGTAAAAGGACCCCGCGAAATTTACAGCGCAATTCAAAATTTCAAAACAAACCAGAGGTTGATGTGTTGTTGGCATGTAGAGTGTTTACTTTGAGCTGGCTAACTGTTACAGACACCACCCAAAACTTAATTTAAAACCTGTTTCACCATGGACGCAGATGAAAAGCACGATTCCAGCGCGAAGGAGAAATCTGTGAATATTCCTAAACCGCCTTCCATCGAGGATTTCGTCGTTTTGAAGCCCATCAGCCGCGGTGCCTTTGGCAAGGTCTACCTTGCACGGAAGAAGTGCAATGCGCGTTTATACGCCATTAAAGTGAGTCTTTTTTTTCTCCATTTTTGTCAGCACTAAAATATTAACTAAAATAGTCTCTCCGCTTAGCCACAATATTCTCATTCTTTGTCTTCTTTTCCAGGTGATGAAGAAAGCCAACATGGTTGATAAAAACATGACTGGACAAATGAAGGCAGAGAGAGACGCACTCGCTCTGAGCAAAAGCCCCTTCGTTGTTCACCTGTTTTACTCCCTTCAAACAGCCACTAAAATTTATTTGGTAACACCCAACAACATAAAACACAATCGACAACATCTACTTTGGGAAGTTATTGTTTCTCTGTGTGTTATTTAATCCTTATTTTCCTGTTATTTTACAGGTAATGGAATACCTCATTGGTGGAGATGTCAAATCTCTGCTTCACATCTATGGGTATTTTGACCAGGATATGTCTGTCAAATACATTTCAGAGGTTGCTCTGGCTTTAGATTACCTGCACCGTCATGGTATCATCCACAGGTACTTCAACCAAACATACGTATCGTTTTCAAAATAGTAATTATTATATGTAGAGGCAGATTGATCATCGATGTGAATAGATTTAAAGGTCGAGTGACTAGATTTACATCTGTGTTCATAGAAACGTATACATGCTGCATTTCCATTAAAACTTAACTCAAAAGCTGGTTTACCACCTTTCATTTTTGATTATGTGTGTAATTAATTTGATATTCATTTAATATATTATGTTTGTTGAAAGTGCAGATGCTAAATGTAGATTAAACAGGTAAAAAAAAAGATTCCAGATCTGCTGGTTTCTCTAGCTCCAGCTCCACCCTTACTCAGAATTTCATGCAAATAAGTGAGGTACATTTTGAGAGTGGGTAGTAAAACCAAACGCCACAAAAACATCTTATGGCAGAGGTGATAGATATATAATTATTAGATTGTTGCCTTACAAAAATACTACTGATTGTGAATGAGCAACTGTTGTCACAAATCTACGGACCGTAATGACAGGAAAACCCACCTGTGTAGCGTGAAACATGTAGGAGTTTTTAGTGCTAGAAGTTTTGTTTGTATACGTTTATAATTGCTTTAAAATAAAAATAGTTTTTGATCATTATGCTAATATCTAAAGATCAGCATTGGCTGTAGAAAAACCTATATATGTTGATGTCCAATTAAATGTATGTAACACCCAGTGTTTCATGATGTGAACCTGTAATTTGCCTGTGCATTACCTTTACAGGGACCTGAAGCCAGACAACATGCTTATATCCAACGAAGGCCACATCAAGCTCACAGACTTTGGCCTTTCTAAAGTCAAGCTTGACAGAGGTATGGTGTTGTTTCAGCTCTACATTTGAATCATTCTCATTGAGAATGATTCAAGAATGATTGAGAATGATCATTCTCATTCTGCTTGGAATTTGCAAAAACAACATAATCTAAGAGAGCTTGTCTCATTGGAATCTGACTGTGTCATCTGACCCTATCTTAGGGTCTCTTGATTTAAAAAAAGAACATTTATAATAAAATCCTAATATGTTTTTCTAGTAATATGTCTTTTTTTTTAACCATGTGCTTTCCTATCAGAGCTGAATCTTATGGATATCCTCACCACTCCCTCCTTGACTAAACCTACAAAAGATTACTTCCGGACACCGGGTCAAGTCCTCTCCTTAATCAGCTCACTTGGTTTTGTAAGTATTTTCTATTTTTCTCATAAGTCACACTTCATCTGGAAATATAACTTAATTTTTCCTTTTTTGTCTCTCTTTTTTTTTCAGAATACGCCTACAGGGGAAGGCAAGCGTCACTGCAGTGCATCGGCTGTGTCCAGTCCCCTTTCCTGTGGCAAAATAAAACTAAAGAACAACTCTCTTGCATCACCCGTAATGAAGAAAAAAGATAAACTGCACTCTCCAGGTCACTACCCTTGGAAATCCAGTAAGTAATAGCAGTACCTTTTTTCTCTCTCTCCATTTTGTTTTTATTCATTGATCACTAATTTTTAGAAAGACTGATTATTTTCCTCTTCTGTGTTTTCTCTATAGAACCTAACAACAGTGTGTTCAGTCCTCACAAATGGACTAAAAACCTCACGCCTTCTCTACTCAAGACCAGAAGTAGGTTTGAGACAATGAGTGCAGGCAGCACCACTGACACTGAAGGTGGCATCAGTCCACTGTGGGAGTGTGAGGAGGTCAGTGATCAGACTTTCCACTAGGGCTGCAATTAAAAATAATTTTCATAATCGATAAATCTGTTGAGTATTTTCTCGATCATTCAAGTACTTTTTTTTTTTTCCGTTTGATCTGTAAAATGTTAAAAAAATGATAATTATTTCACAACCAAGAACACTACACTGTTCTCAAATGTCTTGTTTTGTTCATAAATCAAAATTATTCAGTTTCAATGATTTCTTTGTTATATGGAGCCAGAAAATATTCTAGCATGCAGTATCCCAATACATGGCAATAAAGTGTTCTGTTGTGTTTTGTGTGTATAGCAGAACGAAATAATCGATGTTGGTTGATTCATGGAAACAAAATAAAGGATTTTGACAATAATGTTTTACTTTTCTTTCTTCTTCAGAAAGAAAATGAGCAGAAGAGGAAAGTGCTTTCTGAGACAAAAAGACTTCAGGAAGACGTTGCGCCCATAAAACCTGGCGCCCTAATGGCGTCCGCTAAAATCAACAGGACTCTTCACAAAAAGTCCTATCCAGACCAAGCTGCTGAAAAAAGTCTGGAGTCTGGAGTTTCTGATTCCACAATTTTGGAAAAAGATGAGCGTCAAGCTTTGGTTCCCTCATCTGTGAAGAGAACATTTTCCGATGTAGAGAGGAGTCCAGAGCCACTAGAGACCCAAGCCAAGAAGAGAAATGCAGACTACAGAAGGTGCTTTGAGATTCCAGAGGAGTCTGCAAGGTTTCACACTGGCCTGACGGGAACATTTTCCACCATCCATATAGGCGACTTCATGGCCTCCACTGAGGGGATTGGGTTTTCTGAGGACCGCATCCCAAAGCGCTCCAGTCCCATTGCTGTTGCCAAGTCCCTGTTTAGTGAACTGGAAGAGCAAACAGAGGATGTGTTTGATGACGAAGCCAAAGACTTGTCACGCTCAAGTTTCACGTCACCGCTTGGGGGGAACAGTGACGTTTGCAGGAGCTTGAGTCTGGACTCTGATGGTTCTATCCATGAAACGTCTCTCACGATAGATAGCCACACGCCACCTAAACCGAGCAAGTGTCCAAACATCGGGAAGTTGGGTTACGAGGAGATTAAAAACTCGTCCATGATAGAACCCCTACCACAAACTCCCTCTGCTGTCACTACAGGAACACGCAAACTTGGTCATTTTGGCCACAGAGGTGAATCCCGTTGTTCCTTTCCTAGTCCGCTCAATGATTTCATGCGTGCAGTGAAATCGCCCTCTTTCCTCAAGCCGAGAAATGTGGTCGCTTTCCGCAGCTACAATAGCTCCATCAACCGCTCCAACATGTCAGCGGTTTCCCGTCTCAGCAATTGGTCTGTGGAGGCCATGGACACGTCAGCCATGTTTCACTCTGCGTCTGGTGTCGCAACACCAGTGCAGAGCAGGGTCAACTCCAGCACCTCTCTGTGTCGGGTAAGGTTTACATTTAATTATTTTCATCCTTAAACAGCTGTAGCTTTTCAATTAGGTTAAGTTGAATTAAGTTACTACAGATGCACATGTAATTTACACATCCAAACACTTAGTTTTTAAATATTTTCAGAACAAAACAAGATGAACGTTTAAATACCAAAGGTGAATTTTTGTTTAGTTTTGTGCACAGTGGATTAAACGACACCATCTTTCAGGTCTTTAAAGGAAACTCTGCAGCAGACAAATACCTTTTATGGCAATAATATTCCTGAAACGAAAATTAGTCTTCCCTCATCAAAAGTGCCAATATATTCATAGAAAGTCATTGTTAAAATTAATATTTTATGGTAAAAATATGAACATTTCACTCATTCCATTGTCTTTTATTTGTTTCTCTATTACATTAAATTGAACATGTTATGGTTTAAAGAGTACAGTGTGTTTTAAAATGTAAGATTTATTGGTGAAGTTGCATGTTTCAGTTGAATATCCCTCACAACCATGTTGGAGCACCTACTGTATGCAGCCTTCAGTTAGCATCAAAACTCAAAATATGTTTGTCCTTTGTGGGCTACTGTAAAAACATAATGACCTTGAAAACTAATTCTGGGGTAATGAAAAACTAAGTAGAATTTTTATGCCAAATGAAAAATAATTTCCCCTAAATTTTACACACTGGACCTTTTAAGACTACTGTGTCTATCCAAATATTGCGACTTAAACTTTAGGGTTTGTACTTTGCAACTAGTGATTAATCATCTAAGCAAAGTAAAATAATCAGTAGATACAACCCTAACACCAATAATAGTGGTAATAGATATTTGTAGGACACTGTGATCATTTTATCTTTTTCCTCACATGTCCTGTTTTGCTTCTTCCTCCTCACGTCAGACGCCGCTGCCCATGTCCACGTCCCACACGCCCTTCAGGACCCCAAAGAGCGTCAGACGAGGTGCGCTGCCTGTTGAGGGGGCTCCTATTCTAGGAACCCCCGACTACTTGGCTCCAGAGCTTCTTCTGGGGAAACCACATGGTAAGACAGTCGACTGGATGTTAAAGGGCATTTACCCACCAAAAATAAACACGTATTAAGGGGCAGCTCGACACAGTCCAGTGACATTGACGGTGGATGCTTGACTTGTGACAAGCATTTTCTTTTAGTTTCAGGAAGTGCTCGGTACGGTAAGTTCATGATGATGTTGCTGATACTGTATTTTGCAAGTGAGCTTGCATGTTTACGCAGCTTACTAATACACCACAGGGAATGAGCTGATTTTTACCCTGTCCTTCACTTTTTCTGTTTCTACCCTGGTTTAAGTTTTAATTTTTTTTTTTGGGTGAGCAAAATGTGGGCTTGATCAGAGGGAAGTGGACGCCATTTTAAACATTTGATCATGTAGGCTTAAAGAAATGGGGCCATCCTAACAAGAAGCTAACAGCACTGTTAACAGCTGGGGAATGTGAGTCTTAAAGGTCCAGTGTGTAACATTTAGGATGGTTTATTGGCAGAAATTCAATATACTGCCCATTAGTATGTTTGTATCCGTGGACAGTTGCTTTAAAGTGAAACATTTTTATGGGTTTGTAACTTTAGAATACGCCTTTTATGTGTACTTTAGGTACGGGTTGGTAATGTTTCTACAGCAGCCCGAATGGACAAATCCAAGAAAAACATAAATTCAAAGCATAAACCAACAAAGACGAAGGAGGAAACAGCAGAGAGTTGTGAAAGAGTGTTTACTTTCCGTTTTGTGAAGACCACAGTAGTTCCCTGAAGCATTTATCAAAGGGAGGAGCGAGTGTCGGAGTTTCCCGTATTTCTGCAGTTTGCAGTCTCACCATTAGAGGTCACTAATTCTTACAGGCTGGACCTTTAAATGCTTTTAGCTGGGCGGGGTTTTCTTCTGTAAAAATAAGCTGGATGCATTTTTGCTGAGTCATCTAAAAATCACCTATCAATTACCTCTTGGTGTTTGTTAATCTTCCCGCACTTAAAAGCAACACACTGATTTCCGTGAAATTCTCTGTAAGGGTGGGGCATGACCGTGGGATTTTCAGATGTGGGTAAACCGGAAGATCCAGGACTATTTTGTTTTCATCCATTTACTTATTTTTACTTACTGGCAGGAGGGCGTAATGTTTGGCTCTCTGCAGGCACCCTTCTAATTAAACATGCGGTTATGTATTCAGATGTTAATATACTGAGAGCAGTTCTTCTTGACCATTTGGTAGCACGATTTCCTATTTATGAACAAGTAATTTTCTTAACTTGATAACACATCCGCATATAATCCTTGTTATTGTTAACCACTGCAACATTTTTAGACGCAAAATGACTTATTTAGAACTACAAATCCACAAATATAAAGTGTTTGCGTGTGTGAGAGGAGTGGAAAGGATACTCGGTATCTGCATTGACAGAAAACTGTCAGAAAGAGCAAAATGTACAATTGAATTATTGAATTATTTTCTGCATTAATCGATTAGTTGTTTGTTGACCAAGTGGGGATAAAAATAGGTGAAACAGTAAAAGTAGTAGCGGTGGCAGCCACCTTGGATTCCCATGTCAGGGTTGGTGAGTTTGGAAATTCGGACTTTCGACATCAACTGGAACACACCGATAGCCTAAATGGGTTGTTCCATGTGTGAATGAAATGTGAGGAAAGTAAAATGGACTCCCTTCCTCCTGTAAACTAACGTCATCCCTGCTGCTTCTGCCACTGCAGTAACTTTTTAGTTTAGTGACTCTTCTCATAATCACAGGATAAACTGGTGTTTGAAACCAGCAGCTGTTTTAAATGACGTTAAAATAAGACTTTTCGGTCCTATCCAGACTTCATGGTGGACTGGTGGGCGCTGGGCGTGTGTCTCTTCGAGTTCCTCACTGGCGTGCCGCCGTTCAATGACGAGACGCCGCAGCTTGTCTTCCAGAATATTCTCAACAGAGGTTTGGTTTTCTTTTTCGCCATTTTCTATGAAGATTTGGAAGAGATGATGATATTTAACACGGTTTTTGTTGCATCTCTTACTGAATGTCAGACATCCCGTGGCCCGAGGGAGAGGAGGAGCTGTCGGAAAATTCAAGGAATGCCATTGAAATACTTCTGACGATGGACATGACAAAGCGGGCTGGACTAAAGGGTGAGGGTGACTTTTATTTGTATGTCATTACTCAAAAAGCACAACATAGTTTTTGACCTTTTTGACCAAATTATGTAAATGTAGGACAGAACTAACCTTTGTTTCAGACATCTGAATCCAATGCAAAAAAAAAACAAATGTTTGAACTGAAGTGTGGTTGAAGATTCACTTTAGTTTTTACTTTGTGAACAGTATTGATCTTTAGAAATGCGGATGACACAGGATGACAGTCAATTAAGTGGATTTTCTCACTTTTATCTATCTATAAATGCAAATCTGTCTGACTGTTAGAGGTCCAGTGTGTAACATTCAGGAGGCTTTATTGGCAGAAACTAAAAATACTACCCATAAATATGTTTGTGTATATAAGTATAATTGTTTTCATAATCTTAGAATAAACCTTTTTTAAGCAAAGGCCTTTGCATTTTACGTAACCATTTTTCTCCACCAGACCAAACTGACCAACCTGAGCTTGCATTTCATATTTATGAAGTAGAAGCTTACGAAAAAAACCAAACACAAATTACATCCTTTCTGGTATGTGAAGGCCACCATAGTTCCAACATACGCTTGGATAATGGAGGGGTGAGCAGAGGAGTCAGAGGAGAGTTTCTTAAAATCTGCAGTATCAATGTTTTTTTACACACTTTAAGTGCGAGAGGTGACTTACTAAAGGCACCAGTGTGCGCAGTGCTGACTTTGACGTTGTTTGGATAATAAATGCAAGAGATATTGGTATAAATGCGACAGATGTATCACTAAAAGAGCTGTTTCCAGCCCCCGCTCACACGGCACAGAACTCTTCGACTGTTCAAACACCAAAGATAAAAAAAAAATAAAAATGTTGAAAATAGGCACATTGAGCAGGTACTGCACTAGTATAGTCCAAACATGAAAGACTATCCCAAACTTTATATGGAAACCCCCCTTTTTAAAGATGGCAAACTATTGTGACAAAAGCAAATTTGCACATAATATGATGTTTCTAATTATTTTACTTGACCTTTTTGTGACACCTACGGTAATATTATTTTGAACAAATCTGCCATGTATTATTTAATAAATCTCAAATGAAAGACTGTAAATTTCATTTCCCACGACCTGCGTGCGTGTGTGTGTGTGTGGATCCTGACGCAATCTTAGTGATTGACTGCTTTAAAGTGAATTAACTTTCTTATCCTTGAAGATAGCAATGTGATGCATTTATTAATCTTGGCAACCGATTGAATCATGATTAAAGGAACAGTATGTGACTTTTGATCCTTTTTCTCTCTCTTTTTTTTTTCTTTTCTTATTTGTCCCAGAACTCAAGAGCCACGCCCTGTTCGACGGCCTAGACTGGGACAACCTGCCCAACCAGACGATGCCTTTCATACCTCAGCCGGAGGACGAGACCGACACCTCGTACTTTGACGCGAGAAACAACGCTCAGCACATCGCGGTGTCTGGCTTCAGCCTTTAAACAAACAAAAGAAGCTCCACGGGCGGAGGTCTCATACAGAATCAGAAAACAGCAGAGTTTGTCTGCTGGTGAAGTGTAAAGTGTGAAGTAATCAGGGCTGTTGATTGTGGATTATTTTTTTGAACGTTCAGGACTGTTTATACTTTTAAAAAATAGTTTTACATAGAGTATGTGCAATCAGTGTTAGGATCAACAGCAGAAATAGTAATAAGTGATTTTCTTTAGTTATAGCTCTTAAAAGTCAACTCTTCTGTTATAAAAATCCAACGAATGCAACCGTGTCATCTTTTAATACTTTAATTTCTGTATTAATATGCCATTGTATCGATGAAACACAAACTAATAATGTATAAATGTTGATGTAAATGTGTTTGTTTTTGTCTCCTGCTGTTTGAAAGAAAAAAACATCCTAATATATATATATTAATGTGTAGTGTGTTTTATTTGTATATCTTGTTCACATCATTTAGTGTTGTTTTAAGACTGTGCTTGTTTTTGCTGCTTTTATCTCACTCATTATTTTGATGTGATATCATATATTTTTTTCCCCTGTTTTCCACACTACTGGTATTTGATTTTTGTTTGTTTTAATCATTTCACCGAAACTCATTCGACTCTTGTTGAAATTTTATTTTGTTTCACTCTCAGGAAAAGAGGAAATAGAAATAAAATCAGTTTGTAACATAATAGACTTTGTTTTTTTCAAGTACATGAAGTGACATCAGGTGGAATTTGTGCATGTTTAAAAGAATAGTGAGATATTATTGACCTAAAAAGTGTATCAGTGATTACCTGTGTGGGATTTTATATTTTAAATCAGTAGCTACCTTCTTGTTTATCAGTCGATGTGACTGAGTTTGTCATAAAATCGTTATAGAAATAGTTCTATGATTTCAAACTCTTTGGGATTGACTGCGTAAAAGTAAATGTACCCATTTTTATACTAAAAGGTAACAATGTAATATTTTTTATTAATCTTGGCAACAGATGAATCATGGTTAATGTAACAGGTTGTGGCTTTTGATCCTTTTTTGCCATGCACTATTTTTGATTATCAGCCCATTTGAGTGAGTTTCTCATGAAATAAGTTCTTCTTCTAATGTTTTTCCAGCAGGTTGTACTCTGAGAAGCGAGAATTGAGTGCTGCCCTCCACAGGTAAGACTATGATTATTTATTTATTCTACACTCACATATAGGGCCCAGTTAACTGGATGATATTTTTTTTTTTTTTAACTGCACTACCTGTAGTGTGGTCTTTTATGCGATTAACAGACAGACATTTCCTGGATTCCAGTGCCAGTAAATCAGTGGTTACTAAACACTGGGGTCGAGACCCACAGTTGGGTTGTAGGACATTCTTTTTGGTGAATTTGACCAACCTTTTATTCAACAATTATGCATACTTGTTTCAAACAACACGCATAAAATGTAAATTGTAACTCATTTATGAAATATTGCTCAGAGATGATTAATTCAAAATTATACGTGTTACAGACATCAGTCTTGACACGACTGATATTGTGATTTAAAAAGTGGGGCCTCATTTATTAAGTTTGAGAAACACAGCAGTAAACTGTGTTTCTTTGATTTGTGGATAAAGTAAACCATTTGATTATCATTCAATAGATATTTTCCACCATTTTTGTGAGCGGTCAACTGAGAAAATTACTCTTTTCTGGAAATAACTGATGTCGGCAATTAATGTGAAGTGATGCAGACAAACGCTTTATGAAAACTTTATTAGGCTTGGATTATCACATGCAAACACCACTCTATCCACAGGCAGAGAGGGTGAGAAAGCCTCAGCACATTTCAGTAGAAAGTTAAACTATTACTTATTTTTTTCATCATCGTCATCATTATTATTATTAAAACATTAACAGCTCCGCAAAGAGTCTACAGTCTACATTAATAATATATGGTAATGCAATTAAAATATTGCATTTTAATCAGAACTGTACAGCTACTGTATACAATGTTTAATAGATCTCACCGCTTTGCAAACATGTTATGATTATCTGCTCCAAAAAAAGAGATAAATCTTTCCACAATATTCATACAAACATTTTACATCACACATTTAATTTATATAGCAGGAAGAAAACATGGCAGCGTTCATGATGACTACTTCATTAATTAAGCTGTGGGATGGAGAATCTCAAAAACAGGATGTCAAATTACCGTCGATTTTTGGTCCAGGACTACACATGATAACGCTCCGAATATGAGAATGTATGAAATCATAATGCCACCTATGATTGTACCCATGATGTTGAGGCACTTCTTTTTTTTCTATTTGGAGACAATTACGTGGAGGCTCAGATGTTTAGATCACACTAATGTAAAGCAACCACACACACACAGACAGACACACACAGACTGCTGTTGGACAGCTGATGACAAAAAAATCAACACAAACAACCTCGTTTGAACCATAAACAACGTTCCGCAGGTCACTCTAAACCAGGGGTCTCAAACTCAAATGGCCAAGTAAAAGAAAAGTCCCAAGTTTTGCAACAAAAAAAAGACACCGAAATAATAATATTTATGATATAACACAGAATTTCAAAATAAAAGTGTTTCTTTTAATATGGCGCGATAAATAGTTCATAATGTAAATGCATTTATGATGCAAAGTGAAACTATTAATTAAAAAAACAAACATTAAGTGGAGGGCCACATGAAATTAATTGGGGGGCCATGAGTTTGAAACCTCTGTTAGAAACACAAAACCCCTCTGAAACATCCCGTAGTGCCTTCTTTACAAGTAAAAGCAATAAATATTAATTTAATCCTTATTTAATCCTGATATTTAATCCTTAATATCAAAATCTCACATATTGATATCATTACATTCAATCCTGGCTTCTAAACTACAGTTATTATTATAGCAGCATTAACTGGGCGACTAATGAAAAGTGAACTGTTAATAAAATTTATAATCACATCAAGCTTTTACAACAACAAAGTGTCGGGCTTCTTCTTGTTTTGCAACAAAGCCTTCACGACGAGAACAACCGACAGACTACTGTAGTTGGTCTTTGAACGCTCTCCGCTCAAACCACATCATGGAGAGAAAACGGTCCCAGTACAGTGGCATCAACTTAGAAAAAAAAGTGTGTTAAATCGCAGGTTCACTCTTCATTGTATCCCGCGGTTACGACTCGCGTCCTCAGACTTTCTTCATCTCGCTCTTCAAATTCAGGTTTAGGTGCTTTCTTCATAGTGCAAAAGCAAAATTACAGGACTGTGGGTCCAAGCAGGGAGGGGACAGTGACGATGGAAGTGGGTTCAGTTGATTCGTCTGTTACAAACAAAACAGAGAGGAACAACAAGGAGGTTGAGTTTATTTGTAAAGCACATTTTAAAAAACTGTACATATTATTTAGTGGCAAATCCTTTGCTGTGTTGACATTTTATCAGAAAGTACTTAAAAAAATACCTCCTTCTCTTCTGCAGGAAGAGACGAATCAGCCACTGCACCACAAACGGCCACATCACAGCGAAGGCCAGACTGGTTGGAGAAATGTCAAAAGGCCACCAGGATGGCTTCTGGGTAAGGAAAACATTAAATACATTGTGATAACTTTATTTAAAAAACTAAAGAGTGTACTGATGTTTAAATAGTTATGGTAGTTATGGTGTTGATAATCAGCTGAGGACTGTTTAGGATAAAACCCAGATAATTGACTTCCTTACAAACTACAGATGCGTTGATTTTTTGGCTATAAAATGACATTTGCTGCTGTAAACACTGGGGTTTCCCTGAACTATGAATGGAACAAAGTTTGCAGTTCAAACCAAATCAATATTTGTGTTTCCGAGTCTTTTAATAAGTAGGATAACATGCAGTGAAGAGGTCATTGCGATTAAAAAGGCTCTAAAATGTATTTATTTTGATCCAATTTCTTTTTTGTTTTGATAATTCAGAGACAGTGAGATAGTATGAAGGATTTAAAAATTTGTCATTTTACGTTAAACATCTAAAGTATGTCTCGTCGGCCTAGAAATGTATAATTACTTAAATTAAAACTGTATACCTGACTCCTCTTATTCAGTGGGGGTGACGTATAAGTGGGAGACAGAGCCAGTGATCTTGCCTGTAGAGAAAAAAAGAAGCAAAAACATATAGAAAAGTGTGTAAAAGTAAACAGCACTAACATTCATGTGTCAATAACTAAACACTTTTTTTGGTCCCTAAACACCCCTAAAATTAATTTCCAAAACATCGCTTTGAAATCATTCATTTACCAGTTTTAAAATGATATACGGACTAAGTCACTAACATTATGCACAAATTTGCCTTTGCCACTGTTGTAACAGAGTGGGTTCCAGTGTAGAAAGTTGAACTGAACCAAAGTTCAATCCCTTTATCTTCTTAATCCACACACTGAAATCATAACAGAGCAGGGTCTGTGTTAATTATTAAACTGTTACTAGTTGCTGTGGAAAACACTCAAGTCAATCTGTTCCTAACAACGGCCTTCACCTGATTCAAACTGTTACTTTCATGCTGTATTATAAAGTCATGATATAAATGGGCCTCGACAGCTTTATACGGTGTTAATATCTACACTGAAATCCTCCGTGTTGCCTCCTGTAGCTTGTTTAAAAAAAAACAGAGAAAATCATCCTAAATATTTAAGTGTTTGACTCTTTGTTTTGCCAGAGCGGCGAGTGACTCTGACCTGACTGGCAGACAGAACCTCCAGGGTGTGAAGCCTCTCCAGGACGCTCTGCATGTCCTCCTGCAGTCTCGCCAGCGCCACTACTATCTGCTCGTCCAGGCTTCCTCCTGGAGTTCCTGCTCCTCCCCGGCGGCCCCCGTCTCCGCCACCGTGCATGGGCATCATGGTTCCAGAGCCACGGTCTTGAGACCTGGAGCCTGACGGAAAAAAAAAGCCTTTTCACCTCTGCTTCACCCAGGTAAGAAAAATACTGTGCACTAACTCAAGTTTTGCTTAAAAATGAATGGCAAATGTTAAAGCTAAAGGCCAGAACATTAATATACGGTGCAATGTTGCGCCGGAAATGATGCGCTGCTGCGACAAACAAAGCCGACGGAGAAGAAATCAGAAAATTCATCTGGTTCTTGCATTCCTTCTTTTGCTAATCAGAAACCAAGGCTAAGAAATACCCGCGTGTATTGTGGAGGCATTTTACCTGGAAATAACTGCCAATAAAACACATTTCCACAGATTTAAATCCAGTTTAACCTATCAATCAAAAGTGGTAATGATGTATAAATCTTCCAATAAAACTGCATTTTTATGCCTCATTGTGGTTATGTAGTATTACATTTCCTTGGAAAATGCAAAATGGAAGTCCAGCTGGATAAAACTTGTTTTAAAGCCAAAAGACACCCCTGCTGAAAGAAAAGAACGCTGAGAAAGTAGAAAGATGATGAGAAAATTCCTCTGCCTACTCTGTCTACCTTTAATTTGATTTACAAATCGTTGAAATCATCTTTGAAATGTAGGAGGGGATTACATTTATGTTAAACATGAAACAAAATCCCCCACAATAAATTTTAAATACAATTTAAGTGCAGATCCTTACCTCGTCCTCCTCTTCTGACGGAGCTGTCTGGCACGTTTCCTTCCAGTCCCTGTCTCTGTGTCATTGTCCCGCCGCTATCGCCATCTTCTCCGCCACACCTGACGACCTCTGCTGGAGCATAAAATTCATCCTGGACTCCCTGCGTCGCCTCCAGGGGCTGCAGCACGTGGCTCTCCTCTTCATCCAGGTCATCCAGAGCGCGGTTACGATCTGCACTCTGGAGAGTTTAAAGAGGCACATTTAAACAATGAACCATGATGATTTAGTCACTAAATATAATCCATCCATAGGCATGGGTGTGATTTCTTTTTCTTTAACTGTTACTTGCCTCGTCTTGGCCAAACTGGTCCACAGAGTCGCAGTAAACTTCACTGTCCGAGTCGCTGGCCACTTGGTTTGGAGCCGAAATGTCATCACTGAGATCTGAGATCAGCACAAAAAATTCAGGAAACAAAAAGATCAGACTCTTCCTCCTCTTTTCTATTTAAAATCTGGACTAAACCCATTTGTGATTTGAAAGTAGGGCTGCAAATAATGATACTTTCATGAATAATTAATGTCAATTCATTTCTCGATCAATTAAGTAGTTGTTTGGTTCAAAATTACTCTGTTTTAGTGTTTACTTACCAGAAAATACCAGAAACTTGTTTTTAATTAGCTGGAAAAAAAAGCTAAAAAAACCTATTAGTTTCGATTCATTTGGAAAGTAACTGTTGGAGCCCTATTTGAATTTGCTCTTGACTAAGTTTAAAACAGAGTTTAAATCTTATATTTATTTATTTACTTAGACTTCATTCTTTTAATTTCCTTTTACCCCTTTAAACGTTTCGGTACAGCAACTTGAATCAGCCTCAGTAAACGAAAAGTGCCCTTGTCTTGCATTGTTCCTGTGAAATAAACTGCACCGTAGTTAACAAAGTGGCATGAGGGAGAACGCAGCCTTCACTTAATTTGTTGCCTGCTGCTTAATTTTCGCTGAAGCATGATTTGCCTCCGTTAAAACTGTCCCATGGGTGGGTGATGTGTGTGGAGTTGCCAGCTCTGCCTGCCGATGAAGTTTAGCAGATTATCTCATCACATGGTGAGCCGATACAAAGGCAAAGAGCTCTCGGAAACAATTCTGAAACATTTCAAGGACACGCAGTGAGGCCAAAACGTCCATGAACGACGTTTTCCTCACCTGCTCGGTGACCGTTGAGCAGAGGCTCGCTGACTGGACCGTCCAGGGAGTGGTCACTGTTCAGTGCAACTCTGGAATGACTCCCGTTGGTCAGATGGGCGACTCCGTTCACCGGTTTGCCGTTTGACAGGGGCTCTTTGTGTCTCCTGGTTGAACTCTTCTTCTTTGGCTGTGAAGCTGCTGATTTTGTGTCTGAAGTCAAATCTGCCAAACCCCAAAAACAAAAATACATGACGTTAAAAATCCCCTCCTGATTCTCTGCCACGCTTCAAAATTGAGGTCGTTTTTTGTTACCTTTTCCATTCTCCTTTACTCCCTCTTCTTCCTCATCTTCTTCTTCATCATCATCATCATCATCATCCTCTTCATCTTCCTCTTCTGCGTCTTCCTCCGACGTCTCCTTCACTTCATTTGCTTTGAGTCTGGCAGGCCGAGTCTCCAGAGTGCCATTCATTTCCATGGTTCTGACAATGCTCTTTGTGACGCTCTTTGAGTGCACCGAATTCAACATTGTACCAAAGCCTGCGAGGAAAAAAAAAGAAAACAGGAAGTTAGTATGCGGTTGTAAAACTAAAAGACGAGGCTTACCTTCAGGATTATAAAACACTTGGTCGTGCTCATTAGGATTTAACTTTAGGGTCTGCCTTTTAAGGACCAGTGTAAAACATTTAGGGGGGATTATCAGCGGAAATTGTTTGTAATTCACACAAGTGTAAATGTACAAGTATATACATTATTTTCTTATTGCCTTAGTTTAATGTACTTTAGACAAAAACACAGCCCCGTCCACATTAAAACCCATGGACAATACACTTGATGACAACAACATCTTTTCTGGTATGTGAAGGCCACCGTAGATACCCAAAACAAACTCTCACACTGGACCTTTAAAGCAAAAACGTTGAACAGTCAGGGTCTCTCACCTTAAGATGATTAGAAACTGTAATTGTTCAGAACGAATCAATAAGTATGGGAAACTGCTAACACTAGAAGCACTAAAGCCATGGTTCTCAAACTGTGGTACGTGTAATACCAGTGGTACGTGAGATTCCTCTTGTGGTACTTGGAGGAAAATCAGAAATACTGTTGTGTGTATACTGTATATACCAGGCTATGTGATCAGAGTGGATCTGAGGAATTTTGACCAGAGTGTGTAGAAAATTAGAAATAATCAGAGCCCACTCTTGCTACATCTTAATTTAATGTGAGGAAGAGGAGGAGAAGATATTATCTGATTGGGAATAAATCTGCCTCCTGTGAAAAGTAGCTGAATTTGCTCGACCTATTTTAACATTAGCTCAGTATTTTCTCAGGTGGTACTTGGTATTAAAAGGTTTGAGAACCACTGCACTAAAGCATTGGAGCTACAACACCACACGTGTGCTAAAAACTAGACCACCAGAGGTTTTCACCGTCATGTACTTGCCTTCCAGCTGCCTAGCAAACTGTGTCAAACGGGCTGAGCGCAAGACGAGAGGCAAATAAAAAAAAATAGATATATATTTTAAGTGCCACGTGCTGTTTCTGACACAAGCAAAAGCATTTGCGCCACCTGCGTGAACACTACCTGCACTCAGGTCTGATATCTGTGAGATCTTCTTCTTTTCCTCCACCAGCTCATAAAACGGGCCGAGGACGCGAAGGAGTTCCTCCACCTCGTCCGTCATGGGCATGCCCTCCAGGATCTACACATCCAACAAAGGAGCAAAAAACTAATTGTAAGTCTAATGCAATATAAATATTAATTTACACACATACAAAATTCGATCATATTAAGGGTGAAACATACCAGTTTCATTTCATCAACATAGGCAGCCATTGCTTCTTCTTTTGACATATCTCCAAGAGAATGCCAGGCATCCCTGTAAAACAAACATTATTATTATTATTACAGCTGCAATTAATACTCAATTAATCATTTTTGAATCAATTATTAAATTATTTATCAACTATTTTGAAAGTTTTCTGATTTTTCAGCATCTTAAATGTAAACATTTTCTGGTTTCTTTGCTCCATACGACAAATAAATCATTAAAACGTTTTGGTTTGTGGATTTAACAGGATGTTTGAGAACATCATCATATCGAGGTTTGGGAAACACCAATCAACATTTTCGGACATTTTATGGACCAAAGTCCTAATCTAATGATTGAGAAAATAATTGGCAAAGTATTTGCCCTGCCATAATTAAAGATTTTTTCACTGGGAAATGAGTAACTGCTTGGTTTAAAGTCACTGTCACATTGTGTTTGTTTTGCTCCAGTTTTCCCAATAAGCTCAGTTTATTTAAAGGCACCATGACATGTGTTATCTGTGGGTCAAAGGGTTCACAGACATACAACAAGTTAATCTCAAACTAAGAGTCTTTACACTTTGCTGATAGAAAAAATCACACCAACACGGTGGTTGTATGAGATAAACTAAAAGGTCACATTCCAAGTCGCATTTCAGTGAAGGCCAAGTCTAAAGATCGAAGAACAACAACAGAGCCTACAGTTCAGACAGGGTCAGAAAACCCAGCTGAGACAAGTTTGCTTTGTCTTGTTTTGCACAGTGAAGTTAAAGTGGGTAAAAAGTGAAATGTTATGCAACGTGTGCAAGTGTGAGAGCTGTTTCAATTTCCACAATCCTGTACATACAAATTCAGCTTGTCATGTTGTCCTTGAAAGAAAATGTTTTCTCCAAAAGAGACAAATAACAAAACCACAAATAACATAAATAGTATTCCACCACCCCCACCCTTGTTTTTATACCATTTTGCTTTGCCAACTGCGTCCCAGAAGCCAGGTCGGGGTATATTGCACAGTCCCACTGTTGCTTGTTTGTAATAACTGTAGAACTTGAGCATCATGTCATTAGATGGCTGAAAGGGACCTGAAAAGGACAGCAATTTGAAGACAAATATGAATTAGTGCCTTTCATATTACCATTCATATCAGTGAAACTTTCAAGGGAAACTACTTTATTGATAATGCACTGACTTGTGCACTGACCGCTGCAAAGAAAGTGTCCACTCTGTATGCTTCCAGTAAAGTGGATTAAGCCTTTTAAATCTCACAGGATCCCAGCAAGCAGACCGAGCTGCTGCCCTGAATCTGACTCCATTAGTTCTGACACCATTGTGATTCTACCCCCCATTCCTGGGGTGAACCTGTCAAACTGGCCTTAAGAAGGTATAACCTGTCTTTACACACATGCTTACTGAAAAGATCCAACCTCTACTTATTATGACGTTATGCAGAATAAATATTACCTCACCAAACTGGTATGAAAACATGGAATAACATAGTCGCTGTTACTTTGGAAATTAGTAAGCTTTTATTTTGGTGGTTAAGACCTTCTGTTGCTGTGCCATCAGCCTGTTTAGATGCAAATTAATTAGATAAATGTCAACATTACAAAATCATGAGACCGAAACCTTACACTCGCTTCCGCTTCTTCACTGCAGTTTAAAAATGTTGGAAACTGAGAGGGGGGAATGTGGGGAAACCAAATAGAAAACGTATGTACGTATGTATTTTACAGTTTATAGTTATTTACATGTGCATACATTTTAAGATACTGTATAGCATGGATATTTTAACGGACTGTTTTAATTTTTCTATCATGGAAAGTCTGAGTTTAACGGCATTGATAAATACATTTAGATGTGTGTAGGAGTTATTTATTTACTCATTTATGGTGTATAGTTGCAGTTTTGCCATGTATTGCTCGGGATATGAAGTGAATTGATCATCTTACAGTGTAATCAAAGGGTGCACCTGTTTATGTCATATATTATTGTAAATACTGGTTATTCAGGAGACCTACTTACCATCCGGGGGTAAACTCTTGATAACTTTGACAGCTGCGTCAAATCTGCGCTGGGCCAAACGTTTTTCACCGTCCACCTCCATCCTGACACTGTCCACTTCCATCATGCAACACACGACCAAAACAACAACAACAACAACCTACAGACAGGCAACAAGTCAACACAACACTGCAAGTATGTCAAACAAAAATGACAACAATTCAATATAAAGTAAGAGCTGACGTTGGCCTCGTGGATTCACACTTTCCCAACAATAAGAGGATTAGCTTAAGTTGTAAATGTAACCTACAGTGTGTTTTGACAGCCAGTAGGAGGACGTTGCACGGTTATGAATCTAGGACACAACAACTAATGTGCGACACAGCGTCAACTAAAACCATATTTACACCACTAAACACGCTGCATTTTAAAACTCGGCGGAAAACGACTGGAAATCATCGACACTCACCGTTAAAGTTCACCGGCCTATCTGTTTGTCAGACGGCGACTTGTCTTGAGCCCTTCATCAGACGCCATGAACAACATAAAAGCCAATAAGTGTGTGTAGTCTGGGAGGTGTAGTTTTCTGCGCGATTGTACGATTTCCTACAACGTCCACAACCCCCCACTTCGACCAATGTTTTACTTCTAGCTGACATTTTTTATCGATAAAAAACTAAATTTATTAGAGCAAAAACGCAAACAAAATCATATGTGAAATGTATCAAATGTTATTTAAAACATTTACCAGCGTTACCATTGGCAAATAGTACTATCTATTTAAACTACATATCCCAGCATGCTCTTCTTGGAATCCAAGTTGGAAGCGTGATAGGCAGACTCGATACAAGAGCAAGAGTTCTCACTCTGCTTTGATTTCGAATGAATAGATAGATAGATAATCGAATATTTGATCGAAGTTATAACGTACAACACCGTAATTGTGTGCATTCATGCATTATGATGGTGGTACAGTTTTCAATAATCATACATTTAAGTATGTGTAATATAAAATTATTGTGATATAATAGAAAAGTGTACCATTCATAATAAATGATGCAGGATAATATAATATTGATTAACACAATTAAACAACGATAACTAATTTTAAAAAATGGAATTAAAAACAACAACAACAATGCAAAAAAATAGTAATAATATAAAATAAGTTTGTTGATAAATATATTAAAAATGTGTTTGAAACGCGGCTCCATTTCTTAAATGTTGAGTGACTACTCCTTGCAGCCACATACGATCGCTGATGTGTGGTGACGTCAAAGTGAAGGCAGGAATCCCACAATAGGAGGCGAAGGAGTTTTTCTTTTTTTCTGTTTTTTTTTTTTTTTTTTCCCCTTCTTCAGAGGCAGCTCTGGGTCTGCTGGCTGTTTCAGTGTGAGGGCAGGCAGAGGGAGAGGCAGCCTCTGCGGAGGGATGTAAGATGGCAGAGCTACAAATGCTGTTAGAGGAAGAGATTCCGGCCGGTAAACGGGCGCTCGTGGAGAGTTACCAAAACCTGACCAGAGTAGCAGACTACTGCGAGAACAATTATGTCCAGGTAAGTAAGTGGACGAGCCACCGCCTCGTTTCTTATCTTTCAAGTGCCTTTGTATCGCCCTAAAACAGTTCGGGATTGAATGGTTTGTTGGGACAGGAAATGTGGATAAAGACCCAGGACTCGCCCGGAGCTCCGGAGCTGGAATAACAGTTTGGGTGACTGGCCTTATCTAAGCCACCGTGGTGCGTTTGGGGACATTTTCAACGCCGATTTGAACACATTTATTCCACTAACACAGAGGGTGTGTCTACTTTGTTTGCTTTATTCTTTTAGTAAACGAGTGTGTAGGTTCGAAAGTGCTTACACACATAGCGAAGTAGGCCAGCGTGTGTGTTTGTTTTAGCAGCAGGTCATTGAACTACACACGTTTAAAAGTGATTAAATAAGAAATAATAAGTAGAAAGTTGCAGCTTTAATTGAGCCCGTCACTGCTTCACATAAACTGTCACGTCACTGTGCAACTGCCTTTAAAGAAATGGGTCAATGTTAGCGATATTATCGTGTTACATCGCGATAATATCAATTACAAGTGAATTATTAAAAGTGGAACCTGTCTCCTCTCAGTCATTCAGCGACCTCATGATTTGTGGGTCTTATTTAATATTCTTGTTTATCACTTTGTGATTTTGCAAAACGTATTTGTAGTAACATGATGTTTATCTGACTTTACAACGTTTTGTAATGCTTTTTGGTAATACCAATTTAGATTTATTTTACATTAGTAATAGTTGTTCTTCAATTTGAACAAATGCTTTGAACATATTCCCTCATGATAGATTGATTAGTGCTACATCGGAAGTCGGAACTGGGTGTGGCTTACCATGTTCTCATTAAGTCAGAAACACAAACATATCTCAGGCTAGCTATTCGCAATACCAGTCGATAACAACGATTGAGGTAATATTTTGCGGACACAAACATTGTAACAACATGTCTACGGTACTATTTGTACGATTGATTTACTGCAAAACAATTGCGACTGAAATACTATTAACGGTAAAAGAAGCAGTTTTTCTCTAGTGGCAGCCTTTTGGAATCCCACGTTGGGATTGGTGAGGTCGCTTCGAGTTTTCGATTTGGAAATGCGAGACGCAGGAATGCCCAATGACCTCGGAAATTCTGAGCTCTGACTACAAATGGAACACACCATCAGGGTTGGGGCTCAGCCCTTTTATGTTCAAACCATATATATATGTAGTTAGTAACACAATATTATAGTAAGAGAATTGCAATATTTTGGTCATGATAATTGTAACAGGAACTTTCCATATCGTCTTATGCCTAAGTCTTTATGAATGTTAGAGTAAGGTTGCAGTCCATTACATTCAGTCATTAAACTCACCATTTAATACCACAGAACAGCTTAAATTCCCCACTGGGCCTGTGCAGGAATATGACAGTGAAGGTCTTATGGACTTGCTCTGCAAATGAAATGTCAGTGCATGACTTTTATTGTTGCTACACACTTTTGTAGAACCATTAAACACTTTATAATGCCACATACATGTAGACATTCACTGTTGCTGATGGATTATTCATGTTGCATTTTAATATTTCATTATCTCGTCCCTGTATAGCTGTGGTGTATGTTGTTTTATCCTTTATCTTAATATTTTAGTGCTGTTCTTTTGGATTATGGAGTATATTCTTATTTACTCATTCTATATACTCATATATAGAGAATAGTCTTTTATTTATGTCTTGTTTGAAGTGTTATTTATATTGTATTCAGATATATTACATAAGGGATCAACTACTATTTTGATAGTCAATCACTTTAAGTGTGTTATTTCTAATTAAATTGAAAGCAACTTCTGATTGCAGCTTACTCAATGTGAATATGCATGGTTTCTTTCCTCCTTTGTGACAGTAAACAGAATATTTTTGATTTTCTGAACAAAACAAAACGTTTGACGTTGTCGTCATTTAAAATTTTACACCGTTTTCAGACATTTTCAGCAAGAAACAACTAATTGAGCAATCATGAAAATAAGCAACAGATTTATAGTTGATAATAAAAGTTAGTTGCAGAAAAAAAGAGATTGAAAATGGCGAGACAAGCTCATGAAGATGTTTCAGTGGGTTTTTCAGACTTGTAACCAGGCTGTGAGACAGAGAGGAATGTAAAGCCATTGTTAGATGGTCAATAAAGGCTGGATGTATTGATTTTTCTCCCTCAACTTGTTCATGGGAACAAAGCTTGCCTTTAATCTCTACTGGCCTGTATGAAGCTGCACATCAGTCTTCTACCGTGTTCTTTAAAATTTTTAAAGCTTTGTCTTTTGTTTTAATTGTTGTACAGTAACTTCAACCCAAAACCTTCTGAGAACAAATTGATTGACAGAGCAACAGTGGGTTGTGCCAGAGAGTTTTCTTTTTTTTTCGGCAGGAAGTCAACCCACCATATCAGCTACAGAGGGTGTGTCCATTCCAGCTGTACTCCCACAAGGACTCCCTGTAATTTTGTTTTCTTCCTTGTCCTTGGATGATTTGGCATTGTGAGGCACGGCTCTGCAGCTTTGTGCCTGTTAGTTACAGCCCACGTTTCACAAACACTGCAGGACCAAACTTTAACCATCTTTGTCCTATTTTAAGACCACAATTTAACTATTTTAAGAGGACGAAGCTTTTTTTTCTCCCCCTTCCATAACTCTAATGTAAGATAGAAACAAATGAACCATGGCTTTGGCGACGGCAGAATTTGTGGCAAGATTTTAATGTTGATAATAGTTTTGTCAGTTAGCCCCTAAGTCATGGATTTTTTTTTAAACTTTTCTTCACCGTTGGACTTTGTGGTTTTTTTTGGATAATAGAAGTTTAGAAAATGTTTACCATCCATGTTTTCTAAAATATGGTATCACAAAAAAACTAACAAGTTCTCAAACCTGCTTTTGCTTTTTGCTGACACTTTCTCTTTTAAGTGGAAAAAATGTTGCTAAACTGACTTCAGGCTGTTAAAATTGTTGCGTTTACAGTAAATGCTTCATCAGATTTGTAATTTCTTCAAATTTTTTTTCTCTTGAATTTTGCTATTTTTACACTTTTTCTTTCACAATTCTTGCACATGGCTTGTTAACAGTCATCGTGTAACATTTCTGAACTTTTTTCCTCAAAGTTTTGCAAAAGGCTTTAGTGTGAGCATCTGTTAATATGTTGAAATTATATGTAGACTTAAATGTATAGGTTAGACTTAAACTAATTACTTATATTGTCTAATATTTTGGCCACATTTTGTCATCAGCTGCCTAATTTAATTTGCTGTCCTATCTTTTTTTAATTACTCGGGAGTAGGACAAGCATTTTTTTTGCTTCAGTTTCCATGACTTTGGCTTATTTTGTTGAATATGGTATCGCAAAATGTATTGTAATGGCACCAAAACAAAACAGCCCTATAGTTTTGAAGACATACACGGATGCCATTTTATTGCTTACAGTTGGTGCTGAAGTGAATATTACATGGCTTTAATTGGACAGATGCTTTTGTTTACATTATTCAGCCACACATGAAGGAATAAGAGCCATATGTGTCATCAAAAACAAGAACATTGTTTAAAAAAAAATGAGGTGCAGTAAGTTCGTTGAAGCTCTGGACTTCAGGCTGTTGTCTGAAATCTGATCACTGTGGGAACAAAATGCCAAGAAAGAATTGGAAGGGAACAAAGTTGTTTTCATTAAGTGAGGTTGACAAGTGGATGTACATAACTTGATTTTCAATTTTGTTCAAACTTAAACTAACCTTGTGGTGAGTTTTTATAAGTGAATCTGTTTTATTGCAGCACCTTGTTTGAAGTGCTGATGTAAAAAAAAAAAAGTAGCAGGATTTGAGGCTCATATTTGGAGCTTTGTGTGAAGCAGTTGTCAGACCAACAGTGCACTTTTCAGAAGCCTTCCCTCTCTCTCATTTCTTCTCTCTCTCTCTCTCTCTCTCTCTCTCACTCTCTGTCTGCTGTAGATACTCACGTCTCTTTGCCTCTGACAGAAACACACACTTACATAAAACTGCTCTCCTGACTGAACTGTGCACATATCAACATGTCTCAGCTCGAAGTGGCCCGTCTTTTCAGCACTCCTCTGTCACATTTGTGTGTGTGTGTTCCTGTCATAGGCTCTCAGGACTGTGTGTATGTGTGCAGCTCAGCAGCCTGAGCAGCCTGAGCAGATGGTGAATGCTCTGTTCAACCAAGGACACATCACTTTCTCAACCCAATTGTGATTTTGGTTGGTCCAACTACACTGTGTGGGTGCTTGTGTGTGTGTTTGTGTGATGTGTGACACACTGACAGGTCCGAGTTATGTTTCCTGTTTGCCCTGCTGACTCTGAAGATCGGCTCCCTGGAAATGCCTTTTCTCCATGTGGCAGGAAGTAGCTTAATAATAGAAAAAAACAAAAACCTTTCACATTAAGACCCTCACACTGAGATTAATCTGCATTGTTGTATGTATCACGTTCTCCTGTTTACTGTAGCGACTTAAGTGTAAATTTGGCTCTGATTCATTTAATTTTTCATTGAATTAGCTCGGCAGCCTGTTTGCTGTAACCTATGTGACAAGGACACATATCCTGTATGTAAAGTGGGCCACCTGGCCATGTTGGCAGGACACACTGAAGCATGCTCTAGAAAGGTCTATGTTCACATAGATTGATTTAGTTGTTTTCGGGCTGGGATTGATATTTGTTGATCTTAATCCACTTTAATTGACTCAGTAATTGGAGAAACCTTGAGAACATGTCACATGTTAAGATTGGCAGTTTAAACGGGGGTGTTTGCCGTATTTCTTTTAATTCAAAGTATATTCAGAGGTAATATAATAGGAGTGTATGTGCGATCAATGATTTTATGACTGTTTTTATGTTGTATTAAAGCAGGCTTTTTTAATATTTCACAGTATAGCTAGGGTTGGCAATTGAGAGTTGGAACCAAAGTGTTATCAAATACCATAAGCCAAGAATTGGGTGGAACAAAGACATTTCTGTTCCACCTATTGGTTCACAAAATATGTACACATTTTATTCATGTTGTTATTATTAATGGATTTATTTATTTTTTTTGCAAAGAAATACTTCAGATGTCTGCAAGGACAGGACATGGGTGGGAATCGCCAGAGATGGATATCCAATAATACATTATAAAGCCAATATCGGTGATACTGATATCGTGCCAATAACATCGTGCAACCATACTGGAGTCCAAAACTCTTATTATGTGTGTAAATGTAGACAATATACATTAACTTGAAAAAAGGGAACTGGAATTAAGATGTGGCAACTGGCAAGAAGCAAAGTCAAAGATAGAGCTGGTGTTGCAAGCTTGGGCCATGTGACTTTTGTTTGCTGAGCCAGCATGATACTTTGTCTAATAAAAACGGAAAGTCCAGCCAGAATTAGCACTTTCAACATGAGTGGTGTGGTAATCCATGCTGGTAGTGTCTGAATCTGACGAGACAGGAAGTCTCTTCACTGTCCAGGTCTTTTTAACCTTGTCGCTGTACTGTTCTGTTTTTCCCAGAAGAATCCATGTGAACTCTTCTCTCAGTTTCCTGTCCTCCTTTCTCCAACTCTTTCTCCGAGTGGCCTGGTTTTTTCTTGTTGCATGCTGAGGCCTAGTCACTCTCTTGGCCCACCAGCCAGGCCCATTCATCCTTTTGACCACCTGTCACTCCTCCCCCCGAGTTGACTGGAGTTGGTTTGGTCCAGACTGTTGGAATGATCTGCTACAAGCTGGTTGGAACATGGGAGTTTGGGCTTGTTCAGTCTGTTCCTTTTTTACAGACAACATGTGAATAATAGGTCCAAACACTTTTATGTGTTGCAGTGAGTCAGCAAGTGGGGGAAAAAAATTCAGTCCTCTCAGGAATAGATTTGTTCATAAGAGACATATGTAGCATTAACCACATAACAGTGACTTTCTACCTGTATGAAGAGATTACTAAGTCAGTGATGGAAGGTTAATCACTTTCCTCCATATGCAAACTTCCCCGTTGTGTCTTTGTGCCACACTGCAGGTTTTTTCTGTTGCATGCTGGCAGTTCTTCAAGGTCAGGTAGACCTTATGGCCTTTCAGTCAGTCTCCATGTGTTGCACTGGCAGAAGAGTGATTATGAATTAACATTTCATGCAGATGAGTTTTATCTTAAGCTGAAGGAAAGTTCTTTTTATTCCTAGCACACTCTGGTGTCACTTTCACTACTTTGTTGCTCCTCAGATGGCTCCTGTGGCTGTTTAGTTTCTCCTATTTCAACCTGAGGACAAAGTCACATCTCACATTAACATCTCTGTGAGGATGAGGTTTGTCTCATTATTTTAATTTCAACATGATTAACAGACAAGCCTCTTTTTGGCCTAATCCTATGTCCTATTAACTACATTTGACTGAGTCATCGTGGACGAGTCTTTGTCCAGATTGTTAAGTTAGTGTCAAGGACAAGAGCCAATAAGTAAATTATGAATTTGTTGGCACATTTGAACCTAAAAAGCGTGTCACAGAATTAATTCTTAGTTCCTTGCTGTTATGTGTTGCACACACATGCAGTGGACTCTCATGCAAAATAAAGCCAGAGTGACAGGCACACTGACAAGAGTGTGAAAATTATCCTACATCAAACTTAATTTACACACAGCTTAAAAAATCTAGCTGTCTGCATGGATGGTAACTTAATTAATGATAGTGTGAGCATACGATAGCATGATAGTGCTATAGTATGCACAAGGACTCTACCACTGCACCTGGATCTATTATGCTTCAATGGAGCAAAACTAAATGTTATCATGGTGTGAGAAGTATAAAACATTGCCTCATTATGACCTCATTGTGGCAGAACAAATAAGATAATTGTCTGGTTTGATTTTCTCTACACACAGTCAAGGTAGTTGAAATGTACTTGATCCAGGGGCAACCTTTCAAACGATGCTGTCATTTGCTGTTTCCATCTTCATTTTCATCGTCTTCTTTAGTTTGTCCTCTCCTCTGTTTTGGTGTATTTCCGTGGTAGCGTTACAGTGCCACATACAGATCTGGCATATATACTACAGTATTTAGAGTAGTTTTTGTCAGTTTCATGAGTATGAAGTAATTTGTTGAAACAATTTTTATTTTTGTTTATAGAAAATGTGGATAAGGCCTTGCTTTCAATCAGTCCCATCAGTGGATGTCAGACAGCCACATAAATACAACCATTCACTGAGCTCTACCTCTCAGCTGCCTCTTGTCTCACACATCTCACCCTTCTCCAAGCGGTCGATACATCCAACAGAGCAAAGTGGCATCTCGTGAGCCTTACGACCTCCTTGTTGGATTTAGTGTTCATTCTGCTCCCGTCTGGTGCTGCTTTGGCCACAGGTTTCACTCCTGCTGAGGTGTTTTGAACTTTTCCTTCCCAAACCTCTCCAGTTTACAGAAGAGAAAAAATAAACCCCTGGCAATTCCATTTCAGTGTTTATTTTCTTTTGTTTCCCTGAGCTCATCCCTGACATTTGTGGTCTGGAAAGGAGTTCTTCAATAACACTTGAAAGTTTGGAGACGTATGACATGCTGTACAATTCCAAACATTCCTGAAAGGTTTTTTTTTCCCTGAGCACACTCCCCCCTTTGAACAAGTGAGAGCACATAAAAGCAAATGTGCTTGTCAGCTGTACTAAAGCATGGGCAGTTCTTAGTACCACAAAAAAGTCCAACTCTATATTTCACGCCTTGTGAGGAATGTTTGCTCCAAACTTAGATGTTGCAGTGATGGGTTTTTAGATATTTCACATCCTCTTTTAGTTAGGAGGCAAACTAAATGTTGCTCATTTCCTAATCTTGTTCAGCTGCCCCTCTACACTTCCTCCTACCTCTGAACAGTTTCTGTCCTCAGGGAGGAAGTCTGAACTTTTCCTTCCTACTGTCTCAAAGAAGCCTGCAGTGCCTGACTGTAAAGAAGGGAACCACCTTGTTTTTTTTTTGTTTTTTTTAAAAAAGCAGTTGCAATTCACTGGCGGCTGTTGGCCGTTATCTTGCCAGACTGGATGGGTGATAGGTGAGGTGGTTGCATTTACCCAGTTCAGTGCCTCAGAACTTGAAAAACTTCCCACAAAAAGCCACTCCCGAAGTCATTATCCCTATGCTATTGAGGTCCGTCACAATTTTTCCTCATAAACACTGATAAACCGGTCACTTGGCTGCAAGCTACAGGTTTATTATGACCTAGCATTCTTCTGTACTCCATTTCTAAAACCAGAAGAGGTGCTGACGGCCTGTCTGCCTCCACCTAGATACTCTGATACCTCCTTCTTTCTGTCATTACTCAGCCCAGAAATATGAGATTAAGTGCCCTAGGAACGCTGAAGGGAGCTCACCTCATCTCTGCATCCCCCACGGCTGCACAGTACTGTCAGCCTGTGTTTTGTATTGAGCAATCCCATTCTTTGTCCCTTTCCTGGCAAATGTCTCAAGCAAATATATCCCAACATGTTCTCACTGGGGATGGATATCATGACAAATTCAGATTCTTGAGTAATCAAACAACAAATCTGGTTAATCTGAGGATTTGTAGACAGCTGACCTTGGGGGGGTGTGTGTGTGTGAACAACACCATGGTGGGGATGAAATGAATCAAGTGTCACATCTGTCCTTCCAAACGTACATCAGTGACTTCGCATCACAGCTCTGTGAGCTAATACAGAGCTGTTTGGATCACTAAACCCAGAAATACAAAAAAAGAGAGATGAGTCAGAATCTGCTGTTGGACTATTGCTTAATCAGTTTTACTTTTTCCCCTCTTCAAGAAATGTGTCAGACATGGGGGATAATGGGGGATGCTCAAGATCAGACGTCATGTAAACCAGGGAAAAAAGGAATATCCTAGATCAGCCTTAACCCTTTCCATTCCTCGTATCAGATTAATCTGACCTCATTTCAGCTCAAGTCCCTGTTTCACTGGGAAAACAACAACTGGCGGTGAAGCAAAGACTCTTGATAGTCTGATTAATGTGTTTTAAAGCATGATTTTTCACCTTTATGTTCATAAATTATACTCTTTAATCATCTTGTGTGGCTGCATCTTGTACTTGGTGCAAGATAAATGTTTGTTTGTCGCACCCTTGTCTCTAGTTGTCAGAGCTGCCCCCCTTTTCTTAATTTTATACTGCATAAAACCATGTTTTGTGTGCTTTGAATCAAAATTTGAAAGAGTGTTTTTCCCTTACACAGAGGGAATAAAGAGAGCATTCAGACAGGGAGTCCGATAAAGTCCAAGATAATGAAAACAACTTTATCAATAGCAACCATTGAATAACATGGACTAAACAATATCACATGTTGTGCTCTGGTTGAAAGCGCAGTCTACCGTGAATAAATATGTTTGTAAGAAATGCAGAGTATAAACACTGTACTGCGTTTGAGCTGTGGAGCATCTGTGCTGCTGTTTGTCTCTTTACTTCACATCTGCAAGATGCTGAGCAAATCACAGCGTGTACAAATATATTTATGTTGTAGATTTTCACAAACACAATGCAGGCTTATAAATCCACTGTGCTTCTTTCTATACTATATAGATGATTTAGACTATGTTGCCTCAGCATTGTATTGAGAAAACAAACAATATAGTGATCCTCACAATAAAACAAATTGAATCAGTACAGGCTGAGGAGATACTGTATGTACTCTAGTTTGGAATCTTCCATTTTTCCAGTGCATGTAGATGATTTATTGTAGTGAGTCCTCACTGCTCAATAATTAACACCCACACCATTAAACTGCACACTTTCAACTTGACATATTTTTCTTATGCGTTTGGGATATCCCTGATGAGTAAATGCAACCGATTCCACAGGCTTATAATATGTAAATGGACTTCATGTGTAAAATCACTTCAATGGTAATCTTATGATTGCAGTTTGAATTGCAAATCACACTGAGTCTCTATATTTATGTGAAAAGAGTTTCTACAAAATCTGTTAATATGGTTGCACATGGATTTAGCCATAGAAATAAAACCCTTCATATTTTTTGTATCAATGAAAACAATGTTTCTGACTTGCAGCTTGTCGGCATATGTCAGCCAGCAGTTCTGCACTGTGAAGCGTATGTTGTTCAGTCATCTGTTTGAAGTCTTGTGTCCCAGCAAAAACTGCATTCTCTTGCAGCTGAAAAAAAATGTGCTGTTGTGGCTTGTTTTGTTTGTGTTATTTTGTTGTTTCGTGTAGTTTCGTGCAGCTGCTATTCCACCGCCCACTTTGCATATTGCCATGTCATTATCATGATAAATGTCAGGTTATTTTGCTCTTGAGTGAAAGTTGAAGAAACCAGTTATTTTTGAAAAACTTAAACAGAAATATTTTACATTTGTCTGAGGTAAAACATTGGGAGTGATTACATGTACTTCAAAAATTGTTTGTGCAGGGCATAAACATTGTATTGATAATATTGAATCTTTGTTATATTGCGACCGAAGAAAGTTATATCACTCTATATACTGTTATTGATTTATTGCACATTCCTAATTGCTAGTTGTCATTACATCGCTCCACATCAACAAATGTGACTCATTCAAATAATCATTTCCATGGGACTGTAATTATAGTATGCCCCAACAAAATTAAACAAAGATTATCTCAACTGATAACTTCAAAGTATTATTTACAGTTGTATCTTCCTGTTTGTTTTTGGTAGTTGAGAACTAAGATAAAGAAATTCAGCTTTCTAGTAAATGTAACATTTTTAATCAAGCCTCTCCAGAATCATGTGTTATTATGTAAATAGGTGCATTTCAACCCGGGCTGCAGCGATTGATTGATTATCAATCGATAATCAATTACTTAATCGTCAACTATTTTGAAAATCGGTTACAATGTTTTTTCATTATTAAAACATTTTTTTTTGATTATTAAGCTTCTTAAATGTGAATATTTTCTGGTTTCGACAGATTAATTAATTGTGAAAATATTTGTCAGTTGCAGCCCTAATTTAACCATCATATTGGGTGTCTATTTAAGTATGAAGAATATTTGAATTGTCGTGTCATTAGTAAGATTGCACTTTCATCAGATAGACCTTTTGGATATAAGCTTTGTGGAGAAATCTCTGCTTCTTGAAGGTGTAACTGCACAGCACATATGCTCATATGCCGCACCCAGGCTAACCAGCAGAGCTTTGAGCTGCATTGATTGCTGCTGGATTAGTTTTGTGCTGCCATGGTGAATCATGGCTCTTCTCATGTTGTATGTCCATCCATTTATCCCATCTTGGGCTGATCAAATGATCCTTTTCTCTGTTTTTCCACCCCCCTCTATAACCTCTGTGACCAGTAATCACCTCCTCCTCCACCAACACCACCTACTACCTCCTGCCAGGGCAGCCTGTTATCACAGCCCCTCCAGGCACTGCTCTTTGGACTCAAGCTTTATGAGTGAGCAGCGATGGGATGAGCCCACAGACATCAAACATGATGGCTCATTTTGGAGCTCAGCTCATGGCCTCAGCCTGTTTGATGTCATGTGAAGTGGCTTTTAGTTTGTCATTACCACAGTTGGTGTGGTTTTGCTTTTTTGTGAAGTTTTATCTTTTGAGTACAGTGGAACAGTGTGTGACTGTAGCTTTTTCCGTGCTGTCCAGTTACTTCCCAGCAGGCACAAGAGGTTTATTCAGAACAATGTCTGAATGTGACAAGCAGAAAAGAATAAACACTAGATAGTTTTGTTGTCTAGCTCAGTTTCAGTTTTCAGTGTGATATTTATAGCCATTAGATTCCGCTAAAGATTGACTTTTGCTCTTCAGTGAAAGTTAATGAAACCATTAACTTGTGGTTTTGAACTTCTTCATGTTGATCGTAAATGACATATAAGAAAACAAGTTTAGACCTGACAAATTATTTAAAACGTTTAGCCTTGTGTTAGCATATTTTCTGGTTGTTTTGGTCACAACCACAAGTATTAAATATTAATATATTAGAGCTGCAACTAACGATTATTTTCATAATTGATTAATCTGTTGATTTTTTCTCGATAAAAGGTTTGGTCCATAAAATGTCAGAAAACCTTAAAAAATGTTGATCTGTGTTTGTCAAACCTGGAAATGATGATGTTCTCAAGTGTCTTGTTTTGTCCACAAACCATAATGATTCACTTTTAATTACTTCTTTGTTACCAGAGCAAAGAAATGAAGAAAATATTCACATTTAAGAAGCTTAAACAATCGGAAATCTTGTTTTAATCATGAAAAAAGCTTCAAACCGGTTAATCGATTATCAAAATAGTTGTCGATTAATTTAGTAATCTATTAATAATCGATTAATCGAATAATTGTTTCAGCTCTACTATATTTACGTTTGTGCAATTTTGTATCCTTAGAACCTCAATTATTGTAGTCACAAGAGAATGTGCATGGTATCAGAGGAAAGATGTCGTGGCTGCTCTATTGACCTGATTTCACCACAAGACTGACCTGGATACACAGCTCAACTGTGTTACATGATATTAAAAGCACTTGGATTCCTCTTACATCATTTTATTCATCTGTATCTTTTTCTTCTCTTCTCTAATCCCTCTTTTTTTTGTACAGGCCCAGGACAAGAGGAAAGCTCTGGAGGAGACCAAAGCCTACACCACCCAGTCCCTGGCCAGCGTAGCCTACCAGATCAATGCCTTAGCCAACAATGTACTGCAGCTGCTGGACATCCAGGCTTCGCAGCTGCGGCGCATGGAGTCCTCCATCAACCACATTTCTCAGGTCAGAAACACACACACACACACACACACACACAGATATTCACACACCACAGACCATACAGCTGTGAAGAATGGTGCCCCACATTTCCCACTTCTCACACTGACTCAGTTATTTGCAAACACAGTATGAGCCCTTCTGTAGTAGCCATGGTTCCTTCTTTATTGCCTTATCAGTCTAGTCCAAATGTCTGACTGGCTGTGTGTTTGGCAGAATGACCCATGTTCTGTATTTGTCCTACTATTGTGCTTCTGTCTTCTTGCAAGGCACCAACACATTGTGTAATGTCTGTCTGCCACAGTGAGCCAGCACGCAATTACAGGTCTGGAAAAGTGATTGCCTATGCTGTTATTGTTAACTGTGTCCACTGCCTTCCTCTTTTTCTTCCTCATGAGTTTGATGGCAAACGCTTGTAGGGTTTTCATGCGGCTCTCATCAATCCTGAAAGAATCCCTGTTCAAATACGATTGAACAATTTATCAAATTAAAATCAAATCATTTTGAAAAAAAAACACAATTTGAAGGCTGTTCTTGAGGATATACTTTGGCTTTTAGGGTTTGTACTTAACAGTCAATGAAAGATCATACATTTGTAATATACATGACTGCATTGGGAGAAATTCATATCTTTTTTTAATGCTTGTCGCAAAAGCGTGGTATATTTTTGATGGTTGTGGCTGATTAATTATTAATTAATCAAAATGTTATCAATATCGCAATATAGCTCACTGCAATTTTCAAATCACAGGAGGTGCATATTTGTTACAGCCAAAGTGTGTGTAAAAATTATTATTTTCTAATTGCATACTACAGACTGAAGAAAGCATGTTTGTTTCTCACAGATCTGCTCAAATATCACAAAGTAATCATTTTAAATATGTGTTTCAAATGAAAATGAGAATAATGATGTAAAAATATCCCTCTGATATCGCAAATGGATATTAATTTATTCCCTACCTCGTGGTAATGCTCCATCACATTTAAAATCTATAATGCATTGACTTTATTGCTGGCAGAAAATGCATGTACATATTTCCCCAAAATCGTTCATCCCTACAACATCTATGGTACCTTTTTGCGAGTGATAGTACAGTATGAAAACGTACCACCTTTAATCCTTATTGATGTTTTAATATTGAAAAGTCTCTCCTATCAAGTCATTCCTATAACCTAAAGGTGCAGCAAGTTACTGTAATCCAAAGATAACACATTTTCACCTTCAAACCGCTTTCCCCCTCGAGCACGAAGCTTCTGCCATGTGCAGGTAAATCCAGCCGCTCATCCAATGATGGCATTAAGAGCTTAGACAAATCAAACAAAGAGCTCCAGCCATGTGGCATCTCATAGATTGGAAACTGGGATGCATTCACAAATCCTGGAAGACACTCATGATGGAATCTAAACATGTAGAATAATTGATGGAAAGTAGGATTTGGTCATTTCATGTTGATTTAATTCTGGAACTGGGTTTGGCTGCTTTGGTTTGGTCTTTCCAGCGTCTGCTATCTCTGTTTTTCCTCTGATTGAGCTTTGCTGAGAGTGCCAGAAATTCTTTCAGGATGAACTGAAGGTCAGGTTTTCAGTCTAATGGAGGGAAAGAGGACTTTAGAGTGAGAGTGAGAGAGAGAGAGAGGGAGAGAGGGAGAGAGCCGGCAATTCAGGGAGAAGGGCACAGGGGAATGGAAGATGGACCATGTCGAGCAAAAAAGGCAAGAGGGCATATTTACTCTCCGTCACGTTTTGAGTCAATATCCTGACAAATAACATGCAGGCAATTCTTAAGTCACCATTACGCCTCAGCCTGCCTCAGTCACCATGACAACATCGCAAATATCTATGAATGACTGGGTGCTTTCAATCACCGTATAAACTCAGTGTTTGTTTCCAGTGAAGTCTGTGCTTTACTTTAGCACATGTTCGTCACCGCCTCTTGTCTTGTGCCTCGGAAATTCCATACTTCCTATGCTACAGAATATTAAAGCATGTGCCTGTGTAGTTTTTGTAGCCAAACTGAAAATGAATATGGGTTCGAAAAAAAATGTGTTCCCTCTGTTTTTAAATAAATTAAAGTGCTTTTAGACATATTATTGTGTTTTTTAACATAGTTTGTGAAAGGCAGACCCCTCCTTGTTTGGGAGTTTATTTAGAATTTCATAATGTATTAGCTGTTGTGTTTGATGCTTAGACATTAGTGTGAAGGGAAGCTGCACTGGTCCCACACACATAACATCCCCCTTGGAATGTTGTCTTGGCAAAATGTTCTTGGTCTCTGAGATAAACAATACAATTTCAGTCATGACAAATTCCGCATTTAACGGTTTAACATTTTTATTTCTCAATTCCATGATTTGTCCGCATTTTCTGTATCATGGAAATCATATGGCCCTAAAGAAATGTATCAAAGTGAATTTAACTTGAAAGAAAAACTCAAACTATATCTTCTTCTAGCTGATAATAACCCACTACTCCTTGGATCTGCTGTATCTTTTCTAATTTATCTGTGGGAAATATGAATGATTTAGCAGCTTTGGCTTGAAAACATCAAGAGTAGAATACACACACACACACACACACACACACACACAGAGAGCCTAATGGTGCCGTTCATTTCAGAGCATCTTCATCATCGTCTTGTTGTGTTTTTATGGATAATCCGGGGATGAAGTCCTGTAATGAAGCATATTTTTCTTTTAATAATAAAGAGGCAGCCTTGTCAGCTCTGCAAGCAGTGGGTGTGTTTTATTGCTCTCCACTGTCCTGTTCAGAGGTGGATCATTATCATGTTGCTCTCACTGCTCATGGATATGAGATTAACGCCGGCCCTCGAGGACAGTGTTGCATTCTGCTGAATGGTGATAGTGAAAATTTACTGGTGCCAGTTCAATTATGATAAATTCTCCCTTGTACGAATAAACACACTTCAGAATTTGCTTGCTTTATATAGGCTTTATTTTAAACGTCTTTTCACTCTGTAATCCTTTTATTTTCAGTTTCACTCCTAAGCCTGGTACTCGTTCATGCCTGAAGCTCGAGAAGCCTCATAATTTGTCTCCCTTCCATTTTTATTTCAGTCAGCGTGTGGTGAGACTTTGCCTGGCGTCTGAGACGTTCCTATTGGTCTGCCCACAGTTACGTGTGGCTCACTTTGGTCAGGGTGTGTCTGCTTAGTGGTGGCATTTCTCCCATTTGAACTGACTCATCCTTCTGAGTCGGATACCAAGTGAATGGTACTTGATCAGTGATTCCCAAAGACTGGGACGGTACCCACAGTTGAGTCGCAGGAGATTTGTTTTGGATTCTTCAAACAAATTAACAGAATGTTCCCAACATTTTATATTTAAATTTTTTTAAATAACGTTTGCTCTTGTCACGATCGATATTGTGATTTGGGTCACGGTTGTTTGCCATCAAAAGAAGTGTGTCCTTGTATTGTGTTTAATACTAAACCTTTTGTCTTTTTAGTCTTGAATCTACTAATACTGAGTTTGGGCACTGAGAATTGTAATTTAGAAATCTTTATTTAAATTGCTTATTGATATTCAGTGGATGTCACGGTTTGCTTCAGCATCTCTGGGTATCAAAACGCTGTGTAGTCACAGATGCTGGAGTATTTGCTGTCAGGTGTTTGTTGACGTGTCACATCCCCTGCTGCGAGTGCCTTTTCACAAACCGGGGTAGCATTGCAGTGTTGAGGCGGAAAAAGGGCCGATGGGAGAATAGAGAAGCTCGTGGGGCTTCCACCTTGTGCTGAGTGTGAAGTGGCTGCTAAACGGCTGCGAACAGGGAGTGCTTTGTCTCTCTGGCGGAAGAAAATGCCTCACATTGAGAACCACTCTGTGATACCCGAATAGAGAGGGAAGACGAGGGAGAATAGTGTGTGCGCGCGCTTGTGTGTATACTTTATGTGTTACCACTTTTTGACATTTTCTGGCAAAAACACTGACCCTGTCAGGAGCAGTAGTCCTCATGGAGATTGAAATCTGGTCCTAATGCTCAAGCTCATGTCTGTGGTTAGGTTCAAGTTAGGCATTAACTGGTTATGGTTAAGTTTAGTGATTATGCTTTGTTTACGTTGTCCAAATGAATGGATATCAATGAGAGTCCTTAAAAGGATAGCTGCGTGAACCTGTCTTTGTGTGTTTTTCATTCTGCAGCTCATGTGTCCTGCTTATGATTTGCTTTGTTTGGATTAGCTTTTCCTCATTATGTGATCTGCACCACATATTATTACAGTTTTATACAACTGAAGTCAGAGGCCAGACTGTTCAAATTGAGTAGTTCAAAAACTATGACCATCTCAGCCAAGTCCGAATTGTTAATTTTGCTGGATTCACCCAGGCTACTGTTGCCATCAGATGCAGCCTAAGAAGGCTGAATTGTGACACAGCTAGAATTAGCATTTTTAGTAATAAAAATCACAATTTCCATGTGTCTCATAACATACTTGTTTTAGCAAGGGAGGAAGTACTGAGTCAGTTCCAGGCAGCAACTGTGGGAAACTCAAGTAGGCGTCTGTGCAAGACAACGGAGCATCAGTAAATTGCTTTGAAAATAAAAATTGAATCAGGTTCAATTGGCCAAACCAGTTTCCGAATAACTTATAGCACAACTTTATTCAAGTCATTGTATATATTTTACTGTTAATCAAGTAAGTGATGGTTTGAATCATCATCTTTAACAACATAGTGATAAAACAGATGGATCAATTGGTTTGACTGTAGAAAAGACATTGCACAACCGTGCATCTGTGTTTACAATGATGTCAATGGATTGTGCTTAGATGTGGAGCTGGACAGTGTGATGACTGAACCCAGTGACCACAGAGATGAGACTGCACAACAACTGGCTGCAGGCAGAAAGTGCTAAAGCAGCTGACACACACACGAACACGCAGGCCTGCACAGCTATTCTTCTTGGGACACTGCACTTATTTACATTCATTTGGGCAGCCTATACAAAGTGGTATCCCCAACCTTAACCACAGCCAGCTAATGTCTAACCCCAAACTTAATCTAACTTTATCTCTAAACGTAACCAGTTCCTCATTGAGGTTAGAAATGAGGAGCCTCAGAAATGAAGTTTGACTTAGGCGCAGCCTTTGATACTGTAGATCACTCAATTATTTTAGATGGACTCTTTTATTGGCCTCCCTTGCACTGTTTTTGGCTGCATTAAATCCTATCTGACAGATACGGAATATGGGGTTCCACAAGGTTGAATTGTATGTCCTTTTCTTTATAATCTATACATGCTGCCACTGGGGGACGTCATCAGTAGGCATCATGCTGGCTTCCATAGTTGATGTGAACGATGTACAGCTTTATTTTGCTGTGTCTCCTTATGACTCAGTCCACATTTTTTAAATGGTATTTAAGATAATAAGTTATGGATGCCAGAAAAGGTTCTAAAGAGATTACAAATACCTACACACACTGCCAGTTTGTTCCCACAGTTGTGTGCCTCGCTACAAAGCAATTAGTTACACAATATTATTATCTGGTCACATGACTCAAATTAGAATTTGTTTTCTATGTCTGTGATCTCAGCCTGGTGGTGTGTTTGTGTGTCTCAGTGCAGTGCTGTGATGAAAAAACACACACACACACACACACACACACACACACACACACACACACAAGCAAAGCCTGTTGGGTTTGTCTCTGTGTGCTGCACTGATGGCTTTTTGACCTCCCTTCGAGGAAGAATGGCACTCATCCAAACAGGAAATGAAGCTTTACATCTCGATGTGTGTGTGTCTCTGTGTGTCCTTGTGTTTCCTGCTGATCCCACTGCTTGCCTGTGTATTTGGGTCTCTCTCTGAGGCCTCCACTGGTGGTCTCTCCCACTCTGGTTGTGAAAAGCAGAGTGTGTCTGTATTAATGTGCCCTTTTTGTCACAGTTGGTGAATGTTTACATGTTTCATCTTCATGCCTTCTCCTTTTTCCACTGGATTATAACAACGTATCCTTCTGTGTAACTGGGTCTTTGTGTGGTCTATTGGATTCGGACGGCCATCGGTCAAACATGTTTGGGTTTACAGTCTCCAGTAAACCTATATTATTGTTGTATATAAGTGTTTTTTTTTGTTTTGTTTTTAAAGGAAATTGTTTTCTCTCATTATTTTCAGTCATCAAACAAAATTATTTTGTTTTGTGTGATGCACATAATTGCCCAAACCTCATGGGTTTGTAAGTCACCAAATGTGAGATTGCAGCAATCCATCAACAAGTGACACTTGTCATTACATTGTTAGATTGCATCCTGTCATAAATAAATAAACCAAAGCAAATTATCTTTGCAACTCAGTTTCTAAATGGAAAAAAAGGAAATATTTTTTAACTAAGTGATCTTCAAAAATGGCAGTCTTTACACACGAGATATCCAGTATAATTGGACAAATTTCAGACATATTGACCCAAGTTGAAACAATTGAGATACAAACAAAATAAGCAACACAAAACCTACTCACAAATATTAGAGTTGCCCCTGTCTTTTTGTCCGCATGTCAAAATAGTAGTTTAAAACCATACGAAACAAAAGCTGCAACAAAAGACGCCAAATTCTAGTACTGATTATTTCACTATTAGAACTAGTAGTGATTATTTCACTATTCACTATTCACTATTTTCACTGATTATATTCACATTTTTTTTCTGTAAGAAGTCAAAAATAGTCTGCTGTAGTTTCAAAAGATCAATGTACTGTCCTTGAATATAATCCAAAACACTGAAATATATATTTATTTAAAATAATCCATGAACTGCTTTGTCCAAGTAATTACTTTAAATCTTTTTTTCTTTGGCCAATAACACCCAAATAGCCAAAGAAAACATCAATAAAATGCTAATTTTACTGACTAATAATGAATCAGTTGCCAAAATTGGACCATTTGTCTGTCGACCTCTATTTTATTAATCGTCAGGACTACTACCCATTAAGACCATGGCTGTATAAGAGCTGTAAAGCCTTGAATGTCAAGTGCATGACATCCGTCCTGCATGAATAGAGTCCTAATGGGAGTGAGTGACAATGTGAAACGACCGGTGACTAACGTTCAGTAAATCATCAGCCCTCTGCTCTGCAGCTACTTCCTCTCTTGCTTTTCCCCTTCCTAACCCCGCCCCAGCAGCAGCAGCATCAGCATCATTACCATTGCAGTCTTTCCCATTTAACAACCCATCTGCAATTACATCTCATCATCACACCTTTGTTCTGCAGATCCTCCCTGCGTAAGAATAATTATTTGACAGCTCTGTGTAAACATGGCTGCTGAGAAAACACTTGCTCTCCCCCACAGAATCTATTTGTTATCTCAATTGGACAAAATGTGATGCCATAATTCTCAGCTTCCATGTAAACTTAAGAGCTCAGTGAGAATGCTGTTTTGGCTGCAGCCCAAAGTTAAATTGGTGAAAGTCAGACGAGGTGTTTTCATGTGTGCTGTGTTAGCAAACAAAGTGTCGACCTTGGCATGCAGTCCTGACTGGTTTTGATGAGTGGTTTTTTTCCCTTTATTGTCTTCTGGGAGAGTGGGAGAGATGATATTTCCAGGGTTTCACACTTACTCAGTCCTTACAACCTCCTTGCCACTCATGGGTTGTTAGATTTGTAAGAAGAATCGTTTTTTTCAGGGATGCTTAACAAGACGCTGCCAAATTCAGAACTCCCCCGCGGGGCATTTGACCTCACATTGTAGCTCAGAGTGCAAAAGAAAGCTCGGACAGCAAAGGAGCATTTGACAACTGTTGTACTCCACAGATGACTGTCTTCAAATGTAATGGCTGTAATCAGGCTGAGAAACAGACCCGACAACGAGGCATCTGCTCTGCTTTAACAGCCGCTTTGTCTCAACACAGAGAAGTGTTGGATTGCACTGCTCCTACAGACTCAGTCAAAACAAGCAGCAGCCACAGAAGTTGAGAAACACAAGGAACAGACATGTGACCCGAAGTGTTGTCCTTAAAATGTAGAACATGGTGCCCTGGAACAGTGGTTTCTGTGAGCTGGACTTCCCTGTGGGTCACAAGATTGACTTAAAGGGGGTCATTTCTTCTTCAGCAAAGAAGCAGAAGAAGAAATAGGAGACAAAGAACATTTAGGGCTATAACTAAAGATTGTTTTGATAATTGATTTATGATCTGTAGATTATCTTCTCGATTAATCCGTTACATGTTCTGCCCATATAATGCCAGAAAATGTTGAAAAATGTTTCCCAAACTTTAAAGAAATTATTTCTTTGTTCTATGGAACAAAGAAACCAGAAAAGATATAGATATTGAGAAGATATAGACTACCAGAATATCTAGATAACTTGGAACATCATGGAGAACATCTCTGTTTTCTATCATTTAACAGTACTACGGTCCAATGTAACCAAAGAGGCCAACTTCTCTGCCAAGAAGAACCTCAACATGCTATGATGTAACAAATCCACCAGATGCCTTAATGATAGAGCTGAGTGATCACAATTCAAGCTTTTTATTAGTCCATGTTTCCAGGTCCCACTAAAGAAACTTGTTTATGTGCCAATTCTGACAAAGTTATTTCAGGATATGTAGGAAAAGGCTGTAGAAGGAGCAGCTGGGGAAAAAAGCTCACACTAGCTCAAACGACAGTACTTGCAGCACTTTATCATTAAATAACCATTGGAACACACTGAGCATCACAAATTGTTCAAATCCGCTCTCTGGGGTGAACGTTGTTAATGGTGTGTGAATGAGTCAGGGTTTTACTGAGAAACATAAGGTCTGTGGCCTCATTGCGTTGTCCTCACCTGTTAGCAGCTCTGATAATGTGATAAAACCTCTCACAATAAGCCTGAACTTGAATTTTTAGATGTGTTTAACATGACATGTTTCAAAGTTTTTTCTCCTTGAAATCCCACAGAACAAGGATGTCCAATCCCTGTGCCTGTGTCAAGACGAGCTTATCTTTGCCAGAAATAATAATGATTTTCTGTTACATTGTGTTTCAAAACCAAATGTAGAATCCATTTATGAACTGATCTGAGTAAAAATACTTTATGCTTGTGTATTCTTGGACAGCAATACTATGTGAAATAAGTACTTTTTAAGTTCTATGTGGATGTAACCTCAGGGGGGAACGATGAAGATGTCTTGCTGCCAGTTTGCTAAAACATTTTTTTAAAGTCTTCTAATCTTCTACAGTAAAGCTCTATCATTACCATTGGTACATTTGTCTGGTTTGGCCAGCCACTCATGCACACAGACACATTGGTATGTAGGGTGTGTTTAGCCTTTTCCCCACGGTGTGTGTGTGTGTGTGTGTGTGTGTGTGTGTAATCACCCAGTTCAAACCTACTACGCCTATGGCACATGCTACTGTGCAGCTTTATGTGTTTGTGTGGGCATAATAGGCATTTTATTGAGGGCATCATCCAGTGGTCACAATGTGCTGAAAAGACGGTTTCCCCCTCTCTCAAGTATGTGCTGAAGTGAAACCAGCCGTCTCGATTCCATATCAAAGTTTACAGATATCGTTTCTGTCTCACCTCACTCTTCAAAACACTGTGTGTTTGTGTATTTCTCTAGTGGGAAGTTGTCAAGTTACGTTTGCGCAAGGCTTTGAAATTCCTTCCCTGGCCCTTTGATTGGCTTATTCTCTCTGACTGAGGAGTGTAAATCAGTATGAGGGAGATGAGAGAGACTCTGGGTCAAATAGGATCAGTGTGGAAACATTCCTTGTCCCAGCTGTCCAAAAAGATGCAGGTTGCAAAAATATATTGTCTGTGAAGGAAAGCAACACAGAGGCGATGCACTGATCTCCACAGCATACACATAATTTATGGTCAAAACCTTTTAATCAGACAGACATGAACCAAACACGCACGCAACAACACACAGTGGAGTGGAGGAAAACATTAATTAGCACCCTTGAGATCATGGAAGACAAGTAGATACTTTTAGAATATTTTATGAGGATGCTTTCTTTTTTATATGTCTTATTTCATACATGGGCTTTTAATATTTGACAAAAAAAAACATGGTGAGGAAAAGGTAACAGAAATTTGGTCCACAATTATGTAATTTATATCATGGATCAAATATATCTTGAAATTGTAGATCTAGAAGCTAGGATTGTTTGGAATTGGCCACGTCTTTGTCCATTAACTTCAGGAAAATTTTTAAGACAACCTTGATCAGCAATGAATAAAACTGTCTGCTTTACAGCTCCAAGAAAAAAAAAAAGGTTAATTCTGTATCCAAAAAGACATTTTTGACCTGTCAGAGTCCTCCTCATCAAATTTAAAATAAATGTCCCTCAGTGACATTTATGTGCTTTCTTAAGAGCACTTACGATCTGAACTGAAAATAAAATAAATATATCCCAAATATTTAGGCACTTGTTGCTATCACAACAAGAATCCTCAACTGTGGCAGCCACTGCGTGACTCACTTGTTTCCCAAAATGGGAAGAAATGTGCCACACCGTCCACAAAGCGGAGTTCAAAGTGATCTCACTGACTAGACTTTTTTCTGTGTTTGGCTAGAACATTTGCATGATGATGGTGATGAATATGATGATGATGGCAATAGTTTAAAATGTATGACCGAGATCTTCAGACTGGTCATAGCTGGATGACTCTTTTCTGGGTTTGAGGAAAATTGAGTGGAGGAAGAGGCATATAACACTAAGAGAAGGACTAAGTGGTGGAATAGTTGAACATAGACGAGCCAATGAGTAAAAAATAAGAGTCTGAACATGAGAGTGCAGAAAGAAGAGGTCTGTAAATCTCTCACAAAGCCAGATCACCACAGCACAATCAGCATTAGAGAACAGTCTGACTGCTTCTGTTGGGAAATGTCAGTGCTCATCTGTGAAGTAGTTGCTTGGGGGAATTGTTTGGGTGGAACCGTTGCACTTGGGGGAGGTGAGGTAATTCCTTTGCTACAAAATTTCTACCAGAAAAACAGCCAAAGATGGATATTTACTGTCAAATCCTCCTCAACATTTGTCATTTTCAGCATGTATGTCATAAGTTTGGATGTGGAGCTTGAGGTTTCCTATAGCAAAGGGGATTTCATTTGACAAAAGTGACATGTTGGAAAAAGAACTAGAGAGTGAAATAGGCACTTAGTGGGAGAATGTGCGATAAATGTATTCAACAATTTATTTTAAGTTGATTATTATAATGACATTTTGCCCAAAAGGTGAAATCACTTAAAAATAGTCCCTCATCCACTAGTTATGTCAACAGAAAGTAAACCACAACAACTGAAAATTCTCCAACTTACCAAATAAAACCACGTGTAGGCTGTTTAATATGGTGGATACAATGTTATCCTCCTCTTAAAATTTGCTGCCTCTTGACTTAAGGGTTTAGGGGGGGACGTCGGGGATTGGGTCCTACAACCCTGTAGCTGGAGAAGCCAAACACCAGAGCCAAAATTGCTCAGTCCTCTGGGAAAACTGCTGCTGAACTCAAACATATGGTTAACAGTGGTTGAGAACATGTGTGAGTCATCCACCTTTCATTTTGGCAAGACGCATTGTTCAGTCACTTTCCTCTCAACACATGGCCCACTGGAATCAAATAAACACCTTTAGTGCCAGATAATGAGTCAGATGAGGAAAAAACAAAGGGTACTGACTGAGCAGTCACTGCCAAGATATGTGTTCTTCATGAAGTGAGTCTATAGCCAGAATGGGCTTTTCTACTTTGGATTGTTCTTAGATGCATTTAAAGTTCTTTTAGCACCAGTCAGTGGATTAGCAACACTGTCTTGACTGGATGTGACCGCTAGTTGTGTAGAGGTTTGCTAAGGAAGGTGGTTTTGAACGCACCATCTGCCAGCTGTTGCCAAACAACTGCCTATGCTGTTTCTATTTTATGGACATACAGGAAGGAGATGAGCTCACGCACCACATTGCCTTCTCACTTCCTTTTCTTCACCAGCAACGTTGATGTTTGTCAAGCTGCTCTCCGATAAGGGGCAGTTTGTTATTCAGCCATATGCTTTCCTGTTTTAGTTATATATATATATATATATATATATATATATATATATATATATATATTTTAAGTACAGCTCTTCTTTAGAAAGAGTTTTCAAATTCAGATAGTGATATGTAGGGAAACATTTCCTCTTTGTCTGCTCACACAAAAACACACACACACCCACTTCCTCATAATATCTTACAACAATGTTCCACACTCATGTCTTGACAGTTATCTTTATTCCAGTCAGAGAAGTCATCATGTTGGTGTTGTGATGACACAATGTCATATTATACTCCAGACCCAGAATGATTGAGTTTTTCCTGACTCCTCTAGTCTAGTCGGCTCCCAACAGATTCTCTCATAGCCAATCTTTGAACCCCATCACCCCCCGTGAATGAAAGCCAAAGATACTGATTAGATTTTTGGCCCAGCTGTTTTCCAGATTGTCATGATTTATGATGGTGTGAAATTTGAGTATTATCTCTGAGCCGCAGCTACAGTGTATTAAGTCAGACAATCCAAGCAGCGCTCCTGCACACTGGAGATTCAAATTCCGTTAAAATTTCACATTTGTACACTGTTTTCTTCACCTCATTGGACAGTTTTCTCATGTTTTATCTAGCTCAGGTTAAAAAGATGACTGTAGCCAATGCTCTGTCATCCCTCCTAATTCAAGAAAACACAAAGGGGTATTGAAACGGAATGGCTGTTTAGCTTTTTTTACTGTAATTCTCTGTGGGAGCAATTATGTGTGAACAACTTTGCCTGTTATGTCCCTCTCTATTCCTGTAATTTCTAACAATCCACTCTCTTGCATCCTTGCTAGTACTGTAAGAATCTGCTTTGCACCAGCCTGTGAACAGTGTAAGTTGTCAGTTTTCAGGTCAATATCTCTCTATATATACATATATATATAGATATCTTTTTTGATGTTATGCAGCTTTAGCTCAGTTTATGACTTATTCCGAACAGTGTTGTCAGTGTCCTCAACTCTGTGACGAGTGATACTTCAAGGCTAAGTCGACCATACAGTGGAACAGTGCTGCATAAGAAGACAGTGCTCAGTCCAGCTCCAGATCCCTGTGAAATGAAAGGAATCCTCTGTTGGCGCTGGCCGCCTGCTCCTTCCTCGCTATGAGAGACCCATCGTTTTACTGGTCTGCCCTCAGCAGACATTGCAGCCTTTCATCTGTCAGCGGAAGGGCAGCTGCTCCCGGGCTCCTCGCGACTTGGTGGGAGTTAGAAATCTAAGCAATGGTTTGCAGAGTAGGGGCGGGCATTTCAAACAAAAATGCAAGTCAAATATTTGACAGGATTATTCATCGAATATTCAAACTCCAGCGCATGAGAGCTAATGAAAGTAATGCAGGGTTCACAGTATTTTGAACTACGAGGAGTAGTTGATGAAATGCATATGAAGACCCTGGTAAATTTCCTCACTTTTGCTGGATCTATAGCTTGTTGAGCTTAGAAGAGCAGCTTCAAGATGCATTGTGGAAATCAGTGCACCAGAAATTAGGTCGTCATTTGAGTAGAAATGTGTTGTTGTTTTTTTTAATCCTTTTTTAATCCTTGGAATCATTAATATAATGTGCAAAGTGACATTAACTAATTAACGTGTTGTAACACTTAAAAAGCAATAAATATCCAGTCGACGTTTGCCGACCTTTTCACATTGGTCATGAAGACCCAGGGATGGTGATCGTCACACTCCGCAAAAATAGGAGCAGTTGTTCAAATTTAGGATGGACTGCAGGCGCAGACAATCACACATTTTGTCAAAGAAGGGGGTTTGGAAATTTACACTTTCATTCATCAAAAAATTCATTCAAATGTCCTCCAGTCATTTCAAATGCCTCAACAATCTAAGTCTTCTAAAATAGTGTCCTTGTTCAATGTAAGAATCCACAAGCGCCATGTTGAGAAAAGATTAAAAGAAAACAAAGAATCGAGGATTCATGCTCATCCCTGTTGAAGACATTTTTAAACACAGTGGTCGATATGTATATGAACCATAGGGAATATTATTGAATTATTTCATAAATCAAAGAAATGAAGTAAAAATGGACAGATTAATTGATAACAGTGCTAATCATTTATTGTAGAACTACACTGAAAATTCACTACATCTAATGTACCAATCAGTAACCAATCAATTTATTAACAATTTACATATAGATATAATCAAATATGGGCTATAAGCATCCATCATACTGAATGAAAATACATTTTCTGAGTTGTTATTCAGAGGAGCCAGGAGATTCATTTTTAATACGGCTGGGTAATTATGTGAACATTTTCGTTCCACATTTCTTCGGGGAGTCCCTCTTGGTCTTTAGAAGAATAAATAATACATTGTAATTTGCCCCTTGCAGTTTCAAATGTACGCAGTAATCTTGTTTTTCTAAAATTAGGTTCTTAACATCACTCTATATCTTTCACATTTTGTCAAATTTCCCCTGAGTAATCTGGTGAAATAAGATGATGAACTCATTCATACCAAATAAAATGTCTGATTTCAGAAATGTTCACATGAACATGCCCCCTGCCATCATTCTCTCCAGGATGTAGAGTTTGCACAATGATCGATTTTTATTTGTGTGCACTGGTTGTTGTAAAAAGATTAAGACCCCAGTGATGAAAAGTACAACCTCATGATTTTATTAAAATCTGCTGCATGACATGTTCATTGCGTCCCAGTGGACCCTGTTGCACTGGACATGATTGTGTTTCTATTGTGGCATCAATCAATCAATCACACTCCCCTCCTCACTGTGTTGTTCACAGACTGTGGACATCCACAAAGAGAAGGTTGCCAGGCGAGAGATCGGGATCCTGACCACCAACAAGAACACGGCAAGGACCCATAAAATCATAGCGCCGGCAAATATGGAGCGGCCTGTCAGGTACATCAGGAAGCCTATTGACTACAATGTACTGGACGATGTTGGCCATGGTGTGAAGGTGAGCAGATCCCTCCTTATTTTCCTAGTTTTCTATTGTTTTATATCCACCCCTTGTTGAACCACTTCCTTCTACATTTTTTCCGACCCTTCCTCTCTTCTTTCTTGCCAGAGGTATTTTTATCCCCTCCACTCTTCTTTCTCTCTCGCCCACTTTGACTTGTTTTCACACTCATATCTCTTGTGCTTTCTCTTTCATCTTCACTGAGCACCTTTTCTGACCACACAGAAATATGTTCCAGCATGGGTTGGTGAGAATGGGTTGGGGGGTTGTAGGGGAGCTAAAAAAGTGATTTCATCATGTAGCTTTCAGAAGAAATGGCTCTATTATTAGACGTTTTTAAAGGCACTTAGGCCCTGTCCACTCTTGTAATCTTGTTCTTGAGTTTCTCTAAACCTTCACAGAGGAATGATGTTACAATTGGATTAGAGGGTAAGTTCACATCTGAAAGGCTGTATAAAAGCTGATTTTAGATGTGTTGAATTGTGATGATCCAAGGGCAACAATTCCCCCTCCTCCCTGCCATCGGGGCTCTTGTTAGGGGTCAGTGGGTCGTCCTGACAGCGGTGGTAATGACATCATTTCCTGATGGCTGCAGGCATTTTCACGATCTCCATCCTCTCCCTGGAGCTCCCTCCGCTCCATCAATCAGCCAATCAATCTCAACTGTCCAACAGATTGGATTAGAGGCCCCGCCATAACCATCCCGAAGTGTAACAGGCATTGATAAGGCAGGATAAAAGCCATTGTGCCACTCTCCATTTATTGTGTAGCGAATTATATTGGACTGCTCTGTCATGGTAGAACGGTGTGATGGCTAATGTGGAGTGATGCTTGTAATATGGTCGCGTTTCCCACCACTTTCCTAAATTATTATGAAGATCCTGTACTTAAAACTCAATAAACACAATATTTTTTGTGCTAAGTAATAAGCTAGTACCTGGAGGTTGTTGGTTTGGCTTAATTAGGTTGTTTAAGGTCCTAAATCCTCCTAATATAAGCCATAAAGCAAAATTATGCATGAATCGTTTTCAGTTTTGTGTTAAAACAATTTGTTCAGACCCACAGTTAGCTGCAGAGACTTCCTGTTGCTAAAAATAGTTTAAGTGTCATAATCATAAAAGCAAAAACAAAAATGTTTTAATGTTTGTGTGTGTTGACTGGTTAAACACTGAGTCCAGTGAAAAGGTATTTAGTAGGTAGATTTGGCAACACTGGAGTGATCTAGGCTAGCAATTACCTACTGTATGTATGTATGTATCCTTTAAGTACTATTCTCTATTTATTCTCCAGGAAAACAGGACAAACAACCACATAATAGAATATGACAGGACATTATTTTTTTTAATTAAGTTAAGTTTCCAAGTTCATGAATTAATAAATAATTACATGTTTTTGTATTTCTTCTAAAATGCAAGGTTAATGTAAATTATCCACAGTCTTAATTCTGGTGTCATATTAAATATGAGAGGCTCAAAATTAGCCGACCAACATGTGGTTGCACAAAATTTAAACCACCATACTCCATGATTGTTTTGAGACACTTTTAGAACATGAGGTATCAACTCCTCTCTGAATATCAGTCGATTTCCTCTTGTCTTCACACATTTGCACTGCATTTGCAACATACTCGCACAGGTGCCTGCAAAAGTCCACCACTCGCATCACATCACATATGCATGTCACAGCCTGAAGAGCTGATCAATATTCACCGTCAGCACTCCATATTTATTTATACAGAGTCCTGTGATGGCTACGGACATAAGCATGGCTTGTATAGAATATCTATTGCCATGGTTTACTTTCTGACCAGAATCAATACTTACTGACCAGAATCAATACTTTAATGGGAGTTTAAATCATGTCCACTGGCTCCAGTTAACTGTCAAACTTGCTGCTGGTGAGTGTTTGTGTTGGCCTAAATTCTGAATTGGTTTTATAGCCTCTCGTAGTGTTTGTGTAGTTAAACACCAAACCGGAGCAGTAAAACTGAAGATAAACACCATGTAGCCCCTCGTATGCATTATTTAACCAACGCTGTTCTCAGATCTGAAAGAACTGAGATAAATAAGAAGGTAGAATTAATCTGTCAGATATTCTGATTCTTCTTTAGAGTATCAAATCAGTGAAATCAGTTGGCCACATCAGGAATATAGCAGGTGACATTGACAGATCAGGTTGCTTCGTCTCAAGGTGTCCTGACGGTGACATAATGTTTTTTGGCATTAATACGAAAGATGAGATTTATTCTTCCAGTCAGCTGATGCTTAATCTCGTCAGTGGGGCTTTCAGGAATTAAGGGACGATGATGTCATTTGTTGCACTTGCTGGGTATTTAGTGTGATGTCAGTTATGCACTTTAAGTTACAGGAAAGGTTTTAAGAAATGTAATGTTTTTGTCCCTTTTTCTGTTATTTGTACATTGAACTCTTGTTTAATTCAGGGCTGCAATTATTAATTGAATACCAAATTAAATATCAACCGTTTGAGCATTTTTTTTATAATTAGTAAATGTTTTCTGATTTTTCAGTTTCTTAAATGTGACATTTTGTGTCACATTTAAGTGGAATAATTTTGGTTCGTGGCCAAAACAAAACATAATTTTGAGGTTTGGGAAGCCTTCCCAGACTCGATAAGATAAAGAGTCTGTTTATAATTCTGATTGGAAGTTACTAAAGCATCTCCATGCTGACTGTATAGTCTGTGATACATAACAAGGATGTACAGCCATTGCCACGAAGATGAGGGAAAGCGGTCGGTATGACCTAGATTGTGAATTGAATCTTGTCAAGCTCTGATAATGTGACATTTGAACATAAAATGGATCCTTAATTAGCTGCACAGAATGTTGTTGTGTTTTTTTTTTTCAGATCATTTCATGCTGACCCATGCGCTGAATATTCTTGCCTCTGGTTTCATCCTCTCTCCTTCTCTCTCTTTCTCTCTTGTGATGCTACAATGCTTTTCTGCAAAGGCCATCGGGGACTCTGCATTATAGATGAGCCACTTGACTCTGCAGTTGTCAAAGTGCAGATCATCCCCGCTGCTATGTTGGCTCTATATTCTCTTTGACATCCCTTCATACAATTACTGAGATGTGTTTTTTTTTTTTTTCATTTGTTGTAGCCAGGATTAAAAATAACCTGGATCTTTGTCTAAAAAAACAAAATATATGAAAATATGCCATGCCATGTCAGAAGAATTACGTTACAGAGCTTTATGATGTAATAAGGTGAAATTCTAAATGACAGGGAGTCTCAGACAGATAAAACTTGTTTCATTCATGCACAATAGACTTTAGATCACTTCAGTGTGACTCTGAACTCTGGGTGTGGTTCGAGCCACAGTCTGAAGCCACAGTGTTTCCCTCTGCTTGTGTGACCTGCCCAGGTCTTGCTAAATGTTTACTCACTGTAAATAAATACAATGAGACATCATTGTACTTTGACCTCCTGTGATCCGTTCAAACATGGCCGTTTTGACATGCCCTCTTTCTGTCTCTTTTTTTTCTCCTCCTTTTTGCCCACACTTAAGTGGTTAAAAGCCAAGGTAAGTCTGGTTTGTCACATGACCCATTTTGCTGTAATGTATTATTGATAGAACTCCCCTGCAAACCCCTATACATGTAAATATTGTCACGACTTCCTATGTTATTTCCCATTAACTGACCTGTAGTCCCTTGAAAGTCTAGAACACCCTCACTTGTCAGTTGACCCCTTTTGTACATGTTGTCGTCTAATTTACTCGTCATGTTGTTGTCCATAACTGTATATTAGTTTGTTTAAAATGTTTGTAGGCTTCCCAGACAGCTCTTATATTTTCTCTATGCTTTGTACTTTATACTGCAACAGAGTTAATCCTTCACTCAAAGCTTCACTTGTTTTGATATTTTTTTTACGTTACAAGCACCTTAGGATCCAGGTGTTTTGCAAGAGAATTTACTATTACAACACAAATGTTTCTAACCTGCAATCACACTGACTGAAGCTGTGGTGGCGTTACATAACTCTCTTCAGCTGTTGAAGAGTCGTTATCTGGGCAGCCTACATCATCTGATTCCTGTCACATGAGTAGTCATCGTGCTCTTTGTGTCTGAAGTTATTTGTCTGTTTTGAATAAGGATCTTACATTTTTTTCTCTTTTCTTTTAACCACAGCAACATGGAAACAATCAGGCCATTAGAGGTGGAACGCTATCGAGGACCAATCCACCAACGCAGAAGCCACCGAGTCCTCCCATGTCGGGGCGTGGCACCCTCGGGTAACATTTTAGTAAAAAAGTCATAAAAGTCAACTAATTATCAAACACTGATTTTGGAAAAAAGACACAAGGCACATGCAGTTTAAGTTAATTTGTTTGGGGGTTTTTTTAAAATGGCAAACTGAATGGGGACCGTCAATGGGAATTTATTTTTAACCCCAGTGTCATTTGTGATTAGAGCATCGAGACAAATTTGATTAAAGTTATTTTTATGAAACGTAGAGTAAAATAGGGTGAATTTAAATGGCATTTTTTTTACAGCACTGTTGAAAATACAATGTGAAATTTAATAAATAGATGTATAATGAGTACAATTATGTAATTATAAGCATGAAACTAAGTTAATCAAAAGCTAAGTATTTGACCTAATTTTTCTGTTTAGAACAGGACAGTGAACACAATGCACAGGCTTTTGAAGCCATCCACGGTGGATGTTATCGTTTTCCTCCACAACAACTCAAAATAAACCACGATGATTGGATTATGTAAAGAGTTATTTCATACAGTTTAACAAGATTTACAGAAGGAGAACTAATTGTCATTTAACGATGAGTCTGAGATTTTATCGCACTCATAATTGCTGGTGATAACTCATAAGGTGTGTGACTTGTGTGTATCCGTGCATGTGTGTGTGTATGTGTTCATGGGCCATTAGTAGCTTCCTCCTGTATGTAATGATACATTTTGTCAAATACCAAAACCATAAACGGAGGCTAACAACCACCTGCGTGACAGTCAGAGAAGCATCAGCTTCCTCTAACTGTCAAATATTTGTTAGGCTCGGATAAAAAAAATCCAGGACGTGTATCAGGTTCAAATAGGGTTTGGTCATATGCATGTGACAAGAACTTGGGGGATGCAGGAAAAAGATAAGTGTTGACGTTTACGTTAAATGTATTCACATCATCTAATCAAGACGGGTCATGTGCTGATGTTGTCAGTCGTCATCTGATGCAGCAGCGATCGGCGACTCTAATCCGAGTAAACTGTGCACATTCTGCAGCATCCAGCTGTGTAAACTGGATTTACAATGCTCCAGTGAACACTCACTGGAGCATGAGTGCTAGAATCTACGTGGTACCAACTAGAGGTGGTGCTAGAATCTGATTTATGATGTTTTTCTTCTTTGATTTATCATTATTTTGTTCTTTGTTTTCCCATTCTCACACTACTGCAGACGCAACACACCCTATAAGACTCTGGAGCCAGTGAAGCCACCCACAGTTCCCAACGACTATATGACCAGCCCTGCACGGATGGGTAGCCAGCACAGCCCCGGCCGCACGGCGTCGCTCAACCAGAGGCAACGCACACACAGGTAGATGCGATCAGATGAATACAAAAGGATGCACACGCTCATTCACAAGTTCACACAGAAGCGTATTACCATTGTTCACAGTTTTTTATACGACCGTAAATTGACTGCTAAACCATGCTCAGAACAACCTCAGCACAAAGTGAGGAGACACAGGTACCTCATTAATTTTAATGAGATCACTGCAGTGTTGCCACACAGAACGAAGATCCACAGGGTCTTCAGGTAACAAAAAAAAAGGTGGAATCTGTCTCTCACTGATGATCATAAAATCCCAGCATCATCCCAATGAGCACAGCATTAGTCAGCAAAATAATTAAAATCACAGTAAAAAGCTTTTGTCCCTGTGAAAATCCTTTTATAGATGTGAAAGACTGAATAATAACTGGATTTGAATTTCAGTGCAGTAAATATAACAATGTGTCTCTATCAGCACAGCACTTGAAGACAGTAGTTTGGACACCATTGGCCTAATATTGAATAAAAAATAATTGCAGCTGTAATACAGGGGTAAATATTTATCTTTAAAACAACAGACTCACTGAAGCGTGGGATCTTAAATGTCATACATACAGTTTACTGAACAGTTTTTGTTCCTTTTAGCTATGTGTATTTGCAATATTTGTTCAAATATTTATCAAAAACAAAAAGGAAAATGGAGAAAATAGAGAAAAGAAAATACATAATCATGATACACCAATAAAGAGCAGATTGTAGCAGAAAAAAATAAACTTTCCAAGTTACATTAATTAAAAGTATCAAGCAGTGAGCAGTTGATTCACTATTGGACTCATGATATCAATTAGCTTACATTGTTGCCCCCTGCTGACCCAATAAAGCAGAAGATAATACTCGTGCAGAACTCATTTTATGGACCAAAGTCTGGAAAATTGACATGATGAACTCGACACAGGTTTAATAGAAAGTAAAACTAACATTTGTCTTTTTTTATCGAATTTTGTAAGGATATGAGTGGATTTAGTATTCCAACCAACAGAATCTCATGTCCAAGTTCTAGGTCTTGTACACATAAATGAGAATCTGCTCCAGTTTTGTGTCATTTTGGGTTTTTATCCACATGTAACCAGCATTTATGGGATCCCTAATATGCAGGTTTTGTCTTTGTCAACTTCTTGTGTTTGGAGATTTACTCCACATCCTCTTTTCCGTTTTGGGGGGATTTCATGTGAATGAAGAATTTCTTGAATTGTATTGTTTAGGGAAAGTTCTGTTTCAGTGTGGGTAAGGCCTTAGAGCATCTCACATCTCCTCCTCTCCGTCGCTGCACTAAATTCAACACTTGTCTGACTGGTTTTTCACTTTCATAACAGATTCATATCTGTAAAAGCCTTTGATATCAAATACGGTTTAAAAAAAAACTGCAGCATTCAAACCCTTGGACACGCCTCCCAAAATTCTCCAGCGCAGAAAAAGCAGCAGACTTTTTAATCAAACGTGAGTTACGAGTGAGTGAAGTTGCCTCATTAACTAAAAAGCTTATTACGCTGACTGTGATGCTCATAAATATTACATAACTTTGCATTTCGCCTACCCTCGCCTCTCACCACCTCTCTCCCCAGCCCGTGTGTGTTTGTACAGGAGCTGCTGTTTGTTGTCAGAGCTGCTGCTGCTTCTTTTCTCAATGAAAACCAAACTCCACGTTGTCTGTGTGTAATTAATGGCCTTGTGGAGCAACAAGAAAACACACAGGCCACATCACTGTTACTCATCTGCTCTAATATTACTTTAGCAGACTCAGACTCTGCCATCCTGCTGATATTGCTGTGGCGTGACTATTGGATTACACATTTGGCTGTGCTTTTTTTCAGCCCATCAGTCTCTGTCATCCTCGACAGAAGCCAAAATTCAATAACCAAACACCGTCTTTGTTTCCCCGCTGTTATTATCTGCCTCATGCAGGTATCACTGTCTCAAGAAAATGTCCTCACTGCAGAAGCCTGGTAATGCAATCTGTTTCATAAATGTTTGTTTTTCCAAGTGTTGCATCACAAAAACTAGGTTCTGTTCTGTCTTTCTGTATGGAATTAGCATGTTTCTCCCCCTTTTAATCTAAATTCCTCAGCCCACAGATTTATGAATTCAAGTCTTGTTTATGTATAAAACCTATTAAAAGCAGGAGTTAAGCCAAAAAGGTTGAGACAAAATCCAAATAAGACAAATTAAAATTAACAAATTTATAGTTACATAGAATCAGACAAAACCAGGATTAAAAGCATGATTGAAAAAGTGTCCGTTGTGAGAGGACATGACGTGGGACAGGAGATTATTCCAGATCTTCAGAGCTTTGGGGCAGAGGAAAAAGCTCTGTCACCTTTAGGTTTTAATTGAAAAATGGGGACTGTCAAGATCAGCTGAGAGGATGACGTAAGTGACCCAGGACCTGGATACAATGTTCAGAGGATTTGAAGTGGATTTTGGGTGGGATTGCAGCAAAAGCAGTATAGGTAATGGATGAATGTACAGTATATATGTACATGCCCTTGTATAAGTACCAGTTTGTGTCCACCTAAAACTATACAAAACAATGGCCTGCCCACACTACTGTTGGTCCCCCATCTACTCTTTGTCATCCTTCCTCCATTAATCTATTTATCTATTTATTTTACATATCTGTACTAGAGGTCGACCAATGCCAATTTTAAGAAATAAGGGCAGCCGATTTCTAATAATTGATGCACCAGATATTTTTGGCTCATATACTAAGATAAATCTGATCACATGTAACTGTTTAATGATAACAAATAATGCAAACAACACTAATTGTCTGTCGCTCTAATCTACGTTTAATGTCTGCATTGCAATGCAATTATACACAATATTTTCAATAAAAATAGTGTATAAACTAAATATTTAATACATGAAAGAGGTTATCAGAAACCTGAAAGAAAAATGTATGCATGAAAAATAAGGTTTTACTGATTTAGCAACGTTTGTCAAAAATGCTTTAATTAGAATTAAATGATCTACTTCTAATTTATACATCATTAGTGTACAAAAAATGTTAAAGAGTTTAGCTAAACATAAAAATAATAATTTAATTAAGAAGTATAATTTAAGTCTCAATTGTCTCCCTAAAGACTCCTAAACTAAAGTCACATATTCACACCATGTTCATCCTCTCCTCTTTAGATGCTCCAGATTATTTTTGCACATCTAAAGCCTCGAAAATAATGTCCAGGCTTTGAAGGAAAGCAGCTCTGAGTCTTTTCATCACAGCATTAGTCTCTGGGCTAAAATGAAAGTCTATTCTTCTCACTTATGTAAAGTCATAAAATTCTAAGAATAAACTTTAATGTTGTTCCCTTTAGCAAATAATTTACTTTGTGGCTCCAGGGAAGTTTTAAGTGAGCTGGGACTTTCAAACCCACCTGTGTGTGAGTGAGATGATTGATGAACAACTCCCCACAGTAAACTAGATTAAATGTACTAACGCCGTAATCTGATTAAAACGGGCAATCGGACAACTTGCTAGGTCCGAGTATATACACACTGAGGAGAAAATTTATTTTATTGGCCATGTACGTCTGACTCCATCTCTGTAAGTGGCGCTGTAACTCTCTTTGAGCTTTTGCATATTGAATCAGATTCCTGTTGACCTTTACGTCACAAAAAAACAAACAAACTGCGGATGGATCAGGCTGTGGTTCTGTATGTTTCGTACACGCTTTACATGTTAATCGTGATACTAATTAGATGGAGCATGGCTCCTGTGGTTGCCCAAAGATTCAGGAAAAAGATTCCTAACCCTTTACCACCTTCTGGACTGGGACAACCCTGCGGTTGCGGATCTGAACCTGCCAGACCAGAACAGCTTCACGGTTGTGGAACTGAAGCTACCGGACTTGGACAACCCAGCGGTTGTGTAAGTGAACTTGCCAGACCGGAGCCAAACCTGCCAGACTGGGATGACCCTGCCGGACGTTGTGGCAGGTTTGGCAGTTGGCAGGTCCACAACCGTGGGGTTGTCCCACAGCATAATGGCTGTGAGGGCCCACACAATGCTGCTTGCAGCTTAAGTTATACATTAAAACTTTGGATCCTTTCCTGTTTGGTCTGTTACACTGATTTATGACCTGAATCTTCAGTTGTCTGGCTCACCTGGGTGTGTCACTCTGCGGCTCAGTCTTAACAAGCCGACACAGCATGAGTCAATCAGTATGGACATATAAAAAAAATGTAAGGACCCAAGTAAAAAGAAAATGATAATTTTTGCAGTTTTATTGTCATAAACTGAACAGAAGCTCAGATGCAGTTGAGTTTTTACACATGTACATTCACCTGGTTTGTGTATGCTGAGCAAGTTGCCCTGAATAAACCGATGTCCCCTTTCTCTTCTGTCTCTGCAGTGGAAGCAGTGGGGGAAGCGGCAGCAGGGAGAACAGCGGCAGCAGTGGAATTGGCATTCCAATCGCAGTGCCTACACCCTCCATTCCACCGCCAGGACCAGGTGAGCACTGATGCTACTACTTACTGCACCAACATTGGAAGTCAGCTACATTTATTTTGTAGTGGGAACTTGGAATCTCCAAGGTCACAGGTATTCCTGCAGAGGGAACGCCTCGTGACCTCGGATTTCTAACACAGGAACTCGGAGCAACCGCACTTGTACCGAGTTAGGATTTCAAGATGATTGCCAGCGTATAAACACTGCATCGTTAATAGCACTTCTGTCATATTTGCTTCACAGAGAACTCAAACTCATGTGGCCCCCGAATTGATTTAATGCGGCCTGTCACTTAATGTCAAGTCATGTCAAAGTAAAGTAAATGTCAAATAATTAGTCATTTCTGTCTGTTTTTGATATTTATAGATTCATTTTGCATCATAAATCTGTTTTTATTGTGCACTTTATATCATTCTATATCAAAACAAACACTTTATTTTGAAATTCTCTGAAATATCATTACAGATGTTATTATTTTGATATCATAATGGGGTATCATGATATACCAGCCCCTTCCCAACCAGATGTTCTTTGGCCCCCAGGTCATTTGAATTTGAGACCCCTGCTCGACACAACACAATGTAGTAACATGTCCATGGAAAGAAATTAACTGTACTTTCTGTATGACGGACTAAACATGCAACAAATAACACAGAAGTGCAACCAACTAACTAAGTGTGTTTTTGCTACTGAAGTGAGTGGCAGTGGTTTTGAAATCCTGTGTCAGGGTTTATGAATTCTGAAATTCTGACTGGATTCTGGGGGATTATACCCAACCAGTTTCCTGCTTTTTGATTCTGCAAGGTAACTGTGTTACAGAGCCGCTAAATATGGTTAATCTTTACTGTGCTCCAACTCTGGTTTAAGTGAGTTTCTGTCCTGACAAGAACATTTTAAATATAATTGTTTTATTAACAAATATCTGCTGTTATACACAATCTATTTTTCTTTCTTTTACATTCTGGTCTGTTTGACCTGAGGAAAAAGGGATGACTCTAACTTTCCAAACAGTAACAGGCAGCTTAGCCATGTCAACACACGGCTTAGCTGTTTGCAGAGTGCACATACCTGTCTTGCCTCAGCCAGTTTACTTTTATGTACTTAAAGAAACCACAGATGGAATAACTGCCATGCAAGATTACATACTGCCTCTAAGTATGCACCACAAGTCCTTATCTGTATATAATGCCATAAAAAACACATTTGAATATATTGGCTGGAGCAAAAGTCGGGCTGGGCGATATGTCCAAATAATTACCACAATAGAAAAATACTGAATCCTCTTTGTAGACGAATAACAACACTTTGTAAACAGAGAAACATTCCATAAATATGAGGCATAACACTCGGTGTCTTAAATGCATACACATTATATCAATACATATTAGGGCCGCAGCTAATGATCACTTTTTGTTATTTCTGTAATATGTCAGAAAATGTCGATAAATGTTGATCACATTTCAAAATGAAGATGTTTTCCAATGACTTATTTTGTCAAAAAACTAAAATTAATTCATTAATGATTTATTTGTTGTATAGAGCAAAGAAACCGGAAAATATTCACACTTATGAAGCTGAAAAATCACAGAACCTATCTAAAAACATTTAAAATGACACTCAAAATAGTTTATTGATTTAGAATTGCTTTTGCTATATTGATATTGGAGAAAATCTATAGTTATGAATTATTGCACTGCCTTAAGCGAAAGTGTATAAAATATGGAGCACTGCTGTGATGTGCCTGCTGCTGTACAGTGAAACAGTAACTACCACGTAGCAACACGCGTCGGCTTCTCATAGTACTACGTTACACTGTACACGTGTCAGGGACTGACATATCAGTTCTTCCAGGGTTCTGCAGCCTGTTTTTGTGATTGTTGTGACCAAAAATGCCTGATTTCATGGCAGCTTTTACAAGACGTTGTAATCCATGTTTTAAGGAATATTTTTGCAATGATTTATTTTTTCATATGATGTAAAATAAAAAGGCTAACAACATGCCTATACTGTCCTGCACAATTGAAACAATATATCTACATATTTACAAGTCAAAATAACATACAATTATTTAAAATGATGTTGCTGTATGTGGGGCTGCAAAGAATAATCGGTGACTAATTGATTCCTAAATTGATCCTCTTAAATTTGAATATTTTCTGGTTTCTTTACTCCATATAGCAAAGAACTTGTTAAAACATAATCATTAGGGTTTATGGTTTAAAACAAGATATTTGAGGACATCATTATTTTAAGGTTTGTAAACACTGATCTACAATTTTCAACATTTTCTAACCTTTCATTGACCAAACAACTAATCAATAAATGTAGAGAATTGTGGACAGATTAATCAATAGGGAAAATAATCGTTAGTTGCAGCCTTAGATATACAGTATGTAATGCTGATTATGAGTTTGAATATCGAGAGATGGAGGAGGAGCTGTGATGAGTGTCCTGCAACAGCTTGATGCAACATATCCCAATGTAAAGGGTATTGTCCAGTCTCATGACGTGACCCACCACCATGTGAGAAAAATGGATCAGTGATGAATGATGAATGAGTGATTTGACTTGCAGAAAAACTCACGGTAATTGGTTGAATTTGTGTTAATTGCAAATTCCTGGAGGGACTGACCACATTTGTGTTTTTCGTTGAAGTAGCTGTTTGGCCTCAGTGCCAGCAGCACAAGACTCACCACAGCTCTCCATTACCAGCTCGTTGCCATGGAAACACTCATTTCTTACCACGGAGACTTGTGTCAAAGTGTGTGTGGAGTCAAAGTGCTCCCCCATCCCCACAGTGTTCTTGAGCAAAGTGATGTTATGTAACAGTGTCAAGGTGCAGGAGGCAGCTTTCACAAGGAAACTAAAATGCAAACACTCCTTCCAGTCCCACCCATGTGTGCTCCCCCAGGAGTTCCTCCCCCTCCCCCTCCTCTACCTCCACCTGCTCCTCCCATGATGGGGCCCGGCCCCCCAGCACCTCCGCCACCACCACCACCTCCACTACCACCACCCTTAGGTGAGACTCCCCGAACCCTGACGTCTCTGCTGTGTGGCGGGTGGACAAATCAGCACGTCTGTTATGATCTTCTCATGGTGGAGGTGGTACAAAATGATTGGGTTGTGGTGAATATGAGTGGGTGTCTGTTTGTACACACTGCAACTAAAGAGGCTTGTCTTCATCAGTAGAATCATGGAGCTGCAGTTACATAATGATGTGTTTGTTTAAATTCATACAAAGATATACAAAGATATATTTTGTATTGTAATTATATGAGGTATGAATTCACCTGACTTTATCAGGTGCATCCTCACAAACCACATTTCCTTTCTGTTATCAGCCTTTTCTAAGTGGATACTGAAGTTTGTGTCACTGCTCACTTTCCTGCACCAAAATCCATTGAGAAAATCAACAATTTTACACCACAGCACACAGGAGTTGTTGAGCCACTGCTGCCTCCATTATTAAGTTCCAATATGTTATTTTGAGACTTCGACGATTGAATTCCTTGGTTTTGATTTACCTATCTGACACAAACTTACATAACGAGGCAGCAGTAGACCAGGAGCACCTGTGTTAATGCAAGCGGAAAGTTATGTTTATCTCCATTGAATTTGGTGTGAGCGGTTTACAAACATAATTTTTCGGGCAGAATATATCACCCAAATTAAAAAAAAGTATGTGCTTACTAGGCAAGCATAATTAATCAAATGAAAGAACGTAAGTACATCTCGGCCAATAAACTTGTTGACCCAAACACCTCAGCCAAAATATGCTGGGTGTTCAGCTCTGTGTTTGCTTGCCCTGCAGTGTGAACAAACTGTATACATACTTCTGTTTAAAGACACAACAGGTTCTGTTTACTCTGCCTTTACTGTGTGGTTTTTATATATATATATATAAAAAAAAAGCACTGGCTTTTTTTTGTAATTGGGATATTGTGTGGTGGTGGTGGTGGTGATAATTTAGTTTCTACTTCTTTATTTGTCCGTTATTGGTTGATAAAGAAGTCTCCTTTCAACTAAAATCAAGATAAAGTCAATTATCAACTTCAGAATATTTTTTTAATTTAGTCTCAAGCAGCTGTTAGCCGTATGTCAGAAAATATGTGTCTATCCATGTTTACAACCTCAAAAATTCAAGGACATGATCTAAAACCTGACAAATGTGATGCTGCACCAGTAGAGTCACAAAAAACATGTTGATGTTTTTAAGGCCTATGAGGCTTCTTCAGCACAGGTACAGTATGTCACAATTTTATTTGATAAACCTGTTTTTTCTGCAGATTTGACATTGATGCTACATCAGACAGAATCACATTGAAGGGAAATGATTTCCATTTGGCAAATAATGATAATAATAGTCTTCTTCATAGAGAACACGATGTTCGAGCACCATGTTTTCCATATACAAACTAAACTCCTTTTGATTTTTAATGAGACCTGAAGCCTACCATAAGCCTACAGAAGCTGTAATATGCAACTTCACCAGTAGAGGTTGCTGAATTCTACACACTGTACCTTTTAAATTCAGCCTCACTTTTACCTGTAATGTGAAAGAGAATTTTCTGGGTTTGTGCATAGAAATTAATGGAGCTCATCTGTAAGACTTATAGCTGATAATGTAACCTAATGATTTCTGGGTCGAAACAATGTTAAAGATTAATATACGAGTCATATTGAGTTAAAAAAAAAAGCTGCTCCAGTAAAATGTACATTCTTCAGCAGGTTTAAACTACATTTTCATCCACAGTAAACAACATTTCTGCTCGTGTTAATACAGAGAAGCTCATTTGCGATTGTGTTCCTCTGAATCTTCACTTCCGTCCCACCCATCCCTATCTGAGCACAGGGCCTCTCTGGAGACGCTGTGTGATATTTAGAAATATGAACAGGAAATACTCGAGCAGGCCGGCCTTTAACGTCCTCCTCTCCGTCTTGTGTTTTTCACACACCCACGCCCACACTATCTTTATAACTTTTAAATATTTGTTCACAGTGAATGCTGCAATAATGCTAAACAGTTTTATTTTGCGCTTTAGTCAAATCAGACATTTAAAAATAATGCTAAAAAACAACATCAAGGCCATGAAGCATCTAGATTGTCTTGTCTTTCTGTCTTTGACACGTAAACGTCGTCCATTTCTTTCAACACTGTTCCCACTGATTTCACTCAGTCACTTTTTTAAGCCATTTATATTGTGTTGGTGGCAGACAGTCTTCTGGATACGGTGTATCAAAATGTAATGTTGTGACACAAGACATTTATCATTACGTGCACCAAATAATTAGAGTGAAAAGATGAAACTTTCACTGTTGAAAAGTGAAAGATGAGTTGGATGAATGATGCTCTGTTGCTGCTCTTCTTTGTGCTGAAAGAAACATGACCTCCAGGATATGTTCCATTAACATTCTGGGACTCTTATGTTTCATTTTCCTTCATTCAATGTAACCATATCATCAGTTTACAATCTGCATTGCCTGCTTCCTCTGATTTTGTTATCGATTATGTGTTTTCAGAAGGGTTTGGGCTCTGATCTGTTTGTAAAAGCTCACATCACGCTTGCTGACTCATGATTTGGGTGCCTTTTCTTCCCCTCTCCCATCTCTCTCCCTCTTTTAACCCTCTTCATCCTCTCTTTTCCCTCTCCTCCCTCCATGTCTTTGGGTGTTTCTAGCTGTGGCCCCTGGGCCTGGTCTGGGTCCCGCTCCAATGTCCCAGTTTGGAACCATCTCGCGGCAGATTTCGCGGCACAACTCCTCCAACTCCTCTGTCTCTATGGTTTCGGCCACTGGCACCTACCGCCGGGCACCGTCGGTCACTTCCCAGTTCTCCTTGCAGCAGCAGCAGCAGCAACTACAGCAGCAGCAGCAGCAACAACAGCAACAACAACAACAGCAACAGCAACAGCAACAGCAGCCTCACATTAACGGAGGCACTCCTGGTTACGGCCAGAACTCAAGTAAGGCCCTTATGTCTGTGATTTACTTAACTCCAAATTATGCACAACTTAAATCAGCTAACCGTCTTAGCCACAGTCTCTTATTTGAAAGTGAGTGACTGGTTTCTGAAGGTCGAGCTTTTGTCCGAGTCAGAATTATTGACTTTTGACTCTAAAAGTGCACATAAGGCCTTTTGTAATCTTCAACTCGAACTCTTTGTCCTTGAATTCTACAGCAGATAGAAGACAGACAAGTCAATGACTCTGCTGATGCACAGTCACTTTAGGCATCACGTGTACTTGTGAACGTATTTCACTGTGCGTAATTAAAGCGTTGTCGTCTTTAAATTATAACATGTTAGAGTTAAGACTCTCGGTTGTGAAACTTGTGACGTGTGATCAGGATCTGGAGACATGCAACATCCTTTTTTTTTTCTTTTTCTTTTTTAGCTTCCACCTCCAGTGTTTGGTCTTGCTCATCACCTTTCATTGAATATGGCAGCCATTTTAGATGTCATTAAAAATGAGGTTGTCAGAGAAAGTCGCTCCCAGTTCCGACGTCCCATGTAAATTGAGTGCACCATTTGTCCCTTGCAGTTACACATGTTAACCACTAGATAATACTTGACATTGTTTCATAGTTTATAAAAGGTTTAAACCAAAAATGGTAAAGATTTTTGGATTTTGTGTCAATATCACATTAGACCATAAACACTGAAACAAGGGAGGTTTCCACAAACACTGGAGTGAGATTAATAAAAATCGATACAGTGAGATATCGCAATATTTTGTGTGGTGATACTATATCACTTGTGAGACACCAGGTATCAATTATTTTTTGCATATAATTGTTTAACTGATATTACAAACAAACCTGAAACCTTTTGTGGATTAGCACAAAAAAAATCCATTGACGTTTCAGTCCAATAGATGGTGCCAAGTGCTCACTCTCACTCTCGCAATATGATTCAAATGCTTTCAGTACATACAGTACAGTAATATTGTGATATCGTGACGATGACTTAAATATCGTGAACATTTCATATCGTGTGGCATCTCTGGCGATTCCCACCCCTATAATAAACATAATCTTGTTTTTTTTTCCTGCATTGCATTCTCAGTGGGGCTGGTATACTGCGCATAGGACCAGCAGTGCAACATCTGAAACTCGTTCAGTTTTAATCACATTTGTAAGAAAAGACGCACTCACTCCTGCTGTGTCACGGCTCGCAGTTTAAGAGAGAAGAAAGATTTAGAGTTGAGTGAACTTTTATCAAGCGTCCGGATTCAGTCACGCCGTATAAATCACGTCTGCACCTGACTGACATCAGAACATTGTTTGTGAGCCAGATGACATCCAGATGTGTGTGGGTGAAAGCATTCTATTATAATGAGTTTATCGTGTGTTTGCACCTTTTTCTAACATACCAGATGATACAGATCACATGATAATTAAATACTTGACTCCCTGATAAGATTATCATCTACTGAGCAGAACATTTACCAAATCGTTAAGGATTATTGTGTTCCCTAATGTGAGGGAAGTTCAGCAGCAGCAGGGGTTCAGGTTAAATGACATTGTCCAACAGTGCCCTCTTCTGGCTGCTGTCAGGACTTGCCTAAATAAGATCCAGGAGAAATGGAACAAAATTTACAGTTGATCCTGAGATACTGTGAGAAATCTCATCATCGTCGAAGTCACACACCATAGTTATGTGTCTGATCTGTTGCTGCGACACACACACTTTTTCTCCAAAATGACAAAAAACTACTACATGATCAGTTTTATTTGAGTGACTCAGCATTCCTTTGCTCACTGTCACTGCTGCACATCACTCTGTCTGTTCAATGTTCACAAGCTCACAATATTTCCTGAGTCTCTCTCTCTTTTTGGCTTGGTATTAGGGTTCACACTCTTGGTGACTGATGGGTTTTTTTCCTCTTTTTATTCATTTTTTTTTTCTTTCTCTGCTTCTCTTGTTGTCTCTTTTGTCGGCTTTCAGTGTCTATCGCTCCTCCTCCTCCCCCCATGCCCCAGCTGACTCCACAGATTCCTCTGACTGGCTTTGTGGCCAGGATGCAGGAGAGCAGTAAGTGACGAAGCAAAAAGACGTCGACACTCCTTCTCCTCTTCCTCACCCAGCATGCACTGTTCCTTTCCATCTTCTTGTCTGTGTGTCTGAGATCAATTTCTACTAACCTCTCGCACCACCATGCTATGAAGAATGTGCCTCCTTAGAGTCGTGTCATTGAGAAAAGTTTTTTTTATGATCTAGTTAATGGTTATTAATGTTCATATATGAAATTTACTGATGAAAACAAGACCTAAATCGATTAGTTGATTATAAAACTAGTTGGCAATTAGTTTATCATTAACTCAGTAGATGTAAGCTAAGATTTTACTTACTGAGGTGGACGGTTGAAGTTCACTGAAGGCCAGGTTTGGAGAAGATGGGAGCCTTTGCTGCCCCCTGCTGGTTTGAAACTTTAAATGTCATAGTTGAATTATTGCTTGATAAAAAGTTACTTCAAACATCAGTGTTGGACATTAATTAATGATATGGCCTAATGTAATTATAGTTCAAGAGTAAATGTAACAAATTATCAATAAAAAAACATCTAAAATTCATTGTTATAGATGTTTTCCTTGTGGATGGTGTCATACAAAACTGAAATACATTAAAAAGCATGACTCAGCATGTAAGAGCAATGTAATCCGCTACTGGAACAGAGTCAAAGCCAAAGCAACAAACATTAAATAAATTAAATTATGTAACAGTGATGCAACCTATGAATAACCGTACATACACGCACAGTTCTGCATGTCTTCATCATTCATTCTGCATGATTCAGCCGCTGCATGTCGACCTCTGACCTCCTGAAACCCAGTGTGCAAATATCTGACTTCCTGTGTTTCTGCTCCATCAGTTGCTGATACTCCCACTCCTCCTCCTCCGCCACCTCCAGACGACATGCCCATGTTTGACGACTCTCCACCGCCGCCACCTCCTCCTCCCGTGGATTACGAGGAGGAGGACGCTGCCGTTGTTCAATACAACGACCCCTACGCTGACGGAGACCCAAACTGGGCTCCTAAGACCTACATTGAGAAAGGTTTGCACAAATAACAGAAGAACAGCCACTTATATTGTTGTACTAAAGCAGTTAGCCACCAGGGGGCCACTCCACTGGCTGAAAAAAGAAGACTTTTTCAATAGAAGTCTATGTGAAAACTTGTTTTTACTTCTCAATGTTGAGGCTTGTGCCAAGTGAGAAACTACGGATGCCTTAATGCTATGACTGAGTTTACCACCGGAGCCAGACTATCACACTATCACCCAAACTTCTGTTTTCTGAATCCGTTAACAATTCGAAATTTTGAGAATTTTCATACTGATCTACTCATTTTAAGATGATTTTCACATGAGTTTACATAAGCACAGAATTCAAAATTGTGTTTACAGTTTACGTGGGCTGTAAGCTAAATTTTTGATGCAAGTTGAGCAAAAATATTTGGAAAATTGTATTTGGAAATGCTGACTCGGCATTCCTGACTAATAATATCCAGAAAAACAAGAATGCAAACTCCCAATTTAATCCAGGAAAACAAGAATACTGTGTCAACATTGCCAACTATTAATATCTGGTAAAACCAAAGTGTTGACCCAGCATTTAATATCCAGAAAAACAAGAGCTTATTTAGTCTTCTGTTGGACACTGGAATAACGCCTCTCTCTGTGATTTCAGTGGTGGCCATCTACGACTACTGCCAGGACAAGGGTGACGAGTTGAGTTTCATGGAGGGGGCGATCATCTACGTCATCAAGAAGAATGACGACGGCTGGTTTGAGGGCGTCAGCAACGGTGTCACCGGCCTGTTCCCCGGCAACTATGTGGAGAGCATCATGCACTACGCTGACTGAAGAGGACGTCGCCGCCGCCGCCACCGCCGCTAACAGTACAGTCTATTTATTCAGTCGTATCGTAGTCCACCTAGAGACACGCAGCAACAGTCGTGACTCGTCCTCTCGAGACGCTTAGACACAAATGTATGATCCTTTTTTTTTTTTGATATGACAGAATGTTCTTTCTCTAAGTGATTGCAAATAAAATTAAAATTAATATCTATTTAGTTTATTTTGGTGTTATATGGGCAGGGCATTTACGGAATATGTAAAAACAAAGAAACAACAAAAGAGCTGGACTGCACTCACTCGCTGGAGGATGGACAGTTCGTACATCCTGCCTGGACAAAGATTTGTTTGCGAAGAAAATAAAACGTATAATGTGAGCTGCAGCCACTTCAATGTAAATTCAGTGAATGTTAATACAATGTCAGTTCTCCTCAATGCCACAAGGCCAATTTGTGCGGAAAAACAAACGCGTGGCCTGTCCATCATTTTGAAATTTAAATACTGTTAATGATAAAATACTGTAAAAATGTCTTGGCAGCAATTACTCCTGAAGGCTTGGCGTTAAAGCATGCAAAAAAAAAATTTTTTAAAGAGATATAATGTAACTAAGTTTATTGCCATTATGCTTCCATTATTTTGTAAGTGTATTCACAACAATTTTTTTTGTTTAATTTCTATTCCACTGTTGTTGTCACGGAACTTTTTGATACAGTTCAGGAATTCCAGAGGTGTCTCCTTAAACTTTAAAGCAACATGATGCAACTTTTGGGAGTGATGTCACTGTAGCAAACACAGAAAATGCTCATTTGTTACCCCCTTCATCGGCATGGTTAAGAATTACATCCACTAGAGGGCAGCACAGAGTTAACTTAATGCCTGTCATCCTTTAAAAAGTTCTGCAGTTTATTAAAAATGAAAAGTTCTTTCAGCTATTGGCTAAACTGCCCTCTACAGTTTCTGGTGGTACTGCTCTGTTCATAATTCCATAAGACATGGAAACAGAGTATGAAGACCAGGCACCGCCATTTTGTATGTGTACATTAGAATAATTTAATCTTAAGCCTTTGCGTTTAAGGTATTAAAAAGTTGCATGGTGTTGCTTTAAAGTCGTAGAAGTGAAATTGAATTTTCTCTGGTTTGCGATTTTTTATTTTTTTTTTTTAAATCAAGAACACACATTTCTCCCCTTTCCTTCTACATCTTATTTTGAAAATTCTGTCACATCACTGTCATTGATGCTAATCAGAAAAACGTCAGTTGGATCATGTTGGTACCTGGTGGTGCAGTGACAAAAGCTGGATTTTACCGTACAAAACACTGCCATGCGACAATTCAGACGTTAACACAGTCGACCAGTACACAACTCTAATACCTCCTGAATCTCCGCAAAGCAAACGACAACCTGGTCCGAGCTCGAGGACTGCGTTGAGCGATTTGAAACATTAAATCCTCTGGGCTGCACATATTTAACTCCAATCATTAGCTTTCACTCAGGTCTCCATAACATTGTCATCTAACGTCTTTCTTGCAGTGGTTGCATTTCAGGATTTTTTCGTCTTTTGTTTAGTATTTCCAATTAAATAATTAAGCATAAAAACAATTAGGTATAAATGATTGAAATCTATCTCTCTGCCTGCCCTTCATTTGTACATATAAAGTGTTGATTGAGAAATTAATGTACAGTCTTTTATAATAAACAATTCTATGTACAACATGCATGTGTGTGTGTGTGGTCACTTGCAGGACGAAATGAGGACGAAGCAAAAGGTTGGTTTAAATAAAAAACAAACAGTTGATTTATTGAGTGCACAGTTGTAGATGTTAAGGCTTCTGTCGTTACAGGACACTTTGTGTTACAGTATCAACCTCCCAACAGTTTACGTGTCAAAGAGGAGACGTGACTGTTGGGCCTGTTCAGGTGTGGACGGATCTCGGAGGAGACGTGTACGCAGATCCGGACGGACACACCGGCGACAGCTGTGCATGTTATTTGGAATTTTCACAGAAGGTGCAGCGGCTCCACAGATCAGGACTGAACACACAGTCACTGTGACACTGTGACGCAGCTGCAGGTACAGTACTGTAGAAGCAGTGGCATCGGATTATTTAACATGCACCTCCAAAAAATCATCACAATGAGCAAACCAGCTGTATTTTTATGTGACCCTGTTCAGACCTGGTATTGAATCATTCCTGAGTAATCCGAGATTAAGTAACTCCCAATTCATCCTGAAGAGGCTGTGTTCCATTAGTGATCTGAACTCTTGACTTTCTATTTTTAACTGAGGAACAAACTGTGCTACCTTTACCATTAATAGCACTTCTGTTGCATTTGTTTCACAGTCAATCAGTTATTTATATAGTAGTGTTTAGTTTTTAACCATGGACATGTTGCTATGCTGTTTTTGTAACTTCTCAAATGCAACATGGTGAACTTGGGGGAGTGACATATTCATATACATATACATATATATATACATATATATATATAATGTTTTGTTCAGCAGAGTAAACCAACAAGAGCCAATTTGTTGTATCCCAACTTTTTCTGTAATGGTTAAAACTTATTTCATGTAACCACAGCTTTGATTTGACAAACACAGACACATCTATACAGTCAGACATGAAATAAACAATTTTGTCCTCGTGAACAGATGTGACGTCAGTGTTTATTTAAATAATGTGAAAACTGTTACTTCAGTCTGTGTATGAGATCAGATTGCTGAGGTTTGGATGTCAATACCAGGTCTGAACAAGGGCAAACAGATGTCTCACTGCTGTTTTGATCCCTTGCTTTTGGTTCAGTGTTCTGCCACTTTTCCCACTCAAAGTTGGCACTAAAACCATCACAAGGAGTTTTCTCCAAACATCCATTGTCTCCCTCGCTCTCTCTCCGCGTCTGTGTGTGTCTTGAAGTTGGCTTACTACTAGTAGCTGCCTGAAGTGACACCGCGGCAGAGGGAGGATCATTATTTGTCTCTGGTTAGCACCATCTCAGTGAGCTGGATGAGGGCGTCTCTCTCCGCTGACGGCCTCAGCAGACTGATGTGTCGGATGGCTTCTCGGCCGTAGCGCTGCGCCAGGAAGTTTGTCTGCTGCACGCCATCGCTCTACGAGACAAACAGGTCTTAGTCTTCATCTATACACATGTAGTTAACTGTACTTTTATCAAGGGACAAATCAGGATATATTTTAAGTAGGCTTGTGTGAGAAACTTAAAAATAGTCAGTGTATTACATAAAGGTGACCAGTGACTAGTGGGAAAAAAATGGTGCTAGCAACAGGGGAAAAAATTTAAGTGACGTAACCTAATTAATTTCATCAGCTAAAGTGTACACTATGTAAAATACTTTGTTCACTGCTTTCCTGTTGTACAGCGTCTTGCAGCAGGAAACTAACTTTAGGGCTGTACCAAATTAATCACAAACTATTTTGATTATTGGTTTTTATATATATATATATGTGTATATATATATATATATATATATATATATATATATATATATATATATATATATATATATACATATACACACACACACACACATCATATATATATATATAATTAAAACAAGGTCTTGGATTATTCAGCTTGTTAAATGTGAATATCTTCTGTTTTCTTTTCTATATAATCAGAAAGAAATCATTCAAAACAGAAATATCAACATTTCAAGGTTTTGAAAAGACTAATCAACATTTGGACCAAACGATTGATTATTTGAAAACATAATTGACAGATTGATTATGAAAATAATCAGTTGTTGCAGCCCTAAACCTTTGTTCACTACCCCTGCACCAGGGAACAGTGACGATTGGCAATTTTGAGCTGGCAGGACACAGAGTTAGTGGTCCATCAGTAAGTTTGAGTGACTTTGTGTAATCTAAACAGGAAACAAAGTCAAAAACAACTAAAACCTTTATTTTATAGTTAAGAGTAAATTAACATACAAGGTGGACATTGTTTCTTTAAAAATATCTCTTTTGACTTTGTCACCCACAGGAAAATAAGCTTGTTTTTAGCTTTTATTGTTTATCGTTTGTTCATACCTTGAGGACGTACTGCCAGGCTCGATCTACATCTCCATTGGAGCTGAAACGTCTCATGATCATAGCATGAAGCTCAGGAAACTAAAACAAAAATACAACGGGACAGAAGAAAAGATGACATTTATGGACTGTTAAAAAAACAACAACAGCAACAACATAATGTTTCCAGACTAAAGGATAACTGTTGTTCTCACCTGTTGACAAGCAAACAGAACTGGTCCAGTGGCTAAACCTAGTTTGAGATCTGCAGCTGTGGGCTTCCCCAAATGACTGGCTCCTGATGTGAAGTCCAGCACATCGTCCACCAGCTACAGGAGAGACACACTCAGATTATCAATCACTGTTTCTGATCTGATTCCGTATTCAATCTGATTCCATATAATGGGATTATCGAGGTCTGGACGTACCTGAAAAGCAATGCCCACGTTCTTCCCATACTGGAAGGCGATTTCGTGAACATCTGGATCAGAGTTGACCAGGATGGAAACCTTCAACACACGAGAGACAGGCAGTCAACAAGAGACAGCAGGAGCAGAGACAGAGTCGTCTGTCCATATCTTTGATATTTGTGTGGAGACAGAACGTACATACTGCTTTACAACTGTTTGCAATAAGACTCGCCGTCTTCTTGAAGGTTTTCTCGAGGTAGTGTTTGAATCTCTCATTTTCGTTCTCTTTAGAGCCTAGCTGCATGAATTCACCTGGAGCACAAAGTAAATTACACTTAAAAACCGTATAAGTAATATTAACGGACTCTCACATGAAGCTTTAAATCTACTCAGATGATTAGGGCTGGGCAATATATCAATATTCTATCTTTATCGTGATATGAGGTATCTGTGATGACTTTGATTAGTCGATTATTAATCGATTACTAAATGAATCGCCAACTATTTTGATAAATCGATTCTTCTTTAATGTTAATATTTTCTGGTTTCTTGCTCGCATCTTAAGAATCTTGACCAATTTTCTTAGAAATTGTTTTGGTATTAACTACCAAATATTTACAAAGTGTTCTACTTTACCTCGGACCAGGTCTTCTATGACCTGGGACAACACTTTGACCACAGAGATGTTTCCAATCCGAGCCAAAGCCATGGATGCGGCAGAGAGGATGAAATCTCCAACCAGGATTGCCTGAAAGTAAAAAAAATTAACATTTCCTTCCATTAAAAAATCATTTACAAAAAAAAGGATGAATCCCAGTTTCAGATTTGTACCTTTTTTTCACCCCACACTTCATTGATTGTTCTCTTCCCTCGACGCTTATCTGATCCATCGATAACGTCGTCGTGCACAAGGCTGGCAGTGTGAATCATCTCTGAGATCATGGCGATGGCCTTCTGCCCCGGGAGCAAATCTCTGCAGGACACGGGACAGGTATGATTCATATCAAAAACTTTAATACTCCTGTCACGAGGCGTGGTGAGTCACTGAATCGTTGAGTCATCACAACTCGAGTCGTGTTGGTCGTGAATGAGGCTCAGATTCGTGGTTAAAGTCTTACCCTGCTCCGTTGCTGTGGATGTTGAGGGCTCGAGCCATGAGAACAACAATCATCGGTCGGATTGCTTTGCCTTTGCCATCGAAGTAGTAATCACATAAATACTTCAGCTCCTCTTTAGACACAAACAGCTCCTGTCAGTTCAAGAAAGAAAATGTGTTTTTTATTTCAGCCATAAAGAAAAAACATTTTTTTTAAATTTAAAAGAAACTGATTCCAAACTACACAAGTCAAATAAGGATGTACCTTTTTGATGTCCTCATATAAACTCGCCATGTCTTTTTGGGCTAATGTGAAAGGATCTTTGAGCTTTGCGTCGCTGTGTATCGTTCTGCAACAGCATGACTGGAGTGATGGAAACCGCGATGTTTGTCTGAAGAGAAACGTAACAAAATAAATACACTGAATCATATATCAGAATCATGATGTCAGTAAATATTGTTAAAAAAATTTAATAAAATACATGGATATAAGCATGAAAATTTAGATCTCTAGTGGGATCTCATCACAACTCACCTGTTTAGGTTTAAAATGTTCAGGTTTGCCTGCATAGATGATGGTGATTGTCCCTTTAAGACAAAATACAAAAAGCAACTACATCATTTCTCCATTCAGAAAATTGTCAAACAAACTAATATTCTACAATAAATACCACAAACCACATTAATTCAAGGAGTCGGTTTTAATCCTGGTTAAAGTTAACTTTTGAAACAATAGTTTTTAGAATTTACTTTCTGGACTTGAAGGTTTTTGATCCTTTTTAAAATATAAACTTTCCTGATGTACGGATGCGGATTTTCAAAGTACCTGAGGACCAGCACGTCTGAGTTAATGCCAGTGAATGAATGAATTAATTAAATAATGAATTAAATAATGACAACTTAACAAGTGACTGAAGAACAGAGGTCAGTGTGAAAGTCTTGACCTTTAGGAGCAGCTTATGTTGGACCGACCACCACCCTGCAACAAGTTCCCATTCATTTCCGGTAATATTACAAAATACAGTAATCTCTTGCAAAATCAAACTTACGAAACAGTTATTCTGTCAGTAAATGTGACAGCGACAGACATGGGGGTAAATCGGTTAACCCTTAAGACCACACCACAGTGCAGAGGCACCGGTTAAAGGCTCGGTAGATATGTATGACCTTCCCGGGTTTGACAGATTTCTCTTCTTGGTGTCCTGACTCCTTCGGCCGCAACACTCACCTCGTTCCCCGGCCTGGAGATCCAGGACGCCCGGCCCGGAGAGGACGTCGAGAAAGCTATTGTCCTGCCGTTAAAATGCCGCAAGTTTTCCGCGAAACTCGCCCTCGAACAGTTTGTAGTCCACCTGCGGCAGTGCCTCCACCACGGAGCGGCCATGTTGTTACCCCTCAGTCGCACGCGACTGCGCGTCAAGTTACAAGTCTGAGCGGAACCGGAAACCTGTCGGCGCTCGTGGGCTGATGACGCAGATGTAAACAGGAAGTAGCATGTATTACCCATGCCCTCAACTCAAGCAGAGGCATTTCATGGAGATTTCACTCAGTTCTTTTCAATAATGTTTTATTATTTAAACGTTTTTTGTTTTTACATGCGCGTTTCTGTTCGGGACGAGGCTAATAGCTAGTTAGCTCACAGTTAACTGAAATAACTAAAGCTATTAATCTTCTTTACGTCGTGATGTTTTCACGAATAAAAATAAATACCACTGTTTACCCAGTACAGTTTATTGCTTCGGGTTTGTATGAATTATATGTTGGCTTATTAGCAAGTTGTACATTTTTTTCAAAACTTTATTTTTAAAATACAGACAGTGGAATGTACCAAGTCGCGGAAAGTATACTATGGCCTTCACATCAGTGTCGCTTTGTGCAGGAGCAGCTCCACCTGAAATTAATCAATGTTAATGTTCTCATTGAAATGCTGCCACCTGCTGGACGAACGTTTCCTCTTCATCAAGCTGCTGAAAGGATCCACTTGGAGTTCTTATCTTAAAAGTATAAACATAGATGATTAATTTCAAAAGTTGTGTGTAAAATGTCACATTTGCTAACTGTCATGAGACTGTTACTGTAGAGAATGGAGTGCATTTCACAGTTGGACATAAAAGCGAATTGGTTGAACACTAACTTTTTTTTCTTAATATTATTTCACTTGCGCACCTTAGCGTCACCAAAGATGGACAATCACAGTATAAGCACTTAGTGAGTTGAGTTGAATTTGTTAAAAATAGATATACAATTTAGAGAGTTATTTACATGTAGGATTATATTTGCAGGATTATGTTTGTGTCAAAAATGTCCAAATATAAACTATACTATAAAAGTCATAGTTAAGAATGTTGTCCAAAATCAGTCAAAAGAAAGTCATAATATGTCATCCAAAATCACCTAAAAAAGTCATAGTATAGTATGTTGTCCAAAATCACCTTAAAAAAAAAAGTCATAGTATAGTATGTCTTCCAAAATCACCAAAAAAAGTCATAGTATAGTATGTCGTCCAAAATCAGTCAGAAAAGGCAGAGTGTAGTATGTTGTCCAAAATCACCTAAAAAAAAGTCATAATATGGTATGTCGTCCAAAATCAGTCAGAAAAGTTATAGTATAGTATGTCGTCCAAAATCAGTCAAAAATGTCATAGTATAGTATGTCGTCCAAAATCAGTCAAAAATGTCATAGTATGTCGTCCAAAATCAGTCAAAAATGTCATAGTATAGTATGTCGTCCAAAATTAGTCAAAAATGTCATTGTATAGTATGTCATCCAAAATCACCTAAAAATGTCATAGTATAGTATGTCGTCCAAAATCTGTCAAAAATGTCATAGTATAGTATGTCGTCCAAAATCAGTCAAAAATGTCATAGTATAGTATGTCGTCCAAAATCACCTAAAAATGTCATAGTATAATATGTGGTCCAAAATCACCTAAAAATGTCATAGTATAGTTTGTCGTCCAAAATCTGTCAAAAATGTCATAGTATAGTATGTCGTCCAAAATCAGTCAAAAAAGTCATAGTATAGTATGTCGTCCAAAATCAGTCAAAAATGTCATAGTATAGTATGTCGTCCAAAATCACCTAAAAATGTCATAGTATAGTAGGTCGTCCAAAATCTGTCAAAAATGTCATAGTATAGTATGTCGTCCAAAATCAGTCAAAAATGTCATAGTATAGTATGTCGTCCAAAATCACCTAAAAATGTCATAGTATAGTATGTCATCCAAAATCTGTCAAAAAAGTCATAGTATAGTATGTCGTCCAAAATCAGTCAAAAATGTCATAGTATAGTATGTCGTCCAAAATCACCTAAAAATGTCATAGTATAGTATGTCGTCCAAAATCATTCAAAAAAGTCATAGTATAGTATGTCGTCCAAAATCAGTCAAAAATGTCATAGTATAGTATATCGTCCAAAATCACCTAAAAATCTCATAGTATAGTACGTCGTCCAAAATCAGTCAAAAAAGTCATAGTATAGTATGTCATCCAAAATCTGTCAAAAAAGTCATAGTATAGTATGTCTTCCAAAATCTGTCAAAAATGACATAGTATAGTATGTCTTCCAAAATCAATCAAAAAAGTCATAGTATAGTATGTCGTCCAAAATCTGTCAAAAAAGTCATAGTATAGTATGTCGTCCAAAATCACCTAAAAATGTCATAGTATAGTATGTCGTCCAAAATCACCTAAAAATGTCATAGTATAGTATGTCGTCCAAAATCTGTCAAAAATGTCATAGTATAGTATGTCGTCCAAAATCACCTAAAAATGTCATAGTATAGTATGTGGTCCAAAATCACCTAAAAATGTCATAGTATAGTTTGTCGTCCAAAATCTGTCAAAAATGTCATAGTATAGTATTTCGTCCAAAATCAGTCAAAAAAGTCATAGTATAGTATGTCGTCCAAAATCAGTCAAAAATGTCATAGTATAGTATGTCGTCCAAAATCACCTAAAAATGTCATAGTATAGTAGGTCGTCCAAAATCTGTCAAAAATGTCATAGTATAGTATGTCGTCCAAAATCAGTCAAAAATGTCATAGTATAGTATGTCGTCCAAAATCACCTAAAAATGTCATAGTATAGTATGTCATCCAAAATCTGTCAAAAATGTCATAGTATAGTATGTCGTCCAAAATCAGTCAAAAATGTCATAGTATAGTATGTCGTCCAAAATCACCTAAAAATGTCATAGTATAGTATGTCGTCCAAAATCAGTCAAAAATGTCATAGTATAGTATGTCGTCCAAAATCAGTCAAAAATGTCATAGTATAGTATGTCGTCCAAAATCACCTAAAAATCTCATAGTATAGTACGTCGTCCAAAATCAGTCAAAAAAGTCATAGTATAGTATGTCATCCAAAATCTGTCAAAAAAGTCATAGTATAGTATGTCTTCCAAAATCACCAAAAAAAGTCATAGTATAGTATGTCGTCCAAAATCAGTCAGAAAAGGCAGAGTGTAGTATGTTGTCCAAAATCACCTAAAAAAAAGTCATAATATGGTATGTCGTCCAAAATCAGACAAAAAAGTTATAGTATAGTATGTCGTCCAAAATCAGTCAAAATGTCATAGTATAGTATGTCGTCCAAAATCAGTCAAAAATGTCATAGTATGTCGTCCAAAATCAGTCAAAAATGTCATAGTATAGTATGTCGTCCAAAATTAGTCAAAAATGTCATTGTATAGTATGTCATCCAAAATCACCTAAAAATGTCATAGTATAGTATGTCGTCTAAAATCTGTCAAAAATGTCATAGTATAGTATGTCGTCCAAAATCAGTCAAAAATGTCATAGTATAGTATGTCGTCCAAAATCACCTAAAAATGTCATAGTATAGTATGTGGTCCAAAATCACCTAAAAATGTCATAGTATAGTTTGTCGTCCAAAATCTGTCAAAAATGTCATAGTATAGTATGTCGTCCAAAATCAGTCAAAAAAGTCATAGTATAGTATGTCGTCCAAAATCAGTCAAAAATGTCATAGTATAGTATGTCGTCCAAAATCACCTAAAAATGTCATAGTATAGTAGGTCGTCCAAAATCTGTCAAAAATGTCATAGTATAGTATGTCGTCCAAAATCAGTCAAAAATGTCATAGTATAGTATGTCGTCCAAAATCACCTAAAAATGTCATAGTATAGTATGTCATCCAAAATCTGTCAAAAAAGTCATAGTATAGTATGTCGTCCAAAATCAGTCAAAAATGTCATAGTATAGTATGTCGTCCAAAATCACCTAAAAATGTCATAGTATAGTATGTCGTCCAAAATCATTCAAAAAAGTCATAGTATAGTATGTCGTCCAAAATCAGTCAAAAATGTCATAGTATAGTATATCGTCCCAAATCACCTAAAAATCTCATAGTATAGTACGTCGTCCAAAATCAGTCAAAAAAGTCATAGTATAGTATGTCATCCAAAATCTGTCAAAAAAGTCATAGTATAGTATGTCTTCCAAAATCTGTCAAAAATGACATAGTATAGTATGTCTTCCAAAATCAATCAAAAAAGTCATAGTATAGTATGTCGTCCAAAATCTGTCAAAAAAGTCATAGTATAGTATGTCGTCCAAAATCACCTAAAAATGTCATAGTATAGTATGTCGTCCAAAATCTGTCAAAAATGTCATAGTATAGTATGTCGTCCAAAATCACCTAAAAATGTCATAGTATAGTATGTGGTCCAAAATCACCTAAAAATGTCATAGTATAGTTTGTCGTCCAAAATCTGTCAAAAATGTCATAGTATAGTATGTCGTCCAAAATCAGTCAAAAAAGTCATAGTATAGTATGTCGTCCAAAATCAGTCAAAAATGTCATAGTATAGTATGTCGTCCAAAATCACCTAAAAATGTCATAATATAGTAGGTCGTCCAAAATCTGTCAAAAATGTCATAGTATAGTATGTCGTCCAAAATCAGTCAAAAATGTCATAGTATAGTATGTCGTCCAAAATCACCTAAAAATGTCATAGTATAGTATGTCATCCAAAATCTGTCAAAAAAGTCATAGTATAGTATGTCGTCCAAAATCAGTCAAAAATGTCATAGTATAGTATGTCGTCCAAAATCACCTAAAAATGTCATAGTATAGTATGTCGTCCAAAATCAGTCAAAAATGTCATAGTATAGTATGTCGTCCAAAATCAGTCAAAAATGTCATAGTATAGTATGTCGTCCAAAATCACCTAAAAATCTCATAGTATAGTACGTCGTCCAAAATCAGTCAAAAAAGTCATAGTATAGTATGTCATCCAAAATCTGTCAAAAATGACATAGTATAGTATGTCTTCCAAAATCAATCAAAAAAGTCATAGTATAGTATGTCGTCCAAAATCTGTCAAAAAAGTCATAGTATAGTATGTCGTCCAAAATCAGTCAAAAAAGTCATAGTATAGTATGTCGTCCAAAATCACCTAAAAATGTCATAGTATAGTATGTCGTCCAAAATCTGTCAAAAATGTCATAGTATAGTATGTCGTCCAAAATCAGTCAAAAAAGTCATAGTATAGTATGTCGTCCAAAATCTGTCAAAAATGTCATAGTATAGTATGTCGTCCAAAATCAGTCAAAAATGTCATAGTATAGTATGTCGTCCAAAATCACCTAAAAATGTCATAGTATAGTATGTCATCCAAAATCTGTCAAAAAAGTCATAGTATAGTATGTCTTCCAAAATCAGTCAAAAAAGTCATAGTATAGTATGTCATCCAAAATCAGTCAAAAAAGTCATAGTATAGTATGTCATCCAAAATCACTCAAAAAAGTCATAGTATAGTATTTCGTCCAAAATCTGTCAAAAATGTCATAGTATAGTATGTCGTCGAAAATCAGTCAAAAAAGTCATAGTATAGTATTTCGTCCAAAATCTGTCAAAAATGTCATAGTATAGTATGTCGTCCAAAATCACCTAAAAATGTCATAGTATAGTATGTCATCGAAAATCTGTCAAAAAAGTCATAGTATAGTATGTCGTCCAAAATCTGTCAAAAAAGTCATAGTATAGTATTTCGTCCAAAATCTGTCAAAAATGTCATAGTATACTATGTCGTTCATAACGACCCAAAATTGTTTTAGTTACCTGTAAGCGGTGGGATTCGAACGAGTGTCCCTTATAGGCTGGTGCTGAATGGGAGCGTCACAAACCACTCAGCCACTGTGAAAGTGGCTTTCAGTCCCAAATTCACCTGAAAAAGTCATAGTATAGTATGTCGTCCAAAATCAGTCAAAAATGTCATAGTATAGTATGTCGTCCAAAATCACCTAAAAATGTCATAGTATAGTATGTCATCCAAAATCTGTCAAAAAAGTCATAGTTTAGTATGTCGTCCAAAATCTGCCAAAAAGTCATAGTATAGTATGTCGTCCAAAATCTGTCAAAAATGTCATAGTATAGTATGTCGTCCAAAATCAGTCAAAAATGTCATAGTATAGTATGTCGTCCAAAATCACCTAAAAATGTCATAGTATAGTATGTCGTCCAAAATCTGTCAAAAATGTCATAGTATAGTATGTCATCCAAAATCAGTCAAAAAAGTCATAGTATAGTATGTCGTCCAAAATCACTCAAAAAAGTCATAGTATAGTATGTCATCCAAAATCAGTCAAAAAAGTCATAGTATAGTATGTCGTCCAAAATCACTCAAAAAAGTCATAGTATAGTATGTCTTTCAAAATCTGTCAAAAATATCATAGTATAGTATGTCGTCCAAAATCTGTCAAAAAAGTCATAGTATAGTATGTCGTCCAAAATCTGTCAAAAATGTCATAGAATAGCATGTCGTCCAAAATCAGTCAAAAAAGTCATAGTATAGTATTTCGTCAAAAATGTCATAGTATAATATGTCATCCAAAATCTGTCAAAAATGTCATAGTATAGTATGTCGTCCAAAATCAGTCAAAAATGTCATAGTATAGTATGTCGTCCAAAATCACCTAAAAATGTCATAGTATAGTATGTCATCCAAAATCTGTCAAAAAAGTCATAGTATAGTATGTTGTCCAAAATCTGTCAAAAAAGTCATAGTATAGTATGTCGTCCAAAATCTGTCAAAAATGTCATAGTATAGTATGTCGTCCAAAATCAGTCAAAAATGTCATAGTATATAGTATGTCGTCCAAAATCACCTAAAAATGTCATAGTATAGTATGTCGTCCAAAATCTGTCAAAAATGTCATAGAATAGCATGTCGTCCAAAATCAGTCAAAAAAGTCATAGTATAGTATTTCGTCCAAAATCTGTCAAAAATGTCATAGTATAGTGTGTCGTCCAAAATCTGTCAAAAATGTCATAGTATAGTATGTCGTCCAAAATCAGTCAAAAATGTCATAGTATAGTATGTCGTCCAAAATCACCTAAAAATGTCATAGTATAGTATGTCGTCCAAAATCTGTCAAAAAAGTCATAGTATAGTATGTCTTCCAAAATCAGTCAAAAAAGTCATAGTATAGTATGTCGTCCAAAATCACCTAAAAATGTCATAGTATAGTATGTTGTCCAAAATCTGTCAAAAAAGTCATAGTATAGTATGTCGTCCAAAATCTGTCAAAAATGTCATAGTATAGTATGTCGTCCAAAATCAGTCAAAAATGTCATAGTATATAGTATGTCGTCCAAAATCACCTAAAAATGTCATAGTATAGTATGTCATCGAAAGTCTGTCAAAAAAGTCATAGTATAGTATGTCGTCCAAAATCTGTCAAAAAAGTCATAGTATAGTATCTCGTCCAAAATCTGTCAAAAATGTCATAGTATACTATGTCGTTCATAACGACCCAAAATTGTTTTAGTTACCTTTAAGCGGTGGGATTCGAACGAGTGTCCCTTATAGGCTGGTGCTGAATGGGAGCGTCACAAACCACTCAGCCACTGTGAAAGTGGCTTTCAGTCCCAAATTCACCTGAAAAAGTCATAGTATAGTATGTCGTCCAAAATCAGTCAAAAATGTCATAGTATAGTATGTCGTCCAAAATCTGTCAAAAAAGTCATAGTATAGTATGTCGTCCAAAATCTGTCAAAAATGTCATAGTATAGTATGTCGTCCAAAATCAGTCAAAAATATCATAGTATAGTATGTCGTCCAAAATCACCTAAAAATGTCATAGTATAGTATGTCGTCCAAAATCTGTCAAAAATGTCATAGTATAGTATGTCGTCCAAAATCAGTCAAAAATGTCATAGTATAGTATGTCGTCCAAAATCACCTAAAAATGTCATAGTATAGTATGTCATCCAAAATCTGTCAAAAAAGTCATAGTATAGTAAGTCTTCCAAAATCAGTCAAAAAAGTCATAGTATAGTATGTCATCCAAAATCAGTCAAAAAAGTCATAGTATAGTATGTCGTCCAAAATCACTCAAAAAAGTCATAGTATAGTATGTCATCCAAAATCAGTCAAAAAAAGTCATAGTATAGTATGTCGTCCAAAATCACTCAAAAAAGTCATAGTATAGTATGTCATTCAAAATCTGTCAAAAATATCATAGTATAGTATGTCGTCCAAAATCAGTCAAAAATGTCATAGTATAGTATGTCGTCCAAAATCAGTCAAAAAAGTCATAGTATAGTATTTCGTCCAAAATCTGTCAAAAATGTCATAGTATAGTATGTCGTCCAAAATCACCTAAAAATGTCATAGTATAGTATGTCATCGAAAATCTGTCAAAAAAGTCATAGTATAGTATGTCGTCCAAAATCTGTCAAAAAAGTCATAGTATAGTATTTCGTCCAAAATCTGTCAAAAATGTCATAGTATACTATGTCGTTCATAACGACCCAAAATTGTTTTAGTTACCTGTAAGCGGTGGGATTCGAACGAGTGTCCCTTATAGGCTGGTGCTGAATGGGAGCGTCACAAACCACTCAGCCACTGTGAAAGTGGCTTTCAGTCCCAAATTCACCTGAAAAAGTCATAGTATAGTATGTCGTCCAAAATCAGTCAAAAATGTCATAGTATAGTATGTCGTCCAAAATCACCTAAAAATGTCATAGTATAGTATGTATAGTATGTCATCCAAAATCTGTCAAAAAAGTCATAGTATAGTATGTCGTCCAAAATCAGTCAAAAAAGTCATAGTATAGTATGTCGTCCAAAATCTGTCAAAAATGTCATAGTATAGTATGTCGTCCAAAATCAGTCAAAAATGTCATAGTATAGTATGTCGTCCAAAATCACCTAAAAATGTCATAGTATAGTATGTCGTCCAAAATCTGTCAAAAATGTCATAGTATAGTATGTCGTCCAAAATCAGTCAAAAATGTCATAGTATAGTATGTCGTCCAAAATCACCTAAAAATGTCATAGTATAGTATGTCATCCAAAATCTGTCAAAAAAGTCATAGTATAGTAAGTCTTCCAAAATCAGTCAAAAAAGTCATAGTATAGTATGTCATCCAAAATCAGTCAAAAAAGTCATAGTATAGTATGTCGTCCAAAATCACTCAAAAAAGTCATAGTATAGTATGTCATCCAAAATCAGTCAAAAAAGTCATAGTATAGTATGTCGTCCAAAATCACTCAAAAAAGTCATAGTATAGTATGTCATTCAAAATCTGTCAAAAATATCATAGTATAGTATGTCGTCCAAAATCTGTCAAAAAAGTCATAGTATAGTATGTCGTCCAAAATCAGTCAAAAAAGTCATAGTATAGTATGTCATCCAAAATCTGTCAAAAATGTCATAGTATAGTATGTCGTCCAAAATCAGTCAAAAATGTCATAGTATAGTATGTCGTCCAAAATCACCTAAAAATGTCATAGTATAGTATGTCGTCCAAAATCTGTCAAAAATGTCATAGTATAGTATGTCGTCCAAAATCAGTCAAAAAAGTCATAGTATAGTATGTCGTCCAAAATCACTCAAAAAAGTCATAGTATAGTATGTCATTCAAAATCTGTCAAAAATATCATAGTATAGTATGTCGTCCAAAATCTGTCAAAAAAGTCATAGTATAGTATGTCGTCCAAAATCTGTCAAAAATGTCATAGAATAGCATGTCATCCAAAATCAGTCAAAAAAGTCATAGTATAGTATGTCGTCCAAAATCACGCAAAAACGTCATACCATGTCATATTATGTTATTGCAAACACTTAATTGCAGTCGTTGCTGCTAATGGTGGCACAACCATTTTTTAGGTTTAGTTTTACTTTTTCACATGCCATATAGGTTTGGATAGTTTATTTTCACTTAATAAATAAAATCATCACTTAAAACTTACTTACTTGGGTTATCTTTGTCTAATATTTAAATTTGTTTGATAATCTGAAACATTTAAGTGTGACAAACATGCCGAAAAATAAGAAATCAGGAAGGGGGTAAATACTTTTTCACAGGACTGTAGTATTTTGTCTTCATCCTGTCAAAAATGTGTTTTATTTAACTATGATGTGTGCTGCTGCCTTTCTTGGCCAAGTCACCCTTGTGAAAGAGATCTTGATCTCAATGGGTATTTTAACTGGTTAAATAAAGGTTAAATAAAAAATAAAAAAATGTCATAGTATAGAATGTTGTCAAAAACTGTCTAAATATAAACTGTCAAGTGTCAATAGTATTTCATCAGAAAATGTCTTCATACTGTCAAAAATGTCTTAGTATAGTAAGTCGACAAAACAAATTCAATGTGTGTTTACCTTGTTGTGCTGCCATTTAATAATAGCACTTCATATATTTTTTACTAGTTACTATTGTACTGAGGCACTAAACGTTTTTATGAAAACACAAGTACAGTCTCATGACAGCAAACACCTGACAATTTGCACACAACGTATTGAATAAATTACTTTTCAGATAAAGGCTAAAACTGGATCCTTTCAGCAGCTTTTAAAAGGTGAAGGGGGGAGGTACGTCCAGCAGATGGCAGCATTTCCTAAGGTGGTGGTTCCTGTTTCAGCAAAAGCGTTTTACCTGACTACAATTTCAGCTGCAATTTCAATTTATTATCTGTCCAATTAGGACATGAACATTGATAAATTACAGGTGGAGCTGCTCCTGCACAAAGCTACATGGAAGGCCGTGGACTTTCCGTGACTTGGTACCTTCCACTCATCTCCTCTGTGTCGATCTATTTGGAATTGGAGTGTTCCACTCTGTGTTCACCAGTCGGAACTTCTTCTACACGCGGAGACAGAATCAGGAGGAATACGAGGAACACATATATATATATACATGTATATATATATATATATACATATATATGTATATATATATACATATATATACATATATGTATATATATATATATATATATATATATATATATATATATATATACATATATATATATATACATACATATCGGGATATTTATGGCGTCACCAGATTTTTGCCAATCCATAGGAACAAATTTCACACAATCTCACAAAAAATGTTAAACCTTTTATTTAGAGCAGAAATATGAAATCGTCATGTTTGCTCTTAAAGTATAATGTGTCATCTTCAGTTTTCTGTGTCCTGCAAAGACAGAATGACCCAACAATTAGAATAATACGTACAGTTTACAATGTTTTACTTTTTTTCTTTTCCTGCAACATTATATCATAAAAGCTAATATTGGTTAGAATAATTCCTTTGTTTGTTTTTACCTCGGTCACATTTTTATCAGTTGGTGGTTGTGGCAAAGTGGTGTTACTGCTCGTAGTGTTTGACGCTTCTTCCAACTGAAGGTGAAGGAAAACAATATTTAATGTCATATAAAATATAGGAAAAGAAAATTCAAAAAGTGGTCTTTACTTATTATTTAGGGGAGAGGAACAATTTGGAAGTTATCTGGAGTTACGCTCACATGACATGACAGGTACCGTATCTCTGTTTTTGTGTTAAAGTGGGAAATCTTTATTTAAAATGTTCAGATAAGAAACAGAAAAACTAGTAGTAGAGCAATATGGCATTGATTTGGAAGAAAATGTGAATTTCCTCAAATTTCTGAAAATAAAAATGGGTATGGAGGTTTTTTTGTCTTTCCCCCCCCCCCCCCCCCCCTTTTGTTGGAATGTCACAGCATAAACACTGATTTCAATTTTCTTACCACAGTCGCATTTTCCCTTGGTGGGAAACCATCTGTGTTTTCAAGAAGAAACCAAATATACTGGATGGGAAGAAAACAAATACATCAGTAACTACTGACAAAAACATTTTCATAATATTCAATATAAAATACACATAAGCCTAAACTCAAACATAAAGCGGATTGTGTCTTGATTTTTTTTTAAGATTTTGTGAAATTTTTTTTTTTTTTTTTTTTAAATAAAATAGAAGCTACGGAAAACAGACCCCGAAAAAACAAATCTCGTAAAAACAGACCTGAAAAAAACTTGGAAAAAGAGACCTCGAAAAAATCTCGTAAAAACTGACCCAAATTTTTATTTAAAAAAAACGGACTGAGAAAAAATCTCGTAAAAACAGACCCGGAAAAAAAATGTTGGCGAATGCAATAAGCTTTCGTCAGAAGCAGAGTGGTTTGCCAAGAGAACTCAAATTTCGTGGCCAGAGAACAGTGAATTTCTCGCGGGTTTGAAGCCGAGTGAATTTCACGCCTTCACCACAGTCACACGCAAAGTCAGAGAGTGAACTACCAACATCAGCCGATACATCAGGAGCATCAAAGAACACCAAATCTGAGCCTGAAGACTTGAGTGAGCTGTTTAACCCTCACCCCCACGTTCAAAAGGTCTTCTATTGAACTTGTTGAAACTGCAGATAACCTTTACCTTGATTACAGCTTTAAACTTTTCCTGCCAACATGACTTAGATAGCAAACTGAGTCACGTGTCGTCCACACGTGTTTGTCAGCCTCACTCACTCACTCACTCATCTTCTACGTTATTGTCCACCTGAGGGTCGCAGGGTGACAGAGTGAAGGGTGAGGTCACACTCTGGACAGATCACCAGTCACATATAGAGACAAACAACCATCCACTCTCACATCTCACACAGTCCATTTCGTGTCCAATTTGCCTCATCCCCAAATCTGCATGTTTTTGGACTGTGGGAAACCAGAGAAACCAGAGAAACCGGAGAAAACCCACAGGCACACATGCAAACTGGTCGCAAAACCGGGTTGAACCCAGTAGGTGCTAACCACTACAGAGTGTTTTTCACCTACCTTTGGCGGCGTCGGCTTCGGCTCCGGCGGTTTGACTATTCCAGAATCCTGGAATTTAATTTAAGGATATAGATTATTGTCTCATGAACTCATAAATAAATTAAGCTGATTCAGTTGAACCTGTTTTATTTGAGTGGAAACAAACTCTAAACGACTCACTTGAACTTAGCTCGAATAATAAGTGAATCACAGTTCACAATTTAACAGCTCAAAATAACACATATGTGGCAATCAAGATACTGTACATATAGTTTATAATGCTTTAGCTATGAACTGTTAAGCTATCCACAAATTGTATTTTTTAATATAAAAATAGATAAAAAAATGTATATAGTTTTTACCATTAAGATATTTTTTTGCTTTTTAGAATAGAATAGAATAGAATAGAAGTACTTTATTCATCCCCAAGGGGAAATTGTTTTAAATTTTGAAAAATATCAAATTCATTAAAAACACTTTTAACTATTGAAATAGTCGTGATTTTCTTTAATTTAAATATTAAGACAGGGTTAAAAATATTTCAACCAATCGTTTCATATTAAACATTAAATATATTAACATAAATAGTTAATAGTTTTTACATAACAAAGAATTTAAACTTTTCGATACAATTTTTAATAATTTAAAAAGTCGTTTTTAACAATCGACATATCCCCAAATTTGTAATGTAAGATACATTTTCTTAGTATCTTTCTATCTTTCCAAAATGTAGTTTCATACAAGAGGGTTAAAACTTTTATTTTTTTAAACATTTGACATATCCCTTAATTTTTGTATAAAAATGCCTTAAACGTTTAACTATTAAGATAAGTATCTTTATATTAAAAAATACTTTTTGACATCCCTTCATTTTTTCAAATTTGTATGTCTTAAGATAAATATTGAATATTCAAAAATGTTTAGATTTTTTTTAACGATTGATATATCCCTTCATTTTTTCATATAAAAAAAGCATTTAAACATTTAACTATTAAGATAAATTTCTTATAAAGCAATAATAAAAGTTGCTTCCTTTTCCTTTACTTTTTAACATCATTAATTAAAGTTCTCACCGCAGCAGCGAGAATCAGTCCCAGCAGACACACAAGTAAAAACGTCCTCATCTTGCTCAAATCAGCCTCAGACGCTCGTACACTTCTTTAATCACCGTGTGTGGAGTCATTGACTCTTAATCAGGTAAGTAAAAAAAATAAGCTTTTAAATAAACACCTTCAGTTTCATATCAAAGTCCGAAGGTTCACAGTTTTGTTGACAATTTGTGAAATTGTTCTGCGAGTTTGTTTGTCGAAATGTCAAAGTTTGGTTCTGACTCATCTGCACAGGGTTTTCTTGGTCAGTTTTACCTTTAAAATATACACACTTATTTGAATTCAAATGAATCATAGAATTGAGTTCAACTACATGATCAAACCTTTATTTTGTTGCCATTTTTGACACAAAGCTGCTTCAACTGAAGCCAAACTTTGATTGAAACTGGACACCATGGACGCTCTTCTGCAACGTTTACCCACCTCTGTCACCTCTGTCACCTCTGTCACATTTGACACATTGTCTCGCAGTGGTGACCTGCTTCCTGGCGGCCACTGAAAATCCAAGGACAGAGCCGTGTTTGATCAGTGACAGTGAGAGTGAGGACATTGAACCAGTGTCAGTACATGGCAGCCTCATAATCAATAATAGATCACAGTGTGGGTGTAAGTCCTCTTTACTGAAATTATTTTTTTTAGCTGCATCTTGTTCAAAAAATGTACTCTGAAGTCTTAAATTTAAGAAAGTAGAGCATTTTTTATAGAATGACAAAAAAAAAATGAATAAAGTCTTACTCGAGTTGACGTCACAGCAACAACAAGCCCCAACAAACAGAGTAGCATTAAGCCTCTCATCCTCAAATCACATAGACGTGTATTTTGGTGCCTGCATGAGCGCAAACGCTCGGCTTTTGTACGGCTCACGTCAGTAGGCGGAGCTACCTTCAGTGGTGGTGGTAAATTTTAACTTCATAATCAATATTTCAAAGCATAATTCTTTTGTAGTTTGTTTCAGACCCAGAACTTTCTCCTTAAACGTACAAACTGTCACAGTAGATGTTATTAAGCCCCACCAAAAAAATCACCATGTCATTATATTCCTACTACTTTTAAATATACATTTCATCAATATTTAGTCATATATATATTTCTGGGGCACTTTTTTGTCTTTATTGAACAAAACAGGCGTTTTGAAAATGATAATCTTCAGCCAACTTGAAGTTTAATTACTCACATATTCTTATAACCAGAGCTGGTGATCAATATTAACAGCCATAACTTTCAAAGGTTCCCTCACGAGATACCAAAGTGCCAGGCGTCTGGACCGGATACACTATCGACTAAGTCTTAGTAACTATACTGACTTCAATTCAAAAAAACTTTATTGATCCCCAAGGGGAAATTCAAGAAAATACAATTTTTTGTATTGCATGTATCAGACCTGTAACGCCGCAATGATGCCTCACAGATGTCAGACACCGTCTCAGTTCTCCTCAGATCTGAGCCGTCTTCAATAAAATCTTTCAACTTAACTAATCACTGACTCCAGAGGTTCCATCATTGGTCATCTCACCTGATCATCAACAGCAAGAAGACCCGGGTTCACGACCTGGTGGGAATAAGGACCTTCCTACAGTCCTAAAACATGCAGATTTGGGGATTAGGCAAATTGGACACCGACGTCGCTCAAAACAAGAGTGAATACCAGGACAGGAGACAGGAGAATATGGCAGGGGATTTTGGCACTACCCACACGTTTAGTTGTACCTTGCTGTAAAAGTGACTAATCAGGCTTTTCAATTATATACAATACACCAATTGACTGATGTAACGGTTTTAAACCTATTTTGGGGAGTTTAGGATTTTCGGATTATATCAGATTTTACATTTGTATCTGTCCTGATATCGAGTATCGTATCGGCTCATCCCTAAAACATATTCACATAAATCTTGACAAAAAGGTAGAGGGAAGATTTTGCGAATTTGTTTGTGCATCCAAACAGAATCCACAGTGACCCAATGTGTGGGTCCTGACCCAGTCTTTAGGAACCACCATGTTTTTAAATCCTCACAAAGAGATACAGACAAGTACAAAAGACACCACACGATGAATCAGCTTCTTAAATGAAAAGTAAAATTTATTATTCCTGAACGACAAAATAGACTTCTTTGGTTGTACAAATTCACTAGTTACAGTCTTGTATGACCTCTAACCCTCGACCCCGGGACGTCTGACCCTTCCCCTCCGACCTATTTGCAAGTAAAATCCCCCCCCTCCCAAAAACAGAACTCAAAAAAAGAAGAAGAAATAAATGAACACAAACTTGAAACACTGCATTAATGATGTAGTGAAACCCACCTGAAAAAAAAGATTTACCTACTGTAAGTTTTTTTTTTTTTTTTTTTTTAAAGAAAAAGAAACACCAGCCATTGAAAATGTTATCAAACAAACTGAATTTCAGTCAGTGAGAGAAACATGGAAAGCTTTAATTAGAAGACCCTACAATAATTAATTAACACAAATGCTACCATGTCGTGATTCTGCTAAAAAAATACCCGTCGGGTCATGGACTGACAGAACGTCGAGCTGAAAGAGAAGGGATTTCTGACGGGTTCCGCCTCACGCTGCTCTCCCATTCACAAACCAATATACATGCAGAGAGCGTCCCAACACGAGCATAACCAAACCCACACCCGTCAGCGACAGTCGAGGTCAAGACCGGCTCAGTTTCACACCCAGAAGTTTGCTTTTCTCTCAGTATTTGTACATTATTCACACAACAATAAATGATCTTTTTTCTTTGCTTTTTTTTTTTCCTCAGTGGCATCAGATTTAAATTAACTATAGTCAGACAAGAAAAATAAAAACACCTGCTACCTTCACGTCCCACACTCTGGAAAAACCCTCCAGATATAAAAAAAACGAATGAAATGAACGATTCACATTGATTAAATAAGGAAAAAAAAAAAAATACATAAATCACCCTGAACGAGACAGAGCAAGTACCATTTCTTAGTAAAATGATGCTGAAGATGCATGTTCCCAAACCTTGAGATTTAAAATAACTGTAATATGCTGCAGTGTGTTTGTGTTCTTTACGTGGGGAATGTAACACAGAATCGGATTTAAGGATTTATAGATATGTTTCACTCAAACTAGATCATTTCAAATGTGTTAATAAAACAATATGCAATTCATTTAAGGTCCAGTGTGTAACATTTAGAAAGGTTTATGAGTGGAAAGTGAATATACTGCGAAAAAGTATGTTTGGATAAGGTTATAATCACTTTAAAATAAAAATAGTTCAGGTGTTGTCCTCTGAGAATAAGCCTTTTCATATGTACTTTAGGCAAGAGGCCGCCATTTTGTGTCAACATGTTTCTAGATTTGTCTTAAATGTGAATATTTTCTGTTTTGTTTTTGCTCCATATAAAAAAAGTCATTAAAACCAGATGTTTTGACGTTTAGGGAAACAGATCTGATAAAAAACAACTGCCCCTAATTCTGATAAAATACACAGGGCTGCAACAGTTATTATCAACTGATTAATCTGTCCGTCGTTTCCTCGATTAATCGGATAATCATTTGGTCCATAAATAAAATGTGACCAGTGTTTTTTGGACCTCTACATGCTGATGTTTTGTCCACAAACCAAAATTATACAATTTTAATGGGTTTTTGTGACAAGGAGCAAAGAAATCAGACAATATTCACATCGAAGAACCTGAAAATATAGATAAACATAGATAATATATTATAAAATTAGTTGACGTAATGGATTAATAATCGAATAAATGCAGATTTGAGGGTTTTTTTCCTTCATTAAAATTCATTTAATTGGCACTGTTGTCCTCCATTTTACAATCTGCCAGTAGATGTCGCTACTTCTTACACACTGGACGTTAAAGTCAAAGCTTTGTCTTCATGATTTAACTGTAGTGTACTGGCAGATCATTAACCGTGTCTGTAAACACGGAGGGATTAGATGAGATAAAATAGAAAGGCCTTCAATTTGAGTAAAAGAATAAATTAATATATGTTCTTAAAAAGCTGAATTGTAGCAGTGCAAAATGAAATAAAAAAAAGAAAGATATGTACTGTGTTTTAAAAAGAAATCTCCCCACAGTTTCTGACAGTGAAGGTAGCAGGACGTTCCCTCCTCAGTTAATATTTACACTCTTGTTTCGCCCGGGACTCAAAATAAACCCCCTGACATTTTACAATCTATTCACTGAAAGCCTAAAAATATCATTCAACACATTAGTAATAGCTATGACCCATTTCTTTTTCTCTTCCAGTATGTTCTTTTTTTTTTCTTTAAAAAAAAAAAAAAAATCATCGGAGCAAGGACAAAAATAAAAATAAAAAACTAAACATTTCGGTCACCTCTTGTTAAAATAGATCAGCTTCTACTAGGCAGAGTGTGAATTAAAACAACGAATGTCTGTAAGTAGCGATTCCTAACTAAACCACACCAGCTCGTTCTTTCTCGCCGCTGAGGGACAGTTGAGCGACTCGCCAACTCACCCACAGACTGTAAAGACAAGACTGGCGTTCGTGTGTGTGTGTGTGTGTGGCAACTATGAAGCGCCGTAGTCTCTGCAGTGGTTATAATGTGAGAGTAAATCTCGCTCTACTGACACTGTAGTGTTGAGTGACCGCGTGACCACGCCCCCGCGTGTTTGCCAGTGTTTCCACAGCGTTATGTCAAATGTGTGTCCAGGTTCCTTCTCTCAGGCGTGTGTATGTGTGTGTGTGTGGGAGGGAGGTGTTACGTGGGCACGGCGGTTTCCAGGCTGCGACGGCCCTGACGCAGTTTGCGCTTGTTGCTGTACAGGGCCATTTCCTCCAGAGCTGAGGTGGCGGGCAGCGTCGTCGTGGAAACCTCCGCCTCTGGATTTGCCGTGGGCCCTACGCATAAACAAAAACAAAAGAGTTCCATCACACCTGCTGCATTTATTCTTCTTCTCCTCCTCCTCCTCCTCACTTGACATTCAACCCCAAATGTGAGCAGTGGAGAGAAAGAAAGAACAAAGCAACTGGACAGAGAATTCCTATGCAGTGGACGGATCCCTTAAACCTGCCAGAGAAGCCCCACATTCAAGTCAGCAGATACAAAAAAAAAAAAAAAACACACAAGCAGGACCCAGAAAAGTGAAAGCTTCATGTCTGCGTTACAAACACATGTACCTGTGATTCTGCGTCAATTCACCCTTTCACACGTGCTGCCTGACCCCCATCGTTATGGTTCATTTTGTCTTAAACATAAATTCTGGTAATGTGTTAAATTAAGCTATAAATTAAATTAAAAATATGATAAATCAACTCAATTAGTGTCACTATGAAGTTAAAATAATTACATTTTATTCTCAGACACCAGAGAGCCTAATGTCTAGGGAAAATGAATTACAAAAAATAAAAACAACTTTTAGTGTTACTTACATTTAAAGACTTATATCAACTCTTTTGGTGTTACTGTTACATTTTACATATAAAGAGAGAATAAAATTGATTGAATGAAAGAGTTTAACATCGAAAGAGTCAAACTTAAAGAGTAAATTCAAAAGCTCTCGGCTGAGCATGTCATTGGTTGTATTATCTAGGACCTCTAGTGCTGTCAAAACTACAATTATCGATGATTTAATGCATGTTCCTGGGCGCAGATGCAGAACACTGTTCCGTCTACGAGTCACCTTTGGTTTAAAAACACATTGTAAAGCTCATTGTCTCCACCTGGAACCACAGCTACGCCACACAACAAGCATGTTAGGGTTTAAATCCACAAACCAGCACACACTTATTCCACACATTCAGCCTGACAATCACACACATGATCCTACCAAAAAGAGTTGCTTATCCCAGGTAGACACCTGAATTAAAGAGAATAGAAGAATTGGATGCTTTACTTTAGTCCTTTGTTTCTCTGCTTTCATTTAAAGTAACAATGACACCACTTCACCGCTCACCTGGATTGCTGGAGCCGTCGTCAATGAACTGCAAGTCGTCGACTGTGTCAGGAGACTGGAAGAAGAGAAAAGGCAGTGAGTATGTGAGCAGCGAGGGTGTTCTTACTGGGCTGTTTCCTTGGGGAAGCCTTCACCGTGTGAGTAAGTGGAGCTGGCAAAAAGGGAGACGGTGAGGCAACGTGCCAGGCAGCGGCAACGCTGCAGCTCCCCGTGTGTCAGAGCCACAAAAGCTACAGTATCTCCACTTGACTAATCGCCCAGGAGAGATTTGGCATGTTAAAGCAGAGGCAGGTTGGTTGAGTTAGGTCATCAGTTCCGGGGTTTGTTTTTGTGTCGTTTTGGCACATTTGACAAAGAGAAACTGTGCCGCACCAATGTCACCGATACCAAAATGAAAGAACCAACACCAGACAGCTGTGTTATTTGGTTTGTTCATAGATAATTCTACATCATCTAAAGTCACCTCACTAGCACCAACACAGAGTAAGTTCTGACTTTATAAGTCAATATAAAACTCACATGCCAAACAAGAACAAGTATGAAGTTATTACTTTTGTTTTAATCTCACAGTAGACTAACAATACTAAAGCAGTGAGGATTGGAACTTTTAATCCATAGTCCACATTTGTCGACTGTTTTTTTTTTTAAATTCATTTTATACTAACTGATTCTAAGGATTATTTTTTTAAGTGTTCACTATGAAAACAGTGAAAGGTCAGAGGTTATGTCAATTATTTTCTTTTTATGCCTGACCTACAGACAAAAAAAAACAATGACACACAATTTAATTGAATTGAAATAGTTGCTGATTTCAGTTGAGAATTCACGCTTGATTTCAAGAGTGTTCCTTATACAAGTGGTGAAGGACAATATTTTGTTCCATGGTTCCCATGGAGTTGTTCTATTAAAAGATCATTTACAGAAGACTATAATGATACACAATAGCTTTAACATGAAAATAGACATGTGAGTATTATATTACAACAGAAAATTAAAAAGAAGTAGAGCGTCTCCTTTACACAACACTGAAGTCAGGTCAGAGGGTGGAATCCCAAAGAGAATGCAAACACAAGTCTGAACTTTAATGTCACTTAAATTACACTCAGCAGAAAGAGGAACTGAACAGAAACCCCAGCGTATGACAAACGACAGATGACAAACCACACAAAAGCCCCACAGTGAGGAGCGCAAACCAACACTGACATGACGACCACAGATATCTGACCACAAATAAACCAAACACCACTTCCGGACAAAACTCTGCTCCACTTTCCAGCACCACAGCACGATTCACCTGCTTCCCCTCCATCGCTTTATACACAAAAAAACCTACACCAATCTATTGAAAGTGCAGTAGACCAGTGTTTCAGAAGCTGGAGGGCGAGTTATTACCATCTGATGTGTGACACATGCATGGAACAGACACCTGACAGATGTTAATGTGACAGTGGGTGAGATGCAGAGTCCCCCCGGAACCAATACTGGTTAGTGGGAAAAAAAATGTTTGAATCTGTGCAGCTGGTGAGTGACCGACTGATTAGTTAGCCGAGATATTGATAGTTATTGTTACTAGAGGTCGACTGGTTGAACATTGTAACTTGTCGTTTGGCTTGAAAAGGACATTTAACAACCCATTAGTGGGCACCACTCAAATTAAGGGTCAATGGCTCATTTAACGGCCACTTTAGCTGAAAATGTCTTCCATTGACTGATACAACTAAACAAGTGTTTAAAGACTTGATGGAAGGAAATGATGAAGACTGCAGCTGGAGCCATGAAAAATCCAGCACATGAGAGCTAATAAGGGTAAAGCAGTCAACAGGGTGTCATGCTTAGAGATGCATTCAAGGAACCTTGTAAATTGAATTACCTCTGCAAACACACATGGTGTCAACTAAACAAACACCTGCTGCTGATGCACAACTAAATAGTCATTAGATCATTGAGGAAGTACTTAATTATTTTAAATCCATGCTATAATTTACAAAGCAATGGTTAGTTTTCATCTCTTTAATACGGTAATAACTGTTATTGCAAATTTTCTTGGAATGTCATGACATAGGCTTAATTTATTACATTTCTGATGTTTTCTTCTATTTAAGACAGGTAGATTAATCACCTTGTGTCTTTTTCATGCCTTAAAACTACATTTTTTCTCTAAATATTAAAAAAATTCACACTCGGTCAACCTCTATTTGTCACCACTAATAATGCTCTTAGGGGAGAGAGTTAAGGAAGAGACCAGGGAGATGGGAGGCAGAATGAAAAATGAGGGAGACACAGGGCTGATCTTGTGTGTTATTTAGCGTAAAGGGTTTATCTTCATTGTGCGAGTGAGCGTTAGTGAGTGAGCTACACCGCTGTAACAGTGCAGAGCAGGAAGGACTGCTCAGTCACTGAACCACAACTAAGACTGCATTTGCACCGACGCCTCTTGACTGAGGGATAAACTAGAGAGGAGAGGCAGCAGGGAAAGCCACAGAGAAAAGAGAGGAGGGGCCCCGGGGGTGGGTGGGATCTCAGCATGCAGCCAATACCTGGATGTCGTATACGGGTTTGGAAGAAGGAATGGCAGCAAACTGTCGGTAGTCAAACTTCTTTGCCGACAGGCACTAGAAGGACAGTAAACAAGGTCAAGGGAGAGAAATTCGAGGACAGGGAGGAAGAGGATGGACAGAGGAAAAAAACAGAGGAGAACAGGTTGCACATGGAAAATGTTGAAATAAACGAGAGGAAAGGGGATAAGGGTTGAGGAAATGGAAAAGGGAGAGGAGGCTGATGGGTGATTCACAGCCAGTTGTGGTGTTTGGTGGGAGAGCAGTGTGTGATTCTCAGCTGCGATTGGCTAAAGTGAAAATGAGCAAGATGAGGGATTAATGTCAATGTGTCTTTAAAGCAAATGTACTTTTGCCTTTTCCAGCTTGTAAACAAACAACTGACCTTATCTGGTGCCTTTCTTTAATAACGCTCCTTAGATTTAAAAAGTCAATGTTACACACAACATTTGATCAAATAATTCATGTTTCAAAGCTCTTCAAGTCCTCACAACAAAGGACACAGCAAATGATCCAACACTGACACAAAGGCCAAAAAGAAAAAAGCTTACAAACAACACATTTAAAATGATGAAAATATGAATAGATTATGTACTTACCAGCCTGCCTGGTGAGGTTACTCCACGAGGACTGAGCTCTGTCAGAGAAAAAGAACGACAGTTTATATTTTTAGTGTTTCCCAAACTTTTATTAGGGGAAATGGGGCCCCACTTTTTAGAGATAGTAAACCAGATTGGGATATAAATCATGACAAAGGCAAATCACAGTATATGTCTATGTCTTATTTTGAATAGATCAAGCAGACATTTCCAGGAGATCTATATTTCATAACTGTATAATATTCATTAGTGCTTCATACTGAAAATAAGTAAACAAATTAAAAGATAATTTACACAAATTAAAGTAAAAAGAATAAAAGCAAGAGTCAATAAAAACCAGAAAACCAGATTAGGCCGGTCGGAATACAAACATTTTTAGGAACAGGTGACGGTCGTGTAAATAGTAGTGCTGTTAACTGTCATTTTTATGAAAATAAGAATATCTGAGTCATGATAATGTGACATTTTCTTAACAAAACTAAGCATTTTTAATATTCGATTAGCAGATTAAGGTTCAGTGAGTTTCTGTAGCACTGCAGAACATAATCATAATTCTGCTAATATTTGGTCAAATTGTGATTTCAATTAATTCTGTGGATCTAGTAAAAGTGCCTCAGTGCCTCCTACCTTCCATAGGTGTAGGAGAGGGTGTAGGTGCAGGCGATGGTGACTCCGTCAGCTGGTCTAGTGTCCCACGTTTCTTCCCATCCCGAGACTTGGCAATGACCATCTGAGCCTTCAGTGCGTCCTGCTCCAGAGACTTCATTCTGCCAGAGAAACAACCACCATCAGATAAATCACTCTAGATATAAGGAAAGTTGAAGCCTTAAAGACATATAATTAACAAAAGGCACACGCCACACCAGGGTCGGTGCAGTTCCTAACACTACCACTGTCGGGCACTCCTTGTCCTGGGTTGCTATGACAAACTGTTTTTATTTCATTGCACATTGAAAAAGGGAAGCATTCCAGGAAAAGGAAGACCTACTGCCAGTAGGTTTACCCTTTACTCACAAAGCAAACTTACTGCAGTTTGAGTGTTAGTTTAAATACCAGTATGGAAATCAAGAGAACAGCAAGGTGCAAAATAAAAAAATAAAAAAAAAAGAGTGCTGCAGATAGAGAGAGGGAATAAAAGACAAAGAACAGAGAGGAAGGAAACAGAGGAAGCTAAGGATGGAAACGGCAAACGGCGTGCAGAAGCAAAGACAGCACTAGAAAGGCAGTGGAAGCACTGTCGCTGTGTCGTCACTGCGAGTGCTTGCTTTTAGACCTTTCCGATAAAAACTGGCCTCTAGCAAAATAACCCCAACGGCAAAGCACCCCAGCACACCCCACTGATGCCGTGCATCTGGCCCTGGTGGCTGGGGCCGCGGAGCAGACCTGAGCTGGGAGGCTGCAGAGGCGGAGGTAGAGGAGGAGGTGGGGGGCTGGGGGGCTGCGGCCGTGCCCTCAGATGCCCTCACTCGGGCCTGGTAGAGCCTTTTAGCCAGGTCCTGCTCATACTGCCTAACATCCTCCTCTAGGCCACAAGGCCTGTACCCAGGAGGCCACAGAGAGGAGGAGGAGGAGGAGGAGGAGGAGGAGGGAGGAGGGAGGAGAGAGTGGGATGAAGTACACCAGGATGAAAGAAAAAGATAGATAGGAGAGGAAAAGCACACAGACAGAAAAAGAGAAGAAAACCAAAGAATGGAAGATAAAAAAAACACACCCACACAAATAGAGAACCAGAAATGATAAATAGCAATTTTTTTCTAAATGCTTCAGTTTGAGTGGAGACAAACACACAATCAGCTGTGAACATAAAAGTGCAAAAAAACAAAATTCTGAACCATATTATTAATCAGGAAATATGGGAAAGGTGTAGGTGTCATAATAACTGGTATAGTAAAATATGTCAGCTTCAAACTTTTCTGTAGTCTGTTGGCAAAAGAAAACAAAAATGTTTATCTGTCCAAAACCTTTTTACTTGTTTTACTGTCTTTTTTCAGATTTTATTATCTTTTATGGATTCTAATTGGACTGTACAGATCTTTGGCCAACCGTGTTGCTTTAAAATATTGCTTTATAAAATTAAACTGGATTAAACTGGAAACATTCGGGCTGCACTGAGCTAAATGTAAACAGAAAAAACTGAAAGTATTTATTAGTGTGGCAAGAAGCAGGAAGTCAAAGCTTTGAAGACACAAAAAAGACATGCGAAAATGTTGAGGTGCAAATGTCCCAGTATAAAGTAATTCATTTATAGAGAAATTGCCCTTGCATTTCATTGCAGACTAATAATTAATTTTGTTTATTCAAATTCTCATTATTAATAGCATTTTTGTTGATAGTGTATGACCATTTTGAGGAGAATATACCGCATTTATCATTATAATATGCACAAATGTAAAGGGAATTAATATGAAAAGTTGTCATGGTTACCGTCACCATCATAATGCATTAACATAGCTCAATCAAACCTTTAAGAAAAGTAATCATTTATTCTCTTTCACATCCCTATTCCATTCACTGCTGCTGTCATGATACACCACGGACTTGACTGGCCATTTTATCTCATGTCGGTGTAAAGTAAAGTTGTGGCTTTACCGTGCCGCTCTCCACATGGCTCTTTTCTCTGCCTCCAGAGCTCGTTTCTCAGCAGGTGACAGGTCCTTTTCGAGGGCCACAGCCAGCTCAGGGCTCTGCATACGGAGCCTCTCTTGATGTCTGCGCTCAGCTTTGGCCGTCCGGATGGGAGCTGACGACTCCCCAGGGTACACTGGAATCAGACTAACACGACAGAGGAAGAGATAGATGGTGCATTCCATTAACATCGGAGCTTGGACGTCCGAACCGCGAGTGATTTCATTTCTGAGTTAACCGTGTCCCAGTTGAGAAGTCGGCAACTATCATGAACTTAAACACAGCAACATGTCTAAATAGTGTAATTAACAGTAAACGTAGCAGTGTTTTTACTATTGATGTGAGTGGCAGCCATCTTACCCAGTCATGGAGTTTGGTCTCTGATCCAGTCTGAAGCTGTCGTCCAGTGAGTTCCTCTGAGAGTCTCCCTTACCGTCAACTGATGGGGGTCTACAAAAAAAACAAAAAAACATTAGCCCAAGATATAAAAAGTTACATTTATTTATAAAACAATAAAATATTCAGAGTTTCTCACCCTGAGCTGCCGCAGTAGCTTGGAGGAGTGGAGCAGTGTGGAGATGGGGAGGACAACGGCTCCACTTTATACTCCACACCATCCAGCAACACCTTGCCGGTGGCTTTCATCTGAGCCACCTGCTTGGACAAGTCGTCGTCCTCATCCTCCTCATCTTCATCCATAAGGTATTCCTGCGCACGCTGGTCAAACCTCCTCGCTGTGCGTGCGATGTAGACACATTCTTTAGGTTGTGAAAGCAGGTCAAACCAATCAGATGTCAAGCAAGGTACATTGAGGCAAACATACCTTCTTCCTCCCTCATTTTCTTGAGGTCATCCTCTCCAACAAGAGAGACTCGAGGTTTGGGTTTCTCGGGAGTTTGCTGCTTCACGTCGATCTCGAAATACTTCTGTCTGTCTCTGAATGAGCGTTGCTCTGGGCTGTCCTTACCGACAGGTGATGGACTCTGTGGGGTAACAAAAAAATAAATGAGCACTGAGATCTTGGCACCTAATTTATTAACAAATACAGAAAATAAAAAGAGGAAATAGTTTCTGCTGAAAGGTTGCTTTTCAGTGCCATTTGCGATATTATAAAGCCATTTGCCAAAACAGCATGGACAAAGACCAGAGGTACGAAAGAAGAAAGCGAAAGACTTAAATCAGAACCCAGCACCTGAGCTGATTTAGGGTTAATCATATCATAGTGTCATCATGAAGAGAAGGAGCGCGGCTGTCTCAATCTCTGAGAGCAGAGATACCATCACCACCGGTCAAGCCAAGCACACCACGGCCCAGATAAAGAACGGGGCTGCCCTTAGCGGTGGTGGAGGTGGTGGATACCTGCAGGTCCATTGAAGGCCTGGAGAGACGAGGCACTGCTGCCAGACTCAAATACTCCCGACGGTCAGATGTGAGTGACGGTCTAGGGGAGACCTCACTGGTCAGACCCTTACCGGCTCCCTTCTGACCATCTACGTCATCATCAAACACCTCGTTGCTCAACTCAGGCTGAAAAGGCCACAAAGGTTCGACACCAGGCTGTCAGACTTAAGCAGGTTTTTAAAGTAATGACGGTACACTCTGGATAATAATTAGCATCTGCTGATTTGATGCAACTTAAGATCATTTTATAATCGATTAATCAAATAGATTTTTGGTCCATGAAATGCTAGAAAACGTTGAAAAATGTTGATTGGTGATTCAAATGTCTTCTTTTGTCCATAAACCAAAATAAGTTTCAGTTTTAATGATTTCTTTGTTAAATCAAGAATTTACGAAGCTGGAAAAATCTGAGAGCTTGTAACTGTTACTTAAAAAAAACATTCCAAACCAAGTAATCAATGACCAAAGTAGTTGCCGATTAATTTAGTTATCGATTAATTAGCAGCTCAAATGTAATTACTACCTGCTTTAATGCTTTCGTAAATGGTTGAGTGGTTGAGCTGTAAGCGTTAGGCATTGTTAAAATTACTTTAAACCTAATTTCTTTGAATGTCCACCATGGCGGCAAAACTCTTTACTCAGATCATCTGAAAATTCTGTGAACTTTTAGAGAAAACTGTAAATCTAACTATCCTACCATAGCAAAATGAGGTGAAGGAGCCTAGAAGCATCTACTGCTCAAATTATATTCAATGGCTGATATTCTGGGATGTGCAGCACAACAGAAAGCTTCCCTTTCATTATTTTTTTTGGTCAATATTTTTACTCACCTCTGGGGAAATTTGCTTTGGGTGAAAATTGTTCCTCACATCATACAGGTCCTGTTGAGAAGAGCAGGAAATAAGATCATTAGGAGATACGGAGCAGGCAGACCAATCAGAAGCTGGGATACAATATATAGTATTTATAAATGACGAAAAATAGGTTTGAATATTAGTACACGAGTCACACATGGTTGGACAAATGGCTCAAGAGTCAACACCAGTATGACAGATGATGGCACTGAAGAACAAAAACCAACGATGAAGGCATTCCACAAGTCACAGCACGTCACAGGACCCCCAACTCAGTGCAGGCTCCTTACAGGACAGCCTGCTCCAGTCAGGAGGGGGGGGCGGGGTGAGACCAACCAATCATGCTTGTATCGTGACCCGGGGCGAGTCCGGGCAGCATGGCCTACCTGCGGCGGCTCCAGCACTGCCAGTGAGCGAGGCACGGCGGCAAACGCCTTGTATGCCTGCTTGACATTCATGGGGAACTCGTCGTTGGAGGTGGGGGAGGGGGCTCGAGGCTGCAGGGGAGGAGGACCAGGGGACATGGAGGAAGGGGGTAGGTCCATGTGGCAGGACGAGGAGGAGGAGGAAGGGAGGACAGACAGACATATGGACGAGAGGGTAGACAATGAAAAAAACCAGCAAAGTTGAAGAAGACTGTGGCGGAGAGAAAGGTGAACAGCATGGCAGCTGGTTTCATGTGAGGGAAGGAGGGAGTATGTCAGAGAAAGACAGACAGTAGGGCGTGGGCAGGTTTCTTTTTTTTCTGTACCATCAACTTTGTGAAACAATCAGGAAAATGTGTGATGAAATGAAATATTTACCAATTAAGCCATCCTGCTGCCAAAAGAAGAAATTGGCTATTATGAGGAGAATTATTTAATTTGTGAGCCAAGAATTGCTCCCTTTGCAGGTTTACTTAAAACACACGTAACGTCCAGGTGTGCCTGGAGGTCACAGACAGAAGCACGTGCACACATTCAGCTCCCTGGTGAATTCAATCTTCCTATACTTGTTTTAAACTCATGTAGAAATATAAAAATCTCCATTTGCTGTACTGTTGTTGGACAACATGAGTGCGTTGGGGATGAGAGTCACACTACGCTGCACAGAACCTGAGAATGGTGGAAAACAGCACTATATGGTGGTGAGGGGTCTTACAGAGGTCTGGGAGTTGAAGGGGGAGGGGCCATGCTGAAAGGGGTTGGGACTGTGGCCATCAGGAGTGGCAGGAGAGGTGCTCGACCACACACGGCCAACGGGCTGGATGGCACCTGGTCGCGTCTGGAGAGAAAACAATTGCATTTTATAATGAGAAGAGAGTGAAATGCACCAGAGCATAAATGACCATTTGTTCATTAATCATCCAATGAACCATTATTGGACGATTAGTATAAACTGCGACTAAAAGCATTGCACAGTATCTATTTTTATAATTAAATACATTATAATACTCAATTATGTTTCTAAAGGCACAACAACGAATAAAACGTCCAGAAATTGAAATATAATCATGTAGAATAATAATGTGACAATTTGAGTGTTCAGACAGATAAATGTGGCTCCAAAGACACTCACTGATGATGATGAGGATGGTGACACGTTGTCCTTTGCAGTGGGAGTGGAGGAATAATGAATGTTTGCCTGAAAAATAAATGAATTAAATAAAATGACAAACCAATAAAAAAAATGTATGGACTCAGATATTAATGTCACACCGCCAGGTTTGTTGCGAGCCAATATCACCAGGGATTGTGGGCTTACTGCCACGTTTTATTTCACTTTAAATTTTCCATATATCATTTTTAGCTACACTACTACAACATACACTTGCTCAAAGAAAAATATAACTTTGTAGTTAGCGTCCTTTTAGAAGGCACAGCTGGACAGTTAAGAGACAAAGATGGACAATCCTTCATTCAGTCTGCATGAGGCAAAGCCACGGGGAAGCAGTCACATGCTTTTCAGACTGGCAGATTCAATGGCTAGTTATAGTCTCTGTGTTTTATTATGAGATGCAGAGCTCAGAGCAGCTGACGCGTGCTAAAAAAACATCCAGGCCAGAGCACAGAGGGCCACAAGACCCACTTACGAAGCGGGTCTCCCTGCCTGCACACAGGGAGCTGTTGGAAGTGTGGTGGCTGGGCTACGGGTGTGAGGAAACGTCAGAAGGGTCAAATGTAAAATAACTCATCCGTAGTGTTGGACGTGACTCATGGGAAAGGAGAAAATAAAAAGATGGTATGAAACAGGTGAGGAGGAAAGGCAGGTGTTAAAGTTGCTCACCGGCTGAATAGTGGGGGAGTAGGGTGTTTCTCTGATGGGACTGGTGAAATCAGATGAAGGTGCCTGGAGGATTAAGACAAAACACAAATAAACACACACTTAACAGCTGCGCCTACTTTCACCCAGTGCACCGAAGAGAAAAAAAACAAATCTCACTCAAACTCAACCATCAACAAGCTCCTGCTGAGAAACATGCATTTCTCCGTGTGTGTTGTAGGTCGCGTTCCTGTGAGACTTATGACCCTCCTCACAGCTGTTGGGACAGACATTCCGGTCGAGTCCCCAAAATGTGCACAAATACCTCACGAGGTGTCACACGCTCCGTGTTCACAGCAAAAAACATGCACCACTTCGGCCCCTTATGATACCAAGATACTAAAACCTTCAAACTGGACACAGAGGAAAATGCTTTTGCCATCACTAAAAACCTTGAAGCATATTTCATTTACATGTCTCTAGAGCTGCAATTTTAATTTATTGTTTAGCCTTAATTAATAAAGAAAACCTAAGAAATTCATATACATTTGTATATGATTGCAGATCAAGTAATTCACCAAATAATCAGAATGCTGAAACTAAAAATATGACCAACAATATTAGTATGAGATAAATGCAACTGATCAAGCTCAACAAACATTAGCTTTGTGTCAATAAAAACAAGGCAAAAATGTAAGTTAAAAGTGAAAGACATCTATTCATATTTTCATTTCATTATCATATTTGTGACCGCTAAAAACTAAAAGTTGCACACAGTCTAAATACATAAATGGATGATGCATTTCAAGGGAAAAAATGTGTGCAGTAACACGCCATGCTGCCTCCAAACCACACTCAGGCAGGCGGCTTGCCTTGCTGAACAACCATGGCTGCAGTTGGCCTTGTTTCCCGTAGCCCACAGGTGGGCCCGAGAGGACCTTCTCTCCAGGAGGAAGCCCTTTTCCTTTGCGATTGGCCACCAAGAAAGGGTTCTCTTTGAAGCAGATAGGCTGAGAGTCCACCAGACACTCCTCGCCCTCCTCTTCAGGTTCAAATGTTGTCGAATTAATGGTTGTCGACGAGCCCGCGCTGTCAGCAGTTGATGTTCCATTAGCGGGGAACTGGGATCCATTAAGGAAATCGTGCTCTACATTTAGACCGGGGCAGGACTCGGGGTCCGTGTGGCTGAGGGGATTTGTGGGGTGACCTAAGCTGAAGCCCAGAGGCTCTAAAGGGGCTCCATACTGGGCCTGCAGGGGGGCGGCCATGGGAGCAGTCACAGTAGCAGAGGTAGAGAACTGAACAGGAGTAAAGGATAGGACAGATGCAGTAAAGTGACTGAAAGGAATGACGGTGGAAAAACTGCATTCACTCACACAAAAGAGGTTATCAAAGATTTCAAATCAGAATGTAGGTGCGTAACATAGAGATTAACAGGTAATCCTTGCTTCACACATTTAGTTATTATTTCTATGAGTCATGTAAAAAGTATTTGCTGAGATTTTGGAAGACTAGGTCTTATTTCCAGGTTAAAAGGGCAAAAATCGTTTTTGAGGGTTGACAAATGATTTCCAGTGAACCAAATTCAAGATCTTCAGATGCCTTATCTTAATACGCGTCTGTTTATAAATAGAAACTTGACACTCAAGCCTTTGGCTGCCACAAACACTTACTCACACCTCTAAATCTTTCCCAAAGCCTTTAAGATAAGTTTCTCAGTGGCTCATCATTTAAGAATTGATAAGCGATGATGTGCGTTACTGGACACAGTTCTGCGGTTCAGGCCTCTGCCTTAAATAACCATATTATCAGAGCAGTGAGACATTTGGACTCCAGGACAATGTCAACTCCTACTGTACTTTGCAGAAGAAGACAGCTGAAGACACGAGGACAGAAAATATGCGACGTTTAAGGCAATGCATGTCAAGAAACCTGATCGTGTATGTTCACATGTAAAGGTGTCATGTTACAAAGAAAGCTTTAAACTAATACAAAAAAAAAATGAAGCACGCAAACACTGGAATTCATTGGACGTGACCTTGACATATGTTGTCATAATCGAAATAGTTGGAACCAGAATATAAGCAAGGACTTGTGCGTGTCTCTGCTCGCTGATTATAAGAGTCGGTGGTGATATGAGGGTCAGTGGGATGGAATGTGTACGAGTGCCCTTTTGGCTCTGACACAGACTGTGAAGGACAGCTGGTGTTTTGGTGTGTGAGAGAGGAAACAGGGGCAGCGAACTGCTCACTGCAATGCCAAAATGCCGAGTTAGCAACGCGGATAAAAGTCAAAGAAACCAGGAATTGAACAACTGATACTTCAATGACAAAGATCTCATGCTGTTTAACTGGTGAACAGCTGTTGATTTTCAGGTGAAATAAAAAGCACATGAGTCACTATAAACACTGATCTAAGCACCTTAATCTTTTTTTTTTTATACCTTCAGAACAGAGAGCCTATAAAGAAGGAAGACAAACTGGGGTTGATTGTAAAATAACCTACAGTTATATTAAATACATTTTAAACTTAATGTTGGTAACATGGGAATATCATGCCCGAGTAAAAGTAATGATTGTTTTAGCAATGGTCTGGGGACCCACTTTCAAAGATGCACGACAATCATGACCCAAATATCAATGTCAATCGTGACAAAACCAAATGTGTGCCTTGTGTTTGTAACACCTATATAATTTTAACCCATGTGGGGGGGGGGGGGCTGGCCTAGTCTATTGGAGTCCCTGGATTAGACCGTCCATTTTTTCAAAACTAATTAAAACTGAACTACATCAGTGTAATGATAAGCAAATAATTTGGCTGTTCGTTTACAAAAAGCTGAAGTGAAATCAAATACAGGCTTTAAGCAACACTCTGCACATTCCTGTGTTTGTAAGACTTCATTAAAACACAAGGTGGGTTCTGATTTATCAGCTCCTAAACCTGTTTTACTGGGTCACTGTGAGACCACGTGCTCAAGCAGCAAATCCACTTATGATACACTGAACATGAACAGAGTGAACAGGCCAGTGTGGAAGCTCATACAACTTGCATTAGAGGAGCACATTTAGTATAACTTAAATACTAAAAAAAACAGCCAATTGCCTAACGGTGTTGGGCATATTTTGATAGTGTTAATTGAAGAGAGTATGAGAGATTCAATAATCAGACTGTTTCAGAAGTAGCAGTGAAAAGCACTCACACACAGAAATGGATAAGCGTGAAAGAAGAATCACAGACAATCACAAAAAGAGGAAAGAGAAAAAATAAGAAGCTATAAAAACTTAACACTTGTCCCACCGAGCAGCATTTTACTTACTGTAGGACGGTAACGGGACAGCACTTTACGTCCACTCACACTTAATCCTCCGACGACTTTGACAACTTCGGCCCGAAACACTTGTCTGTTTGACGACACCCTCCCTTCTCTGTCTGGCGCCCCACCCACCCATGAGACACCATCCATTTCTGTGAGAGATGCAGGTTTAAAATATCGCAGAGAACAGGCTGGTTGATAGTGGGCAGCTGTCCCCTTCCCCCATCACGCTGCCTCGCTCTTACACTCTTTATCAAACAGGACAGTGTTTGCTCTTTGGCCACGTTTCCTTTGAACGGTCCCTTTTTAAGTCTTCCTCCTTTCAGTCTGTGGTCTTGAATTCTTCCCGATCCTTCAGATCCTTCAGATCCTTCTCGGTCTTTATTCAATCCCAGATGGTCATGTCTGCTCTTGTTTATAGATGTTAGTCAGTGGTTCATCAACTGGCATAAGCTGAATAAGTTTGGCCCTTGAGCCTGAGGTTACTCATCCATGATGTTGACCCGAGGTTATGCACAAGGACGGGAGGTCTACATTCCTGTTTCTGAAGCCGCTGTTGGTCAGCTATGGGTCACTTGTGGATTTTCCATGGATGTTAACATGTCGTTCCAAGTCTATTCTGAGCTTTGAAGGCCATTTCCAACATAGCCGGCACAAAAATCCAAGCAATTCACAATCCAAAAGATGTTTTTTGGATGTTTTTTGATTTGATACGGATTAAAACATTAAAATGGACTCTTACCCTGTTTATCTTCTGTAGACTGGTGGTGGGAAGTGCAGCCAAGGTTTTGTAGTCAAGTTTTAGAGGTCCAGTACCAATATTCTACAGGGAAATAAATAGAAACAGAGGTGAGAAAAAGGTCTAGGACTGAGGTTTAATATGCAACAGGCATCTATTCAAGGTGAATTAGTTCAACTGGGGAAAGCCATGTAAGGAAGTATAGTATACCATTGTTATGACGTTTAGAAGCCAAACTCTCCAATGCCCAATTTATAGAGACAGGTCAAAATTTAGATTTGAACTCACTGTTCAGCCTCTTAAATGAAACAGATATAAAGGTTATAACATTGTGTCTTAAGGAAATGCATGTTGTAATTTGTTATACAAATAAAACTGATTTGATTTGATTCAGTAAAATAAAAATGAATCAGAATCAGAATAGTTTTATTATCCCAAAGGAAATTGTTTATGACATTAGTATTATGAAGCGGTGAACAAGTCGCACCTATAATTTTTGCTGTGTAGTTTTTCAGTGAATCACATTCATACAACTGCACCTTCCTCCTGATTCCTTCATTCTGTGATTAAGTAAAAGATAAACTGATCACGAATAACCAGAGATGTGGAATGCAGCGTTATAAACGCTTTTTTTTATTGTGTCACAAATCCATGAGAAACTCCCCCCTCCAAAAAAAATCAATGGTGTTTTTAAAGGTCTCAATACCAACCATCATCAGTACTAATAAGTTGATTTAAACAAACATTTAGCATGCTATCAAACTTTACCATGTGGACAAATCAATAGTAATAATAATAATAAATAATAATTTAGAGCTTTCCCAAGTAAAACTAAGCCATTCTGAATAAAGCCCTAGACTGATGTATTTAAGAAAATCAGAAAAGGAAGCTTGTATTCTCTCTGTATATGCAGAGATAAGTTGCCAGGTCAAATCATGTGGCGGCAGTTCAGTGGTATTTGTGGCTCAGCTGCCATTCTGCACAGACAAGAAAGCTTGTCTGAGGACCTGCCACTGACGAGTGTCTCACCTCGGTCTCCTCTTCTAGCAGGCGAGTTGCCTCCTCACGCTCCAAGCGCATTTGCTCCTTCACCAAGAAAGGAAGGGGAGGAGGAGGAAGAGGAGGACAGTAGGACAGACACCCAAGCACACAGCCACACAGTGATGCAATAAAAAGGTGAAATGAGACAGTGGAGGAGGAGGATTTGCAGGGAGGAGAAAAATAAGAGAGAAGATGGTATGGAAACAGGATGATTGGATGATTATGTATCACACCAAACACACCAAAAGGGAGGGGAGATAAGAGAGAGAGAGAGAGAGAGAGAAAAGAAGGGAAACAAAGGATAGAATCCACACACATTAAACAGTAATCTATTCATTAACTATGGGAACAGAAAAAGCGTGCAAGGTGGGACATTACAGGAACACTTCTGTCAAACACAATACGCACATAGGAGAAGCTTCATTCACCCGATAACAGACACGCCTCAACATTTGACTAATGTTTTACTGCGCAGTAATATCGCTGAAAATTTGCTGAAACTGATTTATCATGCGCCGTGGTATCTCCATGTGTCTGCCGATCGAACTAAGTTTTATGTTTTAGCCCTGACCCGACCGATATGTTCAACTTACCACTTTCTCCATCTCCTCTCGCTCCCACTGCGACGTCTCTCTCACCATCTCAGACTCCTGGAGAAGATGAAGCAAGATATATGATTCTCACAGTCTCAATAAAACCTTACTATGCATCTTGTAAATCTTAGTGAAAGAGCTGCTAGCCTGCGCAGTTTAATCCAATAAAAAATTCCATATGGGATGGCAGCATGTGTTCGGATGAAAGTTGTATCACCAAAAACTAAATTGATGAGTGTGTGTGTGGAGGTGCAGAGGAGCAACAAACAATAGCCTTCAGTAAACCAGCGATCCTGACATTCTTTCGGTGTGGGCTGCCTCCCAAAAAGCTACACTAAACAAAGTGAACAACTGTGTTGGCGTTTTCTGGCAGCTCTGTTGGAAAAGATGGGTAGGAGTGGTTTGCATGGGTACATGATTCCATCTATCAACATGAAAATGCTGTGGAAGCACAGTGTTAGTGAATCTGTATTTGATCCATGTGTTGATTTGAAATAAAGCTCTGTATTGCCTGAAGTAAAGCCTCAATTATGAATACAATAAGACCCATAAGCAGAGTCACTGAGTGGCAGCACCTGACCTTCACTAATGTACATAGTCAGGATGAGTGTGAGTGTGTAATCCGTGCCGTACCTTCTGCATGATTTCCATCTCCTCTGGGCTCAGATCACGATCTATAGAAGAGATGCTTTCCATACTGTTTTTTCGTACAATGCCTGTTGCAAATGGGTTTGCAATGATGCCAGGAGATGCCTGCAAATCATCCCAGAAACAGTTTTGCAAACACATTTTAAAAACACCTCTCTTATGAAATGCCAAAAATAACATGGTTCCAGCTTATATCAATACATTTTGTACTATTCTTCAAAAACGTAGAGGTTGATTAAACATATTAACCTTACAGTTTATACCCCTTTTTTCACTTTTCCTGTCTCTGCAAGTGAAAGTAAAATTCTGTAGATTTCCTCCTAAAGGACTCTCACCTCCACAGCCGCCACTTTCTGTGCGTCAAAACCGTCGCACACTAGCACGACCAGAGAGTCTCCCACAGCACGAAGCACTCGGACCGCCTCTGTGTGCGTCATCCCCAGCAGGCTGTGGTTGTTCACCTCCAGGATCCGCATGCCGACCTGCAGTCGGCCGTCTCTTGCCGCTGCTCCAGCTGAACTGACCTGATTGATCAACCAATGAGAGAATATTCCCTGTTTTTAAGACACTCAGTTTCCCATAGTGTCAATAGACTCCGATATCTCACAAGATTCACATCTGTTTTAAAAAGAAATTTAAACCGACTGGGATTCAGTTCCTTTAAAAGTGTTCAAAAAGCCTCCAAACTAGAGAAAGCACCTGGAGTACTTGGGTGTAAATGCATGTGGTGAAGCTCTATGCAATCGTCATTTGATCACAGAAAACTAATTCTAATGCCAACCAGTAACATAAGGTTAAATAGGATTAACTTCATCATCATCAGTCCTTATTTTGGAAGGTTAACATTTGTTTTTCAAATATGCAGGATCTGAATCACCCCCAAAAATCTCATAAATTCTTCCCTTGCACATAACATAACATACATCCCCAGAAAATGTCCCCAAATCCGTCCTTTAGTTTTTGAAATGTACTGCAGCAAAAAATCCCAAACAAGGGCAAAACATCACATTCTTGATAGATTCCTCAATGAAATGACAAGTTAAAGGTTGTCATACCTTAGAGACGAAGATTCCCTCATCTGTGGGGTCAAGGGGATTTCCAGCGTGACCTCTGGCACCTCCACGAATACTAATGCCGAGCTTCTCCCCCGGCTGCTTCTGGATGACAATTTCCTGCATCCCAGGCGGTGACGGGTCCCTGCGCACCAACATACGGATCTCCTGCTTGTTGGCCAGCAGGGCGCGCACTGCCTCCTGGTGGGTGGCATGACGCAGGTCGATGCTGTTCACCTCCAATATTCGGTCCCCAACGCGTAGGCCACTTTCACATGCCAGACCATGAGGAATCACCTGAGGAGAAGAAGGGGCAAGTGAGATACATGTTGGGTAAGAGGTACAGTATTGTTTAGGTGGAAATTTAAAAGGCAAATGCATAATTATGTTTGTTTGCTGATAAGTGAATATTATGAGATAAGTAGGAGGTGAAACTTGATGACATAAATAAAGAGCCCAAAATGTGTTTTGTTGCTGCTTCCCATTGATTATGGTACTAATATTGTTTTTTGCACTAAGTCATTATATGTTGACATTTGCCCTTTCTGCTATTTTTCCCACTGCAGTGACATATGGAAGCTAGAGTGACATTGCAGTCCCTTGGTTTCTAAACATTATCCTTTATTCATCATTTCCATTACATTTGCTTGTCTTCGCCTCACCAGCATAAAAGTTTTTTTGCATATTTGCAAATCAAAAATACGCATTAAAGCAGGGCTGATGGAAACCCACTGAGTGGTAATAATAGGGCATTCAGTAAACTTTGGAAAAATTCCCAACTCTTTTACAATAATACCTTTGAGATGAAAACCCCAGGCTCATTGATGCCGAAAGGGTGACTGGCGTGATCACTGCCTCCCACGATACTCAAGCCAAGAGGGCCGCCTGATTTCATTAGGATCACTTCCTGTTAGAACAAGAGGCAAAAACTTGAAGTGAAAAGAGCTTTTGACAAATGCAAACACACAAGAGAAATGTACCAGATCATGACAAGCCTCCCTGTGAATAACCATCATGCCTATGTCTATACATTTCTGTAATTTTTCAAACAAACACAAACCACTCAGTTTCAACCGCAAGTTGACAGCTATAAGCAGGTAAATAGCAATAGGTTTGTTCATTATTCCCTGGTTGGGATTGATTCAGTTGCTATTACCTGGTTACAGTCTATAGCACACCAATACTTAAATTAGATCACGCTTTCATACCATGCACCATCTTCTCTGGAGCTGGACAGCATTAAGATTAAGGCAAGGGCCAAATAAACAAACGTATAAATAACACTGAGTGCTTTAAAAAAAGCCTTCATCAACACGGTCTAATAAAACAAAAACAAGTCATTGAGCATAAGTGCTCAAGTGGCTTCCCGGCGTCTCACCTCGATTGGATATTCATCTTCCATCTGACTCAGGTGGTTTCCATGAGGAGTTAGACCTTCCTCGTCCTGGTCTGGAGAATCTGAGGGTTCTGGAGGTGGGGGGGAGTGGGCACGTGCCCGGGACTGACCTGGAGACCCACCCGATGTGTTCGGGTCTCGCTCCACCAGGAGAGCGATTGTGGGGGAGGTGCCGGTAAGGAGCGCTACTGCCTGGTCATGCCTGGCCTCTGTCATGTCTACACCATTGATCTGGATCGACAATAAAAGCAACCACGGAGGGTGTCAACGCCCACCAGAATGTTGTCAGTGACAACCAGCCACGTGTGCCCTTGGTAGGATGAACATTTATCTCTTTATTTATCTAGATTTAATATCCATCGCAATCTGATTTTACCTCACTGGGATTTTGTGAGTGCACCAATGTGAGTACTGTTGTTTTAGGAAGAACCCAAAACCTTTACAGTGCAAAAGGGAGAGGCAGAGAAAAAGCGGAAGTAACAGCAGGCTACTGCAGGCAATTTAAGCTGTTAGAACTACCCTGAGGAAAAGAGGCCATGAGCAAGCAAAATGATTCCATAAATTAATCTTATAATCTTTTAATATATCCGTTTTCTACTTTCCCACACTTACTTGCCTTTGTTGACTTAAAACACAAGTGTACGTGTGCAATTTGTCTAAAAGGTTTGAGCTTAAGTCAACAAAGGCAAGCAGAGACATCCGCAACTATGTCATAAAAAAGAAAATGTTAATTAATTAGTTTTGTTAACATCCTTGTATAAACTTAAAAGAAGGGACAGCTTTTAGGCATGCACGATCTAAAAAAAACTGTATTGTGGTCCAAAGTGACAAGCAGAGGTCAGCACTGACCCGACAGTACCAGCTCCTACCATCAGCTGAATCAATGTCGTGGCTGCTGCCGTGGTGACACGTGTGTACCACGGCAGCAGACTGACAGGCTCAGCATACTCCTCCCCAAAACCATCCCCACCACCAAGCAGCAAAGGAGATACACTTTAAGCATTAGTGAGCATGCAGGAGGAAGAGAGGAAGACTACGCAGGGAAGAAAAACTGCAACATGAAAGAGGAGAGTGAACACAGAAACAAAGCAGAATTATAATAATAAAAAATGTATGGTGTTCTCAAGGAGGGACTTCAAAAAAATCTGTCATCTTCAGTGGATTAACAGTACGAGTGAGTGACACAGTTATGTGTAAAGAAAAGTCATGCTGTAACTCGTGTACCGGCTACATACAAGACAGCAAAGCCAAGCAGATAAGCAGAGGAAACAAAAGAACCATAGATATTCAGTGCAGGAAGAACTCAGCAGAAGAGCTTATGTACATCTAAGAAGAGAGATTTGGTGTTAGAATCAGTTAGACTGCTTTATTACTATATTATTTCTGCTATTAATTGTTAAATTTGATGCATCAACTTGATATTTAATTAAGTTTGTCTGATCTATTTTAGATCAGGTCAGATATTGGGTGGGCACAGCATGTATAGTTACATTGGAAAAACAGACAAAAATGACAAGTGTTTCCTTTACATTGCTTTAAAATGGAGCATCTTCCTCTTGAGAAGGGCCACAGATCTTAATTTATAGTAAATTAATTATATCATGATGAAAACCTACAGCAATATTATTACCCATTTGTCAGTCTCTAACCCTTCTTAAACCACTACTAGGGTCTTTAAAGCAAAAATAAATCATTTCCATTATTGTCATATCTATAAAGCGGTGTAAAGGAAACATTCCACTGCTTTTCACACTTATCTACCGTCGTGTCCAGATGGAGATGTGGGGGTGGTGTAGTACTCACAGAAATCACCCTGTCGCCTACACGCAGTGTGCTGTCTCTGTCTGCAGCTCCTCCCTCTGCTATGCGAGAAATGTAAATTCCCTAAAAAGAACAGACAGAAGAAACTTTAACAACCAACTCAAATTTGGAAGATGCACTCTACTTCTCATGCTTTTTCTGAAGCAGGAGCCACAGACTACGGAGTAATTATAAATGGCTTCTTAAGTAATTATTTAAAATTACACAGTGTTGGTGGTAAAAGGTCTGGTGCAACAGGCTGCAATCCTGTGATGAATCAGTGTGCTTACTGTGAGCTGTCTGCAAAGGGGGTTATCATCAGTGAGCATGTGATATCCCACTGAGAGGAACACAGCCCGAAATAGATTATTTTATTCATAACAGGTACCAGGGTTTATTAGAGTAACTGTGAAACACCAGTAGCACACAATGCCACAAATCTTGATACCAGGTTTTACACACACAAACACACACACACACCTAAAAAAACACAAAAAACACGACAACAATTTTCCATTAAGGCACAACTGAAATCAGCTGCACAAGATGCTCATTAAAAGAAGAAACCCATGACACATTTTACCTCCTTTGCTCAGAAAAATTACACAATTTGTTTAACCAAATAAAATCCAGCTGAACTCCGAACTGAGTCTGCCACAGCAAAACAAAATGTGTCAACATGCAGACAGCAATGTCTCCTCAAATCAACTACCTAAAAAAAATAAAAATAAAAGGCGGCTCCTGAAATCCGTTCTGAAAGAGAGGCATGACATGCAGTCAGACCTGCCTTTATCAAACGTTTATGAGTCCTTTCCTCTTTGTGGGCTTCATGAACTCCATCAGCTGCAATGTCGTATTGGCTTGGCCCAAATATACACCTCACCCTGTCCAGTTACACTGAACATATCAAGTGTCAAGGCTGGCTATTCATATCTCTGTCTCCCTGGTGATGACTGTAAATGCTTTTCCCTGAAGCTGAGACTGTCACTGCAAACACTCAGTGGCACAACTCCTCAACGTTAAGATACAATCTGTAAAATGAATTGGTCATCAATCATTTTTCCTCTTTCACTGAAACCTGTGATCTGAATCTTTAACAGACTTCATCTGGAAGCATTTTCTAGATTTGTAATTCAATGGCAAGTTTTTACGATTGCACATTCTGTTTTGTTTTTTTGTGAACAGAAACAATGTGACATCATTTGTATGCTGCATCTTCACCTGAAAACAGGCTGAGGGAGAGTTTGTGTGTATACAGTGACAGCGCAGAGGTGGGGGTCGTATGAGTTTATCCCATCAAATTGCTCAATGACTGAAGTGAATGAAGTGCTTCTTTATGTTTTCAGCCATCTCGCGTTTCGCACACTATTCTCACACCTGCACTTCCTGTGTGCAGGGTGGGAATGCCACTACACTATATAAGATCTAATCACTGTTTTACTGAGACAGTAGTTATACCCTACAGCTTACATATAACAGGGCAAAGCCTTAAGTTATATATAAATATTAGCTGATCTTTTTACTACAGAAATGTAAATCCTCAATCAATGATTTGTTGTAGCATGTTTCCCTACTGAGTCTTCAAACTTGTTTCTTGGATCTGCACCAATGTAATGACAAGTTCTGCGAAATAAAAGAGACATTTAAAGCTGCCTTCCTAATCTAGATTTGTTAACTTCTTCTTCGTATGTATGCTGATAACGGAAAGCTTTTGTCTCACCGTGTCTCCTGTGCGGTATGGCGTGGAGCCTTTTCCCCCGGCGATGCTGAATCCCAGGCCCTTGTCGTTGCGGAAAAGGGAGGTGGAAAACCGCTGCCGGGGCCCGCTGAGACTCGGCTCCATGTTGAAGGCGATGCCGCTGCTGCGTCTCTCCCGTGGGAAGTAGTCGTCCTCTGGCCTCAGGGGCGTGGTGGTGATGGCGTTCTCCGGTTCCACCATACGCTCCCGTAGCACTGTCATGGAAACAGTAGCACCAGAGCTACGGAGGGCTTCCACCGCTGTGTGATGTTCTGCCTCATGGAGGTCTACTCCATTTACCTGTGACACAAAATGGAAAGAATGACAATCATTCAATGCTCTATTACTATACATATTACTATTAAGTAGAGCTAACAGTTACTAATCTAAAGCTGTTGCCTCTTTACCTCTAAGAGTTTGTCTCCCACTTTTACCCCTGCTCTGGCTGCAGGACCCTCTTCAGACACTCTGGAGATGAAGATTCCCTGCAAATTAAACAAATTTCAAACTTTTACTTATATAATGATTTTTGATTTATTAAAAACATACAGATTCTCAGTAGAAGTCTTACCTCATCATCTCCCTTGTAAGGTGTGGAGCCTTTCCCTCCAGCGATGCTGATACCCAGGCCGCCTGTTTGTCGTAGGATGTTGATGGTGTGCTGCAAGTTGAGGAGGGTGCAGTGAGCACAACTACAAGTGAAAACCTGCCTAACACCACTCAACTTAGGACAGAGTGAGAGGGAGAAGCCCACAATATATTGTTTTGTTTTAGATTTTTCTTTTCAAGTAGATGTCTATACAATATGATTCAAATTGTGGGTGATTTCCCTCTCCCTGCCAGAAGGTGGTGTCAACCTCATTAATGTCATCCTGTGATCATGCCAAACAGATGTTACGTGAAAGGAGAGAAACTCTGACTTGTTGGAAGCCTAACGTCAATATTAGTGGAAGGTGGAGTGACAAAGTAGCGAAGCCTTACAAAAACAAGGCTACAGTAGCCAAACATAGTCATCTACCACTTGACTGACATTAGACTCCAAACCTAACCTGAACAAACACAAGTGTGAGTTTTCTTCACTTGAATTCAGAGGCTAAAGCCTAATATGGAAAAAGTACTGCTATATGTGTTCTGTAAAAAAAAAAAAAGACTAGTCTTTAAATAAAGTTTCTAAGTGGTGTATATTCTATGTATATGCAAGCCATGCAAGAGAAAAGGAGGAATAGAGACAGATGAGAAACGTGTAGAGGGAAAAAAAGGAAATGACAGGATGAGCGTGCCGTGTCCTGGATGTGGAGATGATATTAAAGTGTGCAGTGATGATTAAATACCAGCATTTGTCATAAAACGATGGCATTGTTCCTTAAAATGCTTTGTTCTCTTCATGAAAACTAAACAGCACAAGTGTACAGTTGTCATACACAATCATACAAGATTAAATAGACAATTATGTAACTGTAATATAAAATAAGACGTAAATTGATGCATTGTAATATTAAGGAATATTAAAAAGACACTATTAATAAGTAAGTTTCTTCATCCAACTGGAGTTCTTCTTCTGGCAGCCGAGTTACAGGCGATTTCTATATTCCTGTGTATCCAAAAAAAAAACAAACAAACCAACAAAAAAAACAGTCCTGGAGGAAGCCGGTGATGTGGCTTGACTTCATCAGAGTGTGACCAGCCCATTCATTCCAGGGCAACACAGCATAGACAGGGGATGAAAAGGGGTGAAGCAGCAGAAGCAATGAAAAGGCAGGAGGCGCAGTGTGGCAGAACCTAATAAAGGACTCGGAGTGCCTCAACCTAACTTCAATAAGACGTGCTATTTTGTGGTGAAAACGTAATTATTAGGAATGTGTTGGATGGTTAACCTAACCACTTATGTATAATAAAATATGGTGGATCTCTTTTGAAATATAAGCAGCATTTACAGTGAATTACTTTGCACATTGCAAGTTGTGCAGTGATAAATAATTCCCAATTACACTGGGCTTTCATGCTGATCGAATGATCTAATGTGTCTAAGGCTGCAGCTAATGGTAATATTTCCATAATTGATTGATCTGTTGATTGTTTTCTGGATTATTCATTTTTAATGATTTCTTTGTTACATGGAGCAAAGAAACCAGGAAATGTTCACATGTAGGAAGCTTAAAATATTGATTATCACTCAAAATGATACATGGATTATCAAAATAGTAACCGATTAATAATAAATGGATAGTTGCAGCCCCAAATGAGTCAAGATGAGAATTGAAATTAACCCTGTAGCTTTATGTCAAAAGCTGATATTTATAACCAAAAGAACATGGGTAGAAGAGTCAAAAAGTCCAACACTGTGATAGCTTTGGTAAAAAGAAAAAAAATCCTAATTAGTGACATGAATACAACAGAAAAAAACCTGCATGTCAAACAAAAAGTTAGATTAATTTCCCCAGATGGAATTTAAATTTCCTGAACTTCTGCTTTTCCACTGAAAATATTCAACTTGAATGAATATGATATGATAACTGCTCTTGCATCCAGGCTCTGCCACACTGCCGATCCATGATAAGTTATGGTTAGGGGGTCCCTAGTGATTGGCTTGGTTTCACAATGGATATCAATGGGTATTTTCTCCACCTGTAAATGCAGGTGGGTGAATGAGTGGGTGAGTGAGGGACACAGAAAGACAGACTGGACGGGAAAAAGTAGGTACAGACCTCTTCCTCCTCAATTCGAGCAGGTTCAATCAGCAGATTATTGACTTGATCAAATGACACCCCCTGTTAGGACAGGAACCAGCAAGAAGCATGCGGATTAGTCAGGCCAAAATAAAAATATGCTCACACACACGCCAAGGAAAAACACTTCCTCACACTTCACCATATTCGTCACCAAACACACAAAAACACTCCACAAGTCTGCTTGCAGGTAGTGGGAGTTTCAAGTCCACCGGGGTGGACGTCACCTGGAAGAAGAAGCGATCCCACATTCGCTCCCAAGCCACCAAAAGCAAATACAGGCAGAGATGGAAAGACAAGACCAAGGAGCTGAGCTGTAGTGCAAAAAACACACACAGTGTAGAGAGAGAGCGGACAAAAGAGGGCAAAAGCTCCCAAAACCAGATTAATCCCAACCTCCACACCACAAACAGCAGTTTCCTCCAGGAATAAACCTTAATTTAGAAAACAGGCCTTTCAGCCTTAAATTAATCAAACATATCTGGAAGATGACTTTGAATTTACAGAAGGTGAAAAAACAATTCAAAGAAACGTGTCTTCCGGAAACTGATTTACAAAAAAGGATCTTAATATTTAATAGATTGAATATCCCCTAAAGGTTTATTACCATATGACACAAACAAGACTCGTTGGATCTCACATTCCAGCTCTGCCAATACATGTTCTGGTTGATCTGTGGTCAGGCACACAAAACGGACCCACAGCCAAAAACACACACACGCACACACAGTAATGATTCAGTGAGATGATGGTCTTTGATCACAGTGCATGATAAATCAACAAATATCATCTAAGTCCCCCCCAAATACTAATGATTAACAAGATTCATTTTGAAGAGCAGCATCTCGGCAGACTTCACTCACTCCATTCACACAAACAGACACACACACAATATGTTATAAAAAGCAGAGTATGAAGACGTAGTACAATTAAATTCAGGAGATGGTGATAATATGGTGAGTTTAGTGCTGAAATGGGGGCAGTGTTTTGCGAGAAAGGGCTGAACTCAGCCTGCAGCTGCTTGTGCTCATATCTAGTACGTCATCTCTATGTACACAAAGATCGAGATGCAATCCAGTGTGGAGAGAGAAACATTTTGAGTGTTATTTATCTGATCCTTCTCCAGATACAAGACATTGTTTTCACATCCTTTTGACAATTGCACAACCATGTAACGCTGTTGATGTTTATGTCGTACATCTTATGATGACGTGCATGGGCACTCGTACTTTTGTCTCTTTGTGATGAGAAAGTAAAGGTGTGTACAAGAAACACTGAGCTAAAAATACCACTGAGTTGCGTTTAAGAATTCCCCTTGATAAACAGCAGACATCTTATTTTCACAAGGATCCAACGTGCAATGCTACTTCCTTAAATCGGAAGTTGGCACTCCAAACTCAATGCAACTTGCAAGAGGGGAAGATCACTCTGTGAATACACTATTAGGGCCAGTCACATGCAGCATCTAAAAATGTGTGGAAGGAGCCAGAGATGTGTGTGAGTAGGTGAGTTTCTGTCTTGTGCCTGTCGTTACTAAGCAACCAAAACATTGGAGTTATAGAAATGACTGAAGTAGCTGCAGCTTTACTGAATCAGTTAACGCACTGAAAAAAAATCTAAACTAAGACTAAGTGCTGCTTTAATCTGAATGTGTGGGGGGAAAAGAATTCAACACAATCCAGTTTGCTCTATTTCTTTGGCCCCAAGTATTTAAAAGATGATGCATTTGTAAAGGTTGATATATTTTCATCTCAGCGTGACGTGAACACACCCAGAGGAACAGGTGTGTGGAGTGTCTGATGTGAATCTCCATGGAAAATTATTTATTTGACACTGCATGTGGACGCTTCCTTAAAGGTTTACATAGAGGGGATGACTAAGTCCAAATATTACTATATTTAATAACTGATTTGGTATGTAATTAACCTCTCAGCTTACTTTATGTTGGGTTTTTCACTAGACCAAAATGCAGGTGAGAAAACTGATATTTCTCTTCTTCCTATTCCTTCTATTCTTGAACAGCATCCAACTAGTTCAAGAGGCTTTCCTTTACCTTCACTTGGCTGGAGTTGACCTGTTGCCGGCTGTCCTCCAGATCCTCCACTCTGTGATGGTGCTGAGGGGTGCCAATACTGTGCTCTTCCTCCTCCTCCTCCTCGTCCTCCTCCTCAGCAGCCTTTGTTGGAGAGTTGAGGCTGTCGGGGCTGAAGCCCTTCAGCAGCGCGGCCACAGCTTCGGGCTTGGGCAGCTTAGTGATCTTGAAGTGCTTCTTGTAATGCGGCGTGTCCTTTCTGATCAGACGCTGCTTCTCTGCAGGGAGAGGCGGCCTCTCGTCTTCCTCGTCAGTCCTCTCGCCGTCTTCCCCATCCTCATCCTCGTCTTCATCCCCACCACGGATGATTGGCTCTTCTGCAAAGTGCACAGTGGGCTGGAGGAAAGGAGATTTTAGGATTTAAAACTGTATTTTTGTTCTGTTGCTCGCTCACATACACTTCCTTGTAGATTCCTTTTCTTGCAAATTCTGTAAAAGTTGAAAACATTCACCTCAATGTACTCCACTTCCATCTCATCCAGCTCTTCCTCCTCATGAGGGAAGTGGCCATCCACAAGGTCCTCCCTCTGGTGCGAGGTGGCAGTCACAGTGTGTCTGTCCTCATGGGAAGTAGCTGACAGTGTGCTGTTGGACACCTGGGAGTCGTGGCTTTGGTTGGAGAGGTCACTAAGCCGTTTCTCCTAAAACCACCGGCACCAGTTTTAATTAAATGCGTTGATTACAACAAAGTGCTGACCTAACATAATCACCATTTTACAGGACGTACCTGTGGGTCAGGTGACTCTTCTCCTTCAGGTCTGGATGAGTAAGCCTCGTTCCTCCTGTCCTCAATGCCCTTCTTCATCACCTTCAGCTCACTGGGGTGTGGTGTGGCTCTGCGCTGGAGACCCTGCAGAAAGGAAAACTCATTAAAAACTTGCTTGTGAAAGCAAACATTAGCCAAAATTGGATAGAATCTGGCAATATGATACATATCCTGATACAGGGGTGTCAATGCAACACATAAAATTGTCAATTTTAAGCAAAATAAGGATTCCTCACCGTGTACTCTGCTGCAGCGTCATCATCATCCTCCCCAGGCTTGGTCTCTTCCTGGAACTGAATGACTGACACTCTGTTCAAGTTGCTGTCTGTCCAGCTGTCATCCACACTGTTCTGTAACAGGTTTTCTGAGACAGACAAAAGAAAGAAAAGTGCAGTTAGAGACAGAAATTTAACTGAGCTGATGTCTGTTAATTGCCTTTGAATGGACAACTTTAGGAATGGGTATTATAAACATATTTTAAAGCTTCAAATGTGACCCAAATCTCCATCCTATGACTCTCTGATAAAAATAATACCAAACCTAATAATGTATGAACAAAGGGCTGCGTACCTAAGCTCGGCGAAGGCTGCTGTGGCAGTAAATAACACGTCAACACCTTCTCTCCTGTTCGCTCATCATCCTCCGTCTGGAACTTGAGCATTGGCTGTGACTGGTTCTCTGCGAGCCACATGGCTTTCAGATTGAGGTTTGTCAGAGCGAAAGGCAAGTTCTGTAATCTGGATAAAAGAAGGAGTGAGGTGAGATGAGCTGCAGACTTTTCCTAAGAGTAGCGAAGACGAAGACAATGAAAGGAATCCTGCAAAACCCTTTCCTTGACAACTTTACAAAACTATCACAGAAACTTTGATAATGTATATTTCCTTGTGATTTATTCTACAAAATACATCAATTTCTATCCTTTGGCAACATAGCTGTGAAAATACATCTATACAAGGTTATCTTGTTTGTTCCTGTCAAGTTAACAAAGTGAAAATGGGTTGACCTTGGAGCAGAAAAGCTGTTGTACAGTATTAATAGTTAAAGGTTTTCAGAGAGGTCACCTGTTTCCAGCCACATCCAGCACATGCAACTCAGTAGCGTCTGCAAGCTCAGCAGGCAGTTTGTCCAGGCGGTTGTCTCTCAGTGAGAGAACGTTGAGGCTGGCACATCCGCCCAGTTCTTTGGGAACGCTGCCCAAGCGGTTACGGTCTACATTCAGGTTGGTCAGCTTCTTCAGTTTGCCCAGAGAGCGAGGAAGTGTCTTTAAGAGGAGCAAGACAGAGGCCGTTAATCATCAGGGTGACCAATATTCAAACTCAATGGCTGCTAATGGGACTTAGAATGAATGGACATGCATAAATCCCAACTGGGTCGGTGCAAGACCGTCGTGAGCGGGTTTTATGGCTCCCTACTTGTAAAAGGTTCTCTGTCAAGACGAGTTCTGTGAGGTTTTCACACTCTCCTATGGAATCGGTTAATTGGGTCAGTCTGTTTTGGTCCACCTTCAGGATTGACAGCTGTTTCATACAACCTAGAAACACAACACACAAACTACAGCAGTGAGACAACAACATCAACAAGGCTCCATTTTAAACTGCAACTTACCTACAATGTGATAATGTATTTGCATCAATGATTTTTTTTAAACAAAAGTCTTGAGTGGCATATATTGTATGATCTGTATTTCCTTTTTATCCACTAGAGGGCAGTGCTGCTCTTAGGATAGCAAAGTCACCCATACAGTGGAAACACATTCCTACAACAGTTGTTAATAAGACATTAACCTTGACTTTTTTTTGCACCAAAAGGCGATGAAAGAATGAAAATCCTTCAGCAAAGCAAATCAGTATTTGGTCATTTGTTCTGCTTTTAATTTGTTTTTAATATGCTACCCTCGAGCAATAAAGAAGACAGGTATTGCCATTTATATGATGAGCATCTAATGCATCATGTATTGCAATGGAGGGAGGGCCACGAGGGTTTATTGTATGCATTTTATTCAATATTTCCTTTCTTGTGTTTTCATTCATGTATTATTCACCTATGCTGTCTGGAATGACCTCCAGCAGGTTCTGTGTGAGCAGCAGGTCAGTGAGAGCCAGGAGGCCGTTGACCTCGGAGGGAAGCTCCTCCAGACGATTCTCTGACACATCCAGACACACCAGTCTCCGGAGGTTCCCAAGCTCCTACGCACACATCAATAACACGGGTTAATAACCGAGACACAATAGAATCATTACCCTCACAGCAAAAAATAGGGGGTGGAAGTCTGCCAGTGGGAGTTTTTCCTGCATGTGTATTTTCTAACAGAGCAGCTATAAAATATTATTGGTTTCTTGTGGTGGTACTCACTGGTGGTAATGAGGATAACTGGTTACGGTCCAGCCACAGCTCCCTCAGGTTGGGGAGGGCACCAAGAGTGTCCGGCTAACAGAAAGGAGGAGGTTGTGCATTTTCATTAGTACTTCAAAGTGGAAATCTGCTGAAGCCACAGCAAACACAAATCACAGACACAAACAAACTAGATTAATTGGATGGTTACTCGTCACTCACAACCAAATTTAGACATTCACAGGCATAAACTTCAGTATGACTTGCAGGAATACGATTTTCAGTTGAATTAGATTATTTTACTGATTTCATTATTTCATCTGCTATAAAAAAGTACTGCAGCTTTCAAAGTACAATCTTTAAATGCTGTTCTTCTCTTCGTGGGAATTTCTCAAATTTCTGTTTGCTGCCGCAGGCACACTAGGCTGAGGTTTCCCTAAAAGGAGCTCAAATTAAATTCATACTGACAAAACGGAATTAAGGAGATCCGTCTGCAAAGCAGAAACCTAAGACAGACATGCGGACAGGCAAGGTTTCATCATGATGTCATCTGTTTGCTCAGTCTCCACCCTTGTCAGGTCATGTAGCGCTGTTTACTCTGTTCTATTGAGACAGGTGGGCGTTTCCCAGGTTCAAAGTGGCACTTACACTGGGGTACAGTGCAGGCACGGCCTCAGGTCTGACAGACCGGCTCTGCCATGTTTTGCAATGTAAACGCCGTCTGGATCAGAGGTAATGTGGTGGGAATGTGACAAGGATATTTGTAATACATGTCACACCATGTGCATGAGCAGCAGCAGTGCACATATACAATCTATTATTTAAAGAGAGGTAACTAAGGTTGTTGTTTCAGCACTAAAATAATAGAATGAATCATCCGCCAAATATTACGTGATTAAACAGGATGAGATGTTCACCTACCAAAACTTCCAGTACATTGCTGCCCAGGTCCAGTTGTTCCAGTTTCACCAGGAAAGACAGAGACCTACACACAAAATAGCATGAGTGTAAGTCACATGGATATGAATCATGGACAAACAAAGGCCAGAGCTTTGCATATGATGATTATAACAAATCTTTCATTCACAATGACATATGCATCTTTATGAAAAACAAGGGAGAGACATTCTTATCCAAATAGCTTGTGTGCTCATGGAGAGTGTGCAGTAAAGTAACAAGGAATGAGCCAAATTAGTATTCAATACAAGCCAAAAACCACCAGATTGGATATTGTTAAAAGAAAACAAAAAATCTGGTAGGACACAAAAAAAAAATGATCACATGCAATCACCAAGCACAGGCTGTAAAAAAGAGATGTGCAAATCCAATATCATGAAACTGAAGGCCTCATTGGACACTTTCAAAGTGCTAATAATGTGATTTTATGTTATTCTATTCTACATTGTGTTCTGTATACTGTATTTTCAAAATGTATATATAATTTTTTATATATATATATATAAGCAGCTACCTGCCTTGGCCAGGACACTCTTGCAAAGGAGATTTTTAATCTCAAAGAGCTTTATTCCTGGTTAAATTAAGGTTAAATAAAATAAATTAAAATAATTGTGAACAGAATATAAGGAAGGAATGCACAAGTCTGCTAGGGTGCAATGACAATGTGGACTTTGAAGACTTAAGATTAAAAATGATAAAAAAAAAGGAGGAAACGCACAACAGATGAGTGTAATTTTGTAAAAACAACTGTATAGGACTGATATCGGAATTGGTTGACAGTCAAGGCTGATATCTGTATGTGATATTGAGCCATCCCTAAAAGTAACAGTAGGAGATTGCATTTTTCATCCAGCATGGATCCATTGTCATCTTGTGGTGTCAAACAGGCTCTTACTGTGCTTGATGGTGGGGAATTAGAGAAGAGACTCTAAGCTCAGCACATGGACACTTAAGGAACACAACACTTACGAGGGCAGAGACTTCAGCAGGTTCTCCCTGAGCTCCAACGTCACCAGGTTGGCCAGGCTATAAAATAAAAAAAGAGAGGAGGGTAGAGAGGGAAGAGGTTGGCAGGCAGTGTGAAGAGAGGGGAGAGGTGAGACAGGTTGGTCTGTCAGATGGCACGTTGGTTTGTCAGATGGCAAGTCTGTTCGTCTGGGGTGCCTGGCATGGTGAGGGGCTCTTCCATCTGTCTGAACACAACAGTGGCCCTCAAGCCCAACTAAGAGCCCACTAGACAAGTCCTCGGAAATCTGCTGGGTCTCCTTATGTATCAAGGAGCCATTTATGCCCAAGGTTGGTAGAAAGCAACATTTTCAAGAGTTCACATCACAAAAATGTTAATTCACAGCAAAGGAATTACCTAGAAATAGAGAATGTTGGTACTCTAGTTTGAAAGTTGATTTTCTACAACACAAAATTAAGTAAGTCAAACTCATTTCTGTTCCATTTGCATGTATTAAACTTCATTATTCTAAATGAAGTGGAAGCAGAGTTGCAAGATTTATGTGATATTAAAAAAAAAAACGTTTCTACATTTTGAAAATGAAATATTCTACTCCGAGCTATTGTGCATATGTACATACTTTCCAATGTCGTTGGGCAGCATTTGCAATGACACATCATTGAGCGACAAGTGAGCGAGCGCTCTGAGCTGAGTGAAACCATCTGGCAATCTGAGGGAGAAAGACAAGAGAGAAAATTAGCAGAGAGAGTCTCATAGGGATCGGTTGTACAACACATGGGTTCCCTCACCTCACACAGACTGTTGACCCTTTAGATAACCCTGTCTGTGAAATATTCATTGTCTAAGCTTTTTTTCCCAGTGGTTCTTTTGTTTCTCTAAACACCCACTTGGACATCACTTACACATCACAAATGCAAAAAGGTTTTCGAGCGCAGTAAAATAGCGATCTTAATTCAAGACAGTGGCATCCTGACTTAGTTGGCATGGCTCTTAATTTCATTCAGCCATGTTTGGTAATAGGAAACATAATTCTCCTCCAGGCATTTGCTCTGTAGGATGTATAAATCTAAGCCTGAAACGAGACCAATCAGTGAGCTCATATTTATTTGCTCTCACAGATGGACCTGGCCCCACTCCCATTCAAACCAGTTTCCATTCATCCTTAAAAATGCTCAGACCTATCACAACCAGTTATATCAAACTGAACATGCCGATATGATGACTACTATAGAGGCATAGTCTTTGTTGTCGGTCTGCTGAATCTACATGCACTATAATATTGAGACAGTGTTAAATTAACTGGGTAGTACACACGTTACCTTGCTCTGATTGGTTGCTTTTTGTGAGTGTTGGTAAGTCTAGCCTGGCTAATGTCTCACCCAGGCTAATCAACAGCCGAATTAAAAGACAGCTGCTCTTCGGTGGCCGCCGTGTTTCCAAAAGCTGCTAACGTGCCAGAGGCGGGCTGTGATTGGTTCCCTTTTTTAAGGAGATTCTGGAATTGGCCAAAACGGCGTACTTGCCAGAAGTGTCTGCAGAGAAAAATCGAATCGGTGGCAGACGCTACTGGTTTCAACTAGGCTAGGTAATGTCTTTTAGAATCAAAAACAGTCTGAGAGGATGCAGCTCAGACCCTGGTTGTATTTCCATGAGGGGCTGCAATGATGAACCAATTATTAATCGATTACTTGAGCATCGCAAGTGTGAATATTTTCTTGTTTCTTTGCTCAACATTTTTAGAACCAAACAACAAATCCATTAATCAAGAAACTAGACAGATTAAGATTAAGGACATAAACACTAGTTGCAGCCCTATTTCTTTGTATGTGAAAGATTATCCAGTGCAGTAAAACCTGGATTAACATTCAAACTCACAATATGGTTAACTGCCTGCACATTTGAAATATGACAGTAAAGAAAATTACACTTTTCAAGCTACATTTTATTTTCCAAACATGTGCTGTTACTCTCCCTCTCTTGTTCCATCTGAGCCAGCACATTTTCTCACAGTGTTGATGAAATGAGTGATGGGTTGTTCCAATCCACTTACCTGGAGAGGGGGTTCCCACTGAAGTCTGCGATCTCCAAGGCCTTGCAAAACTTAATGCTCTCGGGGATCTCAGGAATGTCTGCGGGAGAAAAGAGGAGGAAACAGGAGTCAGCACCATGAACACACACGTGCAGAGAGTAAGGGGTCATATTCTTTCGACTGAATCATTTTTAGTTTCTTTGTAATCACAACCAGATGGCAGAAAAGCAGAAGTAAGGAGGGGGGAATGTTAAGGGGAGATAATGTTTGAAAAGTGTAAAATAACAACTTTATTTCCCCACAATAAGTAACATTTTGACGGAAATAGGATTGTTTACAGCTAACTGTTAAAAAACCCATATTTAATAACTGATCATACCAGTGTGTGCAGGAAAAAAGGCACTGATTTGTATTCATTTTTGTCTGCTTTTGTCTCCAATATTAGTAAATTGGACCTTTTGGTGCGTCCAGGTAAAGTACTTTTACCGCTGAACCTGCAGCAGACAGGCAGACAGATGGGAAAGGTCCTCACACGCCACTGCACACTGCTCTCACAGCACCTTGTGCAGTGTGTAGCAGAGCAGCTGTCTCAGGTCTCCTTGACTATGTGTGTGTCTGTGTACAGCATGCAAGGACAGAGAGAGGGCAATATATCTGTGTGTGTGTTCAACAAGAGCTGCAGACGGTGACATAGCATGCACAACTGGAATGAATTTCATCTTATATCTCTGTGACATGTATTACTAAGGGCTGGGTCGGCATCGTGGTTGTAATTGGAGGCACACTACAGCCTGTGCTTGTCTTACAAATAGCTTAACAGCATGGAGATTCATGGGCCATGTTCAGACAGGGACTGACATAGTGTTGTTTCAAATTGTGATTTCTATATCCACACAATTTATTGCTCAGCCCTAGTTCAGACTGGCATTGGCTGATTTGAACACAAGCAAAGCACATAGCTTTAAATGTTATTCATTTGAAGGAAAAGATTAAAAGAAAATCCTTATATTGTGGTCAATGTGGCCATTTTGTGGTGATGGCAACAAAGAAATCTCTGCTTGTGAATGCAAGCATATTTTTGGTGATGAATCTGCAGCATGTTGCCTGATTGGATCTCAAATGCTTCCTCCAGGTGTCTGGGTAAATTCACACCTGTACTTAAGAGCCGTCCCCTTATAATCATGTCACATCAAGATGTGTGTTTACACCAGCTCTGACAGTGCATAATCTGGCAAAGAGGAACAGCCAATATTTATCTAATAGCTGCTTCTGAAGGTGTTTATTCTCCAACAGACTTGGCCATGCTGCTCTGTCTTAACATGGCAGAAAAGATTTTTATGAGCCAACTCACTGCACCAATACATAAACATGTCCTTTCCCGTTTATGAGGTTGCTGTGCTCTTGAAAAGGTCATTTTAATAGGTGTAAATAAAGAAAATGTGTGCTGTAGCAAACTGGTGCGGGCAGAATGAATTATTTAATTTTTTTTTCAGTAATCTGTACCGTTTCTGGATATGTCCAGCTCCACCAGCTGCATGAAGTTGGCCACCTCAGGTGGGAGTCTCTGGATCTCATTGTCACTCAGGCCAAGCTTCCGAAGGTTCAGTAGTCTGAAGAAAGGCTGTGGAAACAAACGATAACACTGGCGGTCAAAACAGAACACAAAACATTTCTTGAGACAGTTTGTTACATCAAATCATCAAAAATGTATTTCGTAATTTAAAACGGTTAGGATATTTTTCTGTTTGATTGACTGGTAAAACTAAACCAAAGGCATCACAGACCCAGAAATAAAAACAAAAAGCAAAGCCAAAGTGATTAAATGATAAATAATTCACCAAGTGGATCAGTTATTGATTAATAAACAATATCCTATATCCAATAAAACATTATTAGAATTTTGGGTACTCCATCATAATATTCCTCAAGACTCCTCTTCGCCACAGCAAAGCCAGCTAAACAAAGTGTCTTTCGATAGGAGAGCTGAGGAGAGAGCCGGGTCTGTGACCATGCCAAGTGCTTTCACAAGAGGCTGGTTGTTGAACAGGACAGCTCTCAGAGACATTCCTCTGCCAGCAGTGCTGGTGCGTCTGCGTGTCATATGTGGTTCAGATTGACAGACAAGACGGGCTTGCGAGGAACAGTAAGAGTAACCGGGAAAAACTATGCAGTTATTAACCCCTCTATCAGTCCATGGTTGTGCGGCCCACAGAGGAACTACTGTCTGCTCGGTCAAAAGCAAGTTGGCTTCTCAGGCCGTGTGCGGAGGGAAGGAAGAAGAGTCTGAAGGAACTTGTGTTGCAGGATAGGAATTCCTATTAAGTCATTATTCTGAATGCAGACATGTACAAGCCTGGAGCCTAAACATTAAATCAAATTAAACCTTAGGCTTTCTTTGCTGAAAACATCTCTTGTGTGTCATTAACCACAGACTTTGACATGCTCAATTAGAATATCCAGACTATTTTCAAGCTCCACCTATTGCATTAGGATTTAAGGGCCTGTACACACGACAAGAAATTTAGGACAATCAGCAAAACAATGTTGTATGGTATCTGCCTTTTATCCAAACGGAAGCAATGTCGGAGGAGCCTGAAAACACTATTTTTGGAAAACAAAAAACAAAAAGCCACCTTTGCATTTTCATGTATACAACCAATACATCATTGTTTTATTAAAACAATGATGCATAGCACCACCTCTCTCTTGCATTCCATATGGCCATTTTTTTTGTCATCTTCTTCTACTTTTCCTGTTCTGAGTTCGCACACAACATGCAAGCTTAATGTGCATGTTTGTTTTTTTTTTGTTTTTTTTAAATGTACAGAGAAAGTGTTGTTTCCGTGTGGATAAAGCCAGGATTTCAAAAAATGTTTGCACTGCTGCACTCCTGTCCGTTGCTTAAACATGTAGACAATCAGATAACGCAAAATCTTCTTTGATATAGACTGTCAGGTTGTCAAAAATGTTAAACACACTTAAATACAGCTGGGAGACAGCTGTACAATTAAGCTGCCAGAAGAACAACCGCAATTTAGCTGCACTCAGTCCTGTGATGATGGACACTTCCTGCTCTTAACTAGTTTTGTGCATTGTGTTTGGATGGGGAGTGAGGTGGCAATGTTATCCATCTAGGCTTTACATGCAGTGCAATGCAAAGCATGTCAGCACTTTCCTCAATATTGGAATGCATTTCCCAGAATTTGCCTGGTCCTTCACATTAGCACCTGATGGGAGGGGTGTAAAATGAGGGGAGGAATGGGGAGATAAATACAGGAAAGCACACAGCCAGAAAGGGATAAAGAGGGTGTTGGCTCACTGAGTAGCAGGTGACAGGTATCAAATGGCAGGGAATAGGAAACAGGAGCCGAGAACAACCATGTGATCAGGCCAAACCCAGATGGGAACCGGCACTCAGGAGAGGGAGCAACCTTGTTGGTTGAACAGGTGACACTCGGACAGAAAGACTCTCTGTATGCACATACACACCTGAAAATATCATTTTAACCCAAATGTCTGCCTCACCTGAAACAAAACACTCATCTCAGACCAAATATAATCAGTAAGTTTTCCATTCAGGTAAAGGCTACATCCATATACAAGTGTTTCATTGCAAAGTGCCATTTTAGCATGTTTCACCTTTATATCATACTTAATCTGCATCCATACAAACAACTAAAAACATATATTATAAGACCATTCAGGTACGCTGAGCATATCCTTGCCGATATACATAAACAGGAAGCTGGTTCTTAGCACTCACAGCTGCCATACAGGTTCTTGTCAATAAGAAGTAATGAGAAAGTGAATGCAGGTAGTGCTTTCAAAGGTATCCGTTTCTACCTGTCCAGACTACAGCACAGCTCCCATGTTTTCAAACATAATTGGAGCTCTAAAATTGGGCTGTATGTGTTTATAAGTGGATGTAACCTTAAACAATCATTCAATAAAAAAAAAGCAATGGCATCAGTGCATTCCTACCCACTTTAGATATTGTCCAGAGCTCCATCAGAGACGAGTGAAAGCTACACAATAATACAATCATGCCTGTGAACAAGTAATGAGGAACACTCACAAAGATGGCCATTCACTCCTGAGTGGACACTCACACAAGCTTGCCGCTGTTTTTCTCGGAAATGACCATGATGCTGTACCCAGCAGTAAATTCATTCTTAGAAACTGCAACGCGCCAAATAACTTATCCAATCCTATACTGATGTTTTTTTTCTCAACACATCATCAACTGCGTGTTTGTGTTCATTTGCTTTCAGAACAACCAATAACTGCTAATTCCATCAATGAAAACAAGATCTGATTTCCCTGCCGCTTGCGTCCGACTCTGGTACTTTCAAATTAAACAGAGGACATCTGTGTTTCTGGATCAATAGGTCAATTTGAATAACAAGTGGGATCAGGGGGATTCAGTGTAGCACCACCACCACCACCGCCCACAGCAGATTGCTCATTAAACCAACCAGCCTTTACAGGACCAAGCTGTGGTTGTGTATTCATTTATAGAGTGAGCTGGCACGTTGGCGAGAGCCACAGTGCTGCATTTCCTTTACAAGTCTGCAACTTGGATGTTTTGGTGAGTTGCTTGTTTAAGGGAGGGAGTGAAGTTGTTAACAGAAGGTTACAGTAAATGACATGCATGTCAGCAGAGGGCAGTGTGGGGTTTCAGAGCAGGTACAGTAAGATGTACCATACTCACACCAGTCCACTTCCAAACAACATAGTAGAAAATAGGATTCTCCATGAGTACTGAAAAGAAGGCTGAAAGAGGAGCTAGTGAAGATGTGGGGAGTAAAGGCAATTGTGGTCTCAGTGGTGATAGAATCACTTGGGGAAGTTACCCCCAAACTGTATGAGCAGCTCCAACAGACTCCAGGAACATCTGAGCTCTCAAGTAGGTTTGAGTATGACTGAAAACACACACAAGCACACATAGATTTTCAGAAGTGAATTCTAGTGATCAAAAAACTAGTGATGGCTTAAATGATGCTACTTTTTATGTGCAATACACTGCAGCTTTATTGTGCACATAAATAGAGTTTCAAACTTGCATTTGGAACAAGCAAACCAAGACAATGCAGCCTTTGCTTGACTCATTTCTAAGAGTCAGCTAATTCTGTTTAGCTGAGTGAAAGACCAGATCAGAGTCGCACAGAATGCCTTGTCCCCTCTTAAACAACTCTGAATTCCAGAGAGAAACACACTGATGGTTGTGGGGACAGTGATGTGAAGTGACACAGCTGGGGAGCTTCAGTTAGACTATGATAGAGTTTCCCACAGGGGAGGACTGGGTCTGTGAAGCATCCATGGTGGCCAGTTCCAGCTAGTGTGAAATGGGTTCTGTGGTGTGGGTACTTATTTGAAATATCCCCCATAATTACACAGCGAATGAAACCCAGTCAACCACAAGAAACCTATGACAGAGAGAAGTGTGCGTGTTTGTGAGTCAGAGAAGCGATGTGTGCTTGTGTGTGAGAAAAGTTGCAAAAGTGATGTGTTATCTGCATCTGCTTAGCTCACATTCCACTCCGATGGAGTGTTGATGTGCCTGAGGATGTATGATTGCATTTGTGTGCACGCAAGCTTGTGTGCATTGCAGTGTCACCAGGGAGAAGATCCTGTGCTGTAGGTCTTTAGTCAACACACGTGACTGTTTGTAATCTTACAAAACTTGTCTGGCTACAGTAGTGAGGGCTCAGCATATGTCTCTCAGGCATGGCACTATGTAAGCATGCAGACAGTATTTGTGAGTTCATGAGTAATAGAAGCAGTGTGTGTTTATAGCAGTAGACCAATTAATTTGCCGATTTTGCCATTTTTAATAATCAGCACCGGCTCATTATTATTTATTATTTTGTTTATGCAAGTTCCCACACAATCAAAATCCCTATATGACCAACATTTGTGCAGCTTAACTGCTAAGTCAATAGTTCCGTTTTATATTAGTGCCCTGCAGTGCAGGCACAAATTGCAGATCAGCAAGACAGGTCATGTGTTATTCAATAACCCATGGCGTATTTTTGTTATTATTTAACTGTAATGTTGTGCCCAAAATGACACCTGCCAGTCCAGTACATGGTGTCGTAACACTGTAACACCAAAAACAAAGACGACATGCACATAAAGCATGCAGACTGAGTACAAACTTTTTTTGTAAATAAACTTTATTCCAATGAGTATATATTACAATATATACGGTAACAGAAACCGTAACGGAAACATCCAATCCAGAGCAACTAAGGAAAGGAGATAAAAGTTATCATCAAGTGAAAAGGCCAAACAATCTCCAAACACAAGAGAAGGACGACAACAGAGATAGCGACAGTGCCAGTGCAAGAGAGACTGTGACATCATCGTTTTAGCATATGAGTTATCTACACAAAAATGTAAGGGTTACATTTTGAGATTTCCCCACTCTGGGGCTCATTCTTAAAAAAAGCATTTGACTGCTCTGTGTGGATAAAACTGCCATATGATAAAAAAAAAACAAACTTGAGACTTGTTTTTGTGCGGACAGCTCCTAATGCATTTGGAAGAGACTGTAAGTTCAGAAGGGGGGATGATGTGAATGTGTGGACCTCACATCACTCTGCACAAATACATTAAATGCAACTCCAGCAGATATTCCAGTGGCAAGGTATGAAACATGTGAGTAAACTGTAAGTTCTCTGTATGAGTGACGATCCACTGTAGGTGCAGTGAGCTGGTGCCTGGTCTTCACAGAGGCTGCACTGTTCCAGTCAAGTGACTCCATTTAGCTTACGGTTTCCCTCCAATCATGCCATCAGACTGAGCAGGCTCTTCCTGCCTTGCAAAACACACACACACACACAAATAACTAATTCCAAACCCTCCACTTACAGGCCGCATTTAGTGTTCAGGAGACCATGGAGAAACTCCAGACACCCAACTCCATGTGTGTTCTGAATCATCAGCCTAAGGCCCATTGTTTAAAAATACAAAGTATAAATAAAAAAAAATATTTCTGACAGTGAGGGGGGGGGGGGGGGGTTGGTACAACTTCTGCAGAAAGAGACAAACATACAGTGTTGGCATGAACCAACTTAATCAAGTCTCAGCTTGTCAAGGCATTTAATCAATGGATGCGCTCATCTCGCTTTCATTATCACAGTCTGCCACATTTACAGTCACCTTTAATATGCTCTGGCATTTCATCCCTTTTTCTCTTTTATACTCTGACACACTTCCTTTCCCCTGCAATTCCTCTGGAATTCCTATTCACACATTCCCAAGCCTCTTAATCGTGTGCCAAATCTCCCCCTGTCTCCGGCCTATTCCTCATGTCCCCCTCTCTATACGCAATATCCATTCCCTCACAAATGCTCACAAAACCACACACTACACTGCTCGCACAGTGCTGGGGTGAGGGGCTCAAAGAGAGGGGAGGGGAGGGCACATGCTTTTGTGCTGGTCTGGATTCTCTCAGTGTCCGGACAAATAAAAAGCAGAGAGGATTTGGTTGACTGAGTAACTTGGTCGGTCACTCGAATTTTGAGCCTCATTATTGCAAACTCATTTCAATAGACCGCCGCAGTCTTTGTTGTGGTATAAACTTGGTGCATAAATGACCACAGACACAAAAGCAGCTCTTGCTGCTGCTCATCTTACTGAATCCAATATCTTCAGTGCAAAGTTATTTGAAACTAACAGCACATGCATCAGCAAGTCTACATGCTCGGTCAATACAAGGCCAATGCTAATGGAGCAATGTGGGCTGAGGCTGCTCTGCTGCTTGACCAAAGTGTTATCCCCATCCTCCTGCAGACCACTGTTTGAAATCAAGTTCCCAAAACTTCTGGACATGAATGACAGTAACTGGTCCTCTCTCTCCTCCTCCTCCTCCTCCTCTCCACTGCTCCACCTCCCTGGGTTCTCTCAATTTTCCTTGGCAGAAGGACAAAGGCTAAGCGGCAGCGCCACACAGGGCTGTCAGTCACAGGCAAGCCCTCGCTGCCTCCCCCACCCGCAGCCAGGCCAGGGGGATTCCTCCATTGTCCAAAAAGGGTACTGTGGAGCCAAGAGAGAGTAAGCCAGCGAGGGAGAGGGGGGCTGGAAATGGAAGGATGAGGGCAGACTTGAAAGAGAAAAGTGATAAATGATAACAAAAGACAGGAATGACTAAGAGGGATAGAGCAGGCAAGTGGTGGGGAGAAGAGAAGAAAATGAAGCTTTTGTGCAAAGTAGAGAGGAGAGAGCTGAGAGAAAGGCAGTGACGGTAGACTATTAATGAAGAATGGAGGGTAAACAATGGATACCCACAGTGTTCTGGACACAACGCTTCACTAATAGGGACAAAGACTTCAGCCACTGACCAACAAATTATCTCAACTCACTGCTCTTCACCCTGAGAGATGAATAATGTGATTTATTAACCAAAACATGTCAAACAAATCAACAGACTGTCATTAATGTGGTTCTGTCTGGTCCTCTGTCTCTCATACTGTAGAATACAATGCTCCAATTGGCCACACACCACACATTTTTTTTTAATTACCTACATCCACATATGACCAGTTATGGGATACAACCTCCAATCTATGACCCCTTCTTTTAAGGATAGTCCAACATGATTACAAATAATACTTTTGGTCCAAGACGAAATGTATGATGGCTGTACTGTAGATTATTTTATATTTAGTATAAATAATGAACAGGAACTTTGAGATGTTACAGCTTATAACAATCTGTTCTACACTTTACCTCCTTTCTTTCACAGTATTTTCTGAACCCTGCTGACTCGTGCATCTCTGCCACACACACATCGTACACATTGTACACCAATATCTACCCACAAGCATAAAATTAACTTCCTCTGTCCTCACCCACAAGCTCCCACTCATTTTTCCTAGCAGCTCGAGTGTGTGTTTGTGTGGGTGTGTGTGTGTGCATTTGAGAGACAAAGAATAAAAGCTAACAACAAAGAACAACTAAATCCAAAAACGGCAGAACACAGCAAACTACACGTTGCCGTGTGTCATGCGCATTTCATTTCCGTCTGCACAGCTAATTCCATCAACTTAATCTAATATCCTTGCACACAATCTTTAGGAGACTTACAGCAAAGTGAGCACATGTCTGTGTGACCATTTTCTTATGTGACATTATAAAACAGTGTGCACAAGCCCTACACATTTGTTTATTTGCTTCACATTAAGTGGTACCTACATCATGACTACTTTTATCTGGCTCCAGTACCCCCGGCTGAAGAGGCCACACAGTGAGATGGGAGTGGTAAAGCCAGTGTGACTGACAGCCTGACTAACATTCATATACTCACACCTGTCCTGGTGACTTTGATCAGTGCACAGATATAAAACAGATACAAGTCCTTTAGATTCCATCGCACCACATTTGTAGTTTTTAAATGAAGTATCCAGGATCTGTTTTGACAATAAGTCAGTGAAAGCTGAAGCTAGTAATAAAAAAACACTAACATTTGAGTAGCCCCCCTGCTTTTGTCAGCACAATAGCTTCCTGGTATCATCTTTTTCTTTATGGTTTTAAAATAGTTTTCTGAAAACTATCATTCAGTATCATTTCAAGAAATGCCTTCATCCAGACGAAACCCCACAAAAAAAACTCTAAACAATATAGTGTATATGCCAGGCCTGTGACTGGCGCTGTAACGATGCCACACAAATGCACAAAAAGAGAGTCTTATTTGAATAAGTATGACTCAAATAATACAATCACAGACACAGAGAGAGAATGAACAAAGCCAGGGCGAGATTAAGGAAAGAAAATAAGTTATCATATAACAAAAAAGACCAAATACCAAACACAAGAGGAGCAACAACAAACATGGTGATGGAGGTGGGACTATGACATTTCTCAAAGTAGCATTTTGGTTGTATACATGAAAAAGTAAGGGTGGCCTTTTGAATGTACAGTGATTCAATGTAAATACTGTATTAATTCACAACATTTGGGTCAACCAATACTAAATACAGTAAGTGCATATAAGAGTTTATATCGTAAGTATAGCAACGGGTCACTCTCTGGTTCAAAATCCAAGGATAATCAGTTTTACTATTATTCACGACAATTAAAATGATTTGGTCCTCACTTTTGAGACACAGGGACTATAAACAGTTTGTCAGCAAATAGTTTCTTTTTGTACAATAATTGTAGCAGCTTTAAATCAATACTTTCTGTTTGCTCTCTGAATTTTACTGTGCCTTGCCATGGGTTTTCCCTGAGTGAGGATGAGTCAGGACAAGCTCTGAGGAATGACTGGACTGCCCAGGCTGAAGAGGTTTTGGGCCTGAGGGCTGTGCGCACACATATACAGTTAATGAGTGTTTATGATTGTGTGTATATGCGAGTGAACAAGTGTATTTATGTTTGCTGCCTCGCAGCATACCGGCCTCAATAAACACAGGGAAGCTGGGAGAGGCCGTTGCTGAAAACAAGAACTGCTCAGAACAAGAGGGAAACTTGTATGAGAGCAAATGAAACAATGATAATAAAACTCACAAGGCACAAAAAATATATTCTGAAAATCAGCATAGTTAATGATCAGCAACAGTGACACAGGGGCTTTTCCCCTTTGCCTCGTGGGAATGCTGTCGAGTTGATAAAACACCATTACGAGTCCGCAAATGTGGACTGAATTCAGCCAAATGTGCAACCTGGCATTTTCATCTTATAGAGTCCTATTTAGCATGTGGTGTAACACAAACACAAAGACCGAATCACTCTTGTGTGTATTGATGTAGACTCCAGAGAGCTAAAGAAGCAAGATTGAGAGGGAACAGGTGGACATGACATTGTGAGGCTAAGGAGGATCCTACACCCACACACATCGACACATATGGCAGAAGGCATTAGTCTGATAAATCCGTACCTAAATAAGTCGTATTAATGTTTCAAAATTAGAACTAAACAAATGAAAGAAATTCTGGTCTTACTATGGTCACCATCAATGCCATCACATACCCGGCCCGGACAAATACATTTTTAATTTTGCCCTCTCGTGAAACTTTAAGAACCCAGTTTACTGTGAATTTAAACTTTTTTATAGTCAGAAAACGACAAATACAAAAAGATTTTGATATATGTTGAAGTTATTGCAGGAGAAACATTGTTATTGAATCATTTCCCCGCCCTAATGTATGCTTACAAATGTAGAATAATGGTAAACAGTGTGGCACTTGGCACTTCTGGTTATGCTATCCACAGGCAAGAATGCGCGTTGCTTGGAGGAGTCATTTGCTTCCCAGTCAGCATTTAAAGAATAGACGAGTAATCCCTCTGCTACTGCCATATTGGTGGGCTAATCACTGCTTTGGTTTCTAAAATTGTCACAGCCATAGACTGGTCACCATGTCCGCCACACCCTAATTAACACAAACACGCAGAAACAGTGAGAGAAAGAGAGTTAGCACGGCACAGATTTGCAATCCAAACCAAATTCAAAGCAGCAACCAAGCTAAAAGCTTTGAAGCTGATCTTGTCAGAGCTCTTACACCTGCCTGCACTTTGCGTCCGTTTCAGATTTCACTCACCTGACAATCAGAACACTTAAGAATAATCAATACATTGTTACTGGCAGCATTCTCAATAAGAGAATGATGAAAAAAATTCAAAACAAAGTGAGCATGGTTTGAGAAATCTGCAAGAGAGAGTGAGCAAACAGTCAGCTGCTGGGAGGTTTCCCTGGTGATGAATCAAATCTAAAGGCCTCTGTCCAAAGGGAGCGGCAAACACAACATCACCACTGACTGGAAACAAACATGACGACTGGTCCTGCAGGTGTCTGGAGAGTCACTGAGCAAAGCATGACCACACCGAGAACATGTTTTGTTAGCAGCACTTATTTGCCGCTATATTAACGGCCAACCAAATGCACACTGCTCCCATTCAGACGTTGTTGTTAAGCTGAGCAAATGGCCCGAGATTCTCCAGCTATGTTGTCATTCAGCAGGAATGAAGGAGTACACGGGGAAATCAGAAACTGCAGGGGAGGCCCTCCACCTCCACCCACTCTCCCCAACTTCATCACATGCTTTCTCATTCTCGAGCCGTGTTCCCACAAACATGACACAAAACCAGAAGCTCTATTGTTTATAGTCCACAAAGGATGCTTGGCTCTTTCCTGGATGGGCTGAATCCGGTATGTGCTGCCTTCCCGACTGCCAGCTATCAGTCCGTCCCATGGTGCAGGGGATCAACACGGCAACCAGGGCCTCATAGGCATTGCATGACCCAGGTGTTGTGTATACAAGTACATTTATGGCTCATTAGTATTGTGTTGCATGTAATTTGAACAAAAGCATTCGTGAAAGGACTCTCTGTGTCTGTCAGTATAGTGGCATTCTAGTGCTGCACACTGGAAGTGATTTGTTTTAAGACAAAAGGCAACAGCAACTTTGTGCTGGTCAAGCTGGAAGGCTGGCAAGTGGTTCAACCCACGTGCTGCCACTGTATGAACACAAATGCTCCCTCAGTCAGGTCTGATAGTTTTGCTTGACAGACTAAACAAAGGCAGAATTAAACTCAAAAACTTCAGTGTTAATTAACTATGGCTTTGATTTCACAACATAAAGAGAATGCAGTTACCATTCAATGTTAGTAAAGCTATAAAGGTAAGTGTTAAGGTTTTTTGAGGATAGTATGCTGTATTACTTACTTAAAAAATGTACCAATAGTGTGTTTGTGTCCTGTGTGCACCAGTAGCCTCACTACAACTGTTTCATTGTGTGTGTCCAGGTTGGGGCCTCCCTCACAGGATCGTGTGGCTCAGAGTCTATCGCTTTCCAGTAACGGACTTGGCATTCTCCTCTTTGCACTAGGCTTCACGCAGGTCTCGCTCTCTTTTCACATTTCTCTCTTAGGAATGTCCCCGACTGTTTGAAACCGACATGGAAAAGGACAGCTATGGACAACAAAGTGACGGACCACCAGGTGTTTTCTTTGTACTGAAATTTGGAAATAATAGTCAAAATAGTTTTGAAACAATGAGAGAATTAACGCTGCCAAGTTCTGAAAGTCGCCAGCATTTCTGCCAAACAGCATGACTGGCTGACTAAAGAGAAAATCACACCAAAGAGGGTGATTTGATGCCTTAAAAGTTTGCTGCATGCTAAAAATATAAATCTAAGCTCACACATCAATGTCGTCCATTCTGCTAAAATGAACTGATTCATTCATTAAAATGTGCCAAACCTGGTGGTCACATTAATTAATTCATGACTCAAGAGTTGGAATGAAAGTAGCCATATCATGTGGCGGCCACAGACAAGAGCGGTGTAGGCATGAGGTGACAAACATCTGTCAGTTTAGCCTGGACACAAGAAATCTGGACTATGCTGGATTACTCAAAATGAATTATGAAAAGGGCAGTTTAGGTCATGTTATACATTAACAAAACATAACAAAAACAAAAAAACAAATTCCGTGAAGCTACTTCACACACTGTATGCAGTGAATCTTTACTGCATTCAACATCAGTGCAGCTGCATTCATTTAAAAATCACTGCTTAAAAGATTCTAGCACAGATCAGAAAAGAAGTTCAGTGAGTGGTCCAAAAGAGAAGCACAAAGTCACCTCTATGTAGTTCACTGATCTAGCATGTCAGTGCTGTGGAAAATTACCTGCTCCACTTAAGGTGTTGCAATAAAATGTCTCTGCTTTGCTGCTGTTGCTTTTTTGAAATACAAGGACAAAGTGTCGCTGTGAAAGAGGCGTTTGCTTGCTTTGCTCAGGCAGAGGCCGCGGTTGCTCTCTCATAGCAGATTTACAACAGCAGGGTCCAGGACCCCCACATACATGTACACATGGTGGGTACAGCAGATCTGCAGTGTGAGGGAAGCCCCAGTACATTTGGCATCTCTCCCTGACAACGCTGACAGAGCTGCTGCACCCCCGCATCAGACAAACCACTGGCCCTGGGAGATCCATCACCTTGGAGACTAGCATTTGTTCAATGAAAAAGCCAGGGGGACAAGGAAGCAGAAACCGCCCTAGTGATGCACGACTGATGATGAAATGAAGACTCACTTGATTTATCTGCGCAAATATATCAAAGTGATGTGCGAAATTAACAACTGTATCAAGAACGTCAGTGTTAATACAAGACAAAAGACAGGAAAGCCGTTACTTATGATTACAAGTCAAACCCCAATAATATATCATGGAGACAGAATAATTACAGACTTGTCTGCAAACCCCTCCCACATGACTCCAGAGAGGATCAACGTGAGGAAGCACCAAAACACTGGTGCTAAGCCCACAGGCAAGCACACGCTGATCCCCAGGCAGATGCTGTTTGAAATATGCTCTTCTATACGCTCAGCGTGTGAACCTCGTGTGGGACGGCGGCCATTAAGTGGTGGACCAGATACATGATAAAAGTACTCAAGCCGGACTTTAGATAGAGCGTGAAGAGGACATGCTGTACATTTGCCAGCATCTCATGTCCCATATTTAACTTGGTATGAGCAGACAGAGTCCAACCAAACATGGTATGGTCATGTCCTTGTCCTCATGGGACATGTTCCAATACTCATGAGAGCTGCGAGAAAACTGAGCTGCAGCCAAAATTAAGATTTATTTGTATAACTTATATATGCAGACAGAACCCACACTAATTATTTTACCAGTTTCAGCTAATAGTTTAATCAAGGGCTACTTTATTTTCGTAATCGACTAAGTCTTGTCTAGTCCACAAACCAAGACGATTCCGTTTTAATGATTTAAAGATTGCAAAGAAACCAGAAAATATTCCCATTTAGGAAGCTGAAAAATTTGAAAACTTGTTTTAATTGTTTTAAAAAAAAAACTAAAAAAAATGATTAATCAAGTAGCAAACAACGTAGCTTACAAAGTCTGTGTTACCACGAGATAAGTAGCGGATGTTTCTCATTATCAAACTATCAGCATGGAGAGTGCAGGTAAAGTACTGAAGTAATGTATTACAGTTTGACATTGACAGCAAAATCCAGAGAGTGAATGTTACACATTGACTAGTTGAAACTTAAATGACTTAAGTGCAAAATGTATATAAAATATGGATTAGCTATAGCCTGTAAAAGAGTATAATGGAAGCAGAAGCTGATTTATTGGACACTCGCTAAGCTACTGTGGTCTCATGTACAAGTGGTTCTATCTCTAATACTAAAGGTGTAGTTGGAATGTAAACATTTACGGTAGAAATGCAACCGTAAACGATGTTGAGACAGCCAAAAAGGTCCTGTATGTGAAAAAGGGTTTTTGGTAGTTAACAGTTCTCACATGGCACTGGGGTTAGAAGAAGCTGTTCCTCAATCTGCTGGAGTGCAAAACAATTGATCTGTCAGACAGCAGCTCTGCTCATGCAGAACTGAATAAGTCCTCTTAAAAAAACAAGTTTCCCTACCAGCAAAGCATCAATAGGCAGTTGTGTGGTTGTGTGCAGAAACATGATGAATGTTACTTTGTCATTAAACTTTATTTTTTCATCCAAAAGTTTATTTCTTTCAGTTTTCTGATGACCTGCCTCATGTATTAAATATGTAGTTTATACATTTATTGAATAGACTGTGTAGATTAAAAGTTCAATGACTAGTTACTGAAGTTATTTTATCAGATGGAGAGCCACCAGTTACCCTGATTGAAAATGAAACTTTTCTGTGGTCTAATTGACTTTAGACATTTACCGCTTCTCCTCTAATGTAAACCCACAGCAAAAGTCAGTCCACCTCTGCTCATGTCTGCTGTTAAATGGGCTGAATTTACCTCACAGAGACGAGAAAATATAGGAATATAAATACCCACAGTTATTATTTTAGGCTTTGTTCTACCTTCTTGAGCTACTTCACAGTATTCCCATTTGTGCTCCAAGGCTCAGTAGATCTTCAACGACTTAATTACAACAGTCGAGAGAGTTATTTAACAAGGTGAGGCTTACATTAGGTTTAATTGGTTTTAAAGTTCAACTGCAGCAATATCTAAGACTCATGTATGCGCCGGTGTACAGTGACTGTGTGTGTGGGCTTCACTAATAGTAGGAGTACAAAATTAGTAAGTTCAAGTGTATGTGAGACAAGAGGAGTGTGTGGAGCTCCAGAGGGCAGGGCAAACTCCTGGAGATTCCAGGCATGCCTGCATTTCCTCGGACGTCACGTGCTGCAGTGCAAACACAGCTACGCCGAGTTAATTACACAGCACACACCAAGCTACTTACTGCTACTCAAATGTTTCACACTTCCAAAGGGTAAGTTGAGGCTAACCTGTTTAAAATGGCAACATTCAGTCAGGGAACTGAAACAAAAATCTAAGAAAAGAAAAGTCTTTGGATGCCTGTGTTGAAAAGATTTTTATTTTATGTTCTGCTCCAGGAAACAAAAATTTGCATTTGAATCCACATGTTAAAAAAAAGTGCCTGTAAAGCAGAGACAATGGACACAAAGGGCTGCATTGTGACTTGCTGCAGTTCCTCGACTTAAAATAACTGACCTTTTACTACAGACAATGCCCAAACTATCAACACTTTCTGAAATCAGTCATCAGCTCAAGCTCTGCTGTTGTGACTCTGTCAAATGATTTAAAGGCTGAGATATGGACTCAAGTCATGGCAAGGGACGGGGTTAACTACCAAGGGCACAACATTGACACAGAAGTGAAATGGTGATATTCTTGCTGCACTGAAGATGTAAAAATGTGGTTGGGGGGGGGGGGGGGGGCTGACATGCCCACTCATGTTCTCGCATGTAACATGCACATCCAAACAGTGGACAACATGAATTGCTCTTCCACTTCTGTTTTCTACAGGCGTGTTACAATTTATTTTGGTATTCATCGCTGACCTGAGCGTGACACATAAATGCATGTGTGTGTGTGTGGCTTTGTTCTCCACAGAACCCTGCTGTGCCTTCTGTTGAACTCTCTCATCTATTCTGTCATAGACATAAACATTCACCCATCAGCACTTTTCTATTAGATGGCTGGCTCTGGTCATGTGGCATAACCCACACATTCAGTCTGTCTTGTGTTGTATTGTACATACTCAATAACCAACCAACCAACCAACCATGACCATGACACACACAAAAAAATCCCCTTAAAACAGAACTAGACGTTTTCCATGTAGGTGGCCCCAGGCTTTTGTATCTTATAATAAAAGTACACGGAACAAATACTGGGTGGAGAAAGTTGTTCCATGTTTGACTGCAAGAAGACCACCTGGCCAACTAACACTGAAGAATTTGACCTTAATGTGTGATTAATTTTTTTTGCTAAATTCATAATTTCATAAAAATATATTATAGATATTTACCCTCAGTGTTGCAAATTTGGTGGCACTCCAACATCAAAAACAGGCCACTGCTGGTCTTTAAGCCCAATTTGAGTAGAAACATGCATTTTCACCTTTGCTTTATATCACTAAAAATGAAGGAATGCATGATATTATCAGCAAGACATCAGTTTAGACTTGTACTGGCGGTAAAATGTATTATCAAATATCACCAAAAACACCAAGAGGGTTAGAGTTGAAAACAGGCTGAAATAGCTCCTTGACTTTTATGCATGTGCCTTCTTCAACTTAAATTTTTTTATGTTTATTTAATTTTAACAATAAAGAAAAATGTCAACTACATCTGATCTGACATGAGTATGTAAAATATTATGTTGCTTTCGCTATATAAGAAACAAAATGACCTCTGCAGCTTGGCGAGGGGAAAATATATATTGGTAATAATAATATGTGACATATCGCATTGGTTATCGCCAACGTATTGGCATATTGGATATTGGCAAAAAAGCCCAATATCATGCATTCCTCGTTCCATGTTTTAGGAAGTGCAAGGTTTTGCGAAAAAAGCTCTAAGGCATAAGATTCATTTGATTCTGTCAATTTGAAACCGGTTTTTAAAAAGGAACCAGACTGCCTCAAACTGAAACATGCATGTTTCCCCATTGTTGTTTTTACTTCATGTTTACACAGATGTGCTGCTTGGGGGGGGGGGGATACTTCCAGGCTCTTTTTATCATATCATTTCCATATTTCATTTGTCAGTTTGTGCCTGTAGCAGAGTGGCAGGAAAATAGTCAAACCAACTGAGCGTCAGGAACTTCTTCATACAGAAAAATGTAAAATAAGATTAATAATAATGAGCGAGATGGAAATGCACTTAAATAAGTCACTGAATAATTTGCGTAAAAGAATAAAAATGACACATGCAATTGTCTTTTAAAAGAGTGACGCGAGAGGAATACTTGGAATAACTGCTTGGAATTCCATACTTGGAATTTATGTAAGTTATGCTAAGTGGTTAAAGGTTACAGCGCTACAAACAGGGGCGTTTTACAGCAGGAGTGTGAGTAAACCAGTAGAAAACTGACATACTGAAGAAAACCCCTTTAAGTAACAGAGACACTGTGGGTTTATTTGTGACCGTTGCTCAGCAATTGACTAGAAAACAGTCTCTAAACACTGATCAGAATAGGCAGTGCAGTTAATGAAAGAGTTTAATAATCTCAAACTAAAACTTAGCTTCTCTGATACAGGCTAATGGTAGACAAAATCCTTACCGAAATAAGCATTATAGAGGAGAAGACAACACAGCAATTTAGATAAGTTGTAAATGATTATTCAGTCAATATTTGCTTGAGTGAGCAGAAAATTAAAAACACAGAGCTCTACAACAAGGTTCTGTGTGTGTTATATCAGTCAGCAGCTAAATATTCAAGCATGAATTTGTGTTGAAAAAGCATTTGTGGCGACATAAACTGACCAGTCGGCTGCAAAAACAATCTTTCAGCATCCCAAACTATTAATCACATTCTACAAGATTAGTTCCTGGTAATTATTTGTCAGTGTCATCAGACCCATTTCTTTTTAGTGTGTGCATTCATAGAGGCCTTGCTGGACATTTTAAGACAGATTTATTTCAGTAATTTATGTTTTGGTTGGGGTGACATGATAATTGATCATTTGTTTTCACAGAAGTTATGGAGTAAAAAAAAAAACACACAAACAAAAACAGCACTTGTCAATGGAGACCAAACATTTCTGCTATTCAGAAATGCAAGGACTTCATGGTAGTTTAGAGACGGTATGTGGTGGGGAAAGTAATTCCTAAATGGAACCAAGTGATTGCATTCCATAGTCCTGCAGATGAGAGGCAGAGAGATAGTGAGTACTCAAGAGGTGCAGACACTGCCATCGCGGCTGTAAAACTGCTGCAGCAGCTGCAAGTTTATAAGTGAACTCATATGTCACGACTCTTGGGCTTAACAGTCCTTCAAGGGCTGGTGCCACATCTTGTAGGATTACACAGAAACAAGGTGCTTTACTTGGCTTATCATAAACACCATCATTTACAGCCACAGTGATCTTCTAAGTGTGCATACAGGACAGAGGGAGGAGGGAGGAATGAAAACAAAGGGAGGGGGGGGGGCTGGAGTAAACAATGATAACTTTGATTTTTCTTCAAACCTCCTGTTTTTAAGATCGCTCCACAAACAAGGTCCGAAGTGGGGACGGTCTCACAAAACAGGGCATTCCACAGCTCACTTGATTATTCCCACTTCCTGCTCGCAGAGACGCTCCCAACAAAAGGGAATCAACAAGAGAAACACAGGCATCAACAAATTAGACTAGATTCAGCATAGATGCTGACTGAGTAGACAGAAAGTCAATCTGAATTGGCCACCTGTTCTTAACACGATATAAAAGCAGAGTTGCACTGTTGTTGTAGCTGCTGTGAAGAAAAAGCGGTTGCAGATTGGTTAAACTTCAACTTCCATTAAAACAGATGGTTAAACACGACTTCAAAATCTTGGGGGAAGATTTATTCGACTGTAGAGGTAAAGTGCTTAATCAGTTCAGGGCCATTTTTGAATAATCAGCCAATGCCAATTATTTATAAGTCGGCCATTTATTACAAATGCATTTTTGTTAATAAATGTTGCTTAGTCAGTGAAACTTTATTTGGTCATCCAAGGTGTTTTGTTTTGTTTTTTGTTTTTTGTTTTTTTTGATAACCTGTTTCATGTGTTGTAAATGATTTGGGTTAGTAACCAGGGGGAAAAAGAAAATCCAGGCCATATAGACAAAAAAATACCTGTCACTATTCTACTGTAAATAATAAATTGGATGGGGATAAGAGAGCTGAAGGTGAGTGAAAGTGACCCATCTAAAGCCACTGGTAAGGACAGAACAACTTGGTTGAGGGTGTGAAGATTTATCAGTGTACAGTGACAGATAGAGGCCTTCAATGACTGTGTGTGGTCAGCAGATAAAGGGCAGCATTTGTTAGTGGTCTGCTTTAATCCCAGGCGACCTATTCCCCCTCACGGTCAACACAGTGACAGATTAGACTCAAAGAGCCACTTGTATGACTGAGGGTATAGCCCCTGAGCTCATTTGTGATCAAAAGATTCAAAAACAACATCAAAACCCCAAAGAAAGGTCAGTGGGCTGGATTTAACCAGTCAAACTTTTTGGGTTCATGTGCACCTAATGTAGAAGCAGAGGCCTCAACATAACCTGTCAGAAAACCTGACAGTTAGGGATGGCTTGTTACTAATCCTCAGATACAGATCTCAGTCTGCTATATTTTCTGATGTTCGATACAGTGATTTTGACCAGTATTGGACAGACATGGATGCTCAGTATTGTTCCAACTCACCGCTAATGACGTTGTCAGAAACGGAAAGGCTTACTCAAGCAGAATAAACATCAGGAAATAGGGTGAGAGAAAAAAAAAAATCAGTCATGTGCAATAACTATCTGATAAGGAAACACGCTGAAGAAGCTTCCAGGACATAAGATATACTTACTACAGTGACTTTCTGTGTACAGAAAGTAAGAAGATTTTAACCATTTTGATCAGTTATTAAATTGAACAGTTCATCTTTGAAAAAAACAAACTATAACTGCTTAGTAAATCAGTTACATTTGAGATTTGGACTTTTGAACTAAACACAAAATTGGGATTTTCATTTTTTGTGAAAGTGATGGTCGAACCAAAAATAAACCAATCTACATTCAAAAGATTGTCTTTATTATTGTGTCATGCATTGATAATGTGGCAAGCCCAAATGGGATTACAAGACACCATATCAGTACATACAAAAAGTCGGAAACAAATACATTTTCTGGACCTTTTTTCCAGCGACACACAGGTAGCCAAACTCACTGACAATGAATAGTAACACCCATTCCACTCATCCTCAGAACACCTCAGACTCTGTAAAGCCATTTTGTTCAAAAAAAGATGTACTTAATTCATCATGAGGACAATACAGGAAGAAATGTGGGTGTTATTTACTACTATGACGTAATGTAAACAAAACTGATTCCAGCAAAGGACCTGTTCCCTTTAACTATGATGTTTCCAAAAAAACAACAACAAAGAAGTAGACATGGACAAAAAAGACGAAATGGCACCAACTTGCTCATCTAGTCTGTGTGTATTTAGTGTCTGTGTCCAACAGACCTCCTGTCCTATCACGTTGCTGCAGCAGGACATGCAGTGCAGTCACAGATGCCCCTTTATCACAACAGCTGCCATCGCCATCAATTATTCACTACAGCTTTGCCTCCGTGTTTACCTTTGAGGCTGGCGATCGAGGCCACTGTGCACAGGATAGCGGTGAGACAGTGTCAGGTCTAAATCACTCTGCCAATGCACCGAGGGGAGGTGATCATGGAGACATGGCACATGACTGTCACATGACTGCCCAATCCCTAACAAGAAATGATACAGCCACATGGGTTGTGAACAACATTACAAAAGGTGGGACCCTACCTCATAGCCTTGCAACTAAATATTATTTCAATTATTGTATGATATTCAGATTTTTGTTCAATTGCTATTTATTACTGTAAACTTCAAAAAGTTTTTCCAAAACATGTTTTCTGAATTGTAGATTACAAACATATACTTTAGATTAGATTAATGAAGTTATTGTCCAAAGACCTGAAAAAAGAGGTCACAGTTGCAAAACCTATAATTTCTGCAAGCATCCTACTATCACTGAAGAGTAGGTTTAGGACACAAATATTGAGAAACTGTCCAGATCCATGCTGCGCTGTATGAAAGCAGTGTTTTACACAATGGGCCTGATATATCACAGTTGACAATGCTGTCACTTCCTGGGAAGAATACACTTCTTATTCAACTGAAAGAAAAGGAAGAGGACTGGTGTGTGGTATATGTGTACCGTACGCAGAGGTGTCCAGAGCACCTGCTGTTAGCGCTGACCAGTTCTCTGACTGGTTCTTTCCCCTCTGACACAGCATGTAAGCCCTGACTCTACTGTTCTATAAATGGATGTATGGACGGTCCTAACACCGACAAAGGATCAGCTCAGCTTTGCTCTGTTCAGCTCCTCTGGCGGAAGTACCAAATACCCCCGAACCCCAGTTAATCCATCTAAATGCACCCCCCATCACCACTACATTCTCACTCTCTCTTACTGTCGTACACACCTCCCATTAGCACTTGGCCCCTCCAGAATGTGTGTGTGTGTGTGTGGAGGGGGGGGGGCAGGATGTGCAGACCAGCTGGTCATCAGCTCAAACAAAGAAACCTGCTGAATGTGCTCTTGCATCAAAAAGACACTCCGTTCCCTCACGCTGTTGAATCTTTAAAGCCCTCAACAGCTCTGGATCTCTGACTTTTCAGGCCGATCCCGAGTAGGGAGGACTTCATTACGCAAGTTTTTCAAAAGACATCTACTTCTCTAAAATCAGAGTGGGGGTAGGGTCAGTCACAACCACAAAACTGAGGAACGTATGGCCTGATGACTTTAGCCAAACATTTACACCACACATTGTAATTTAAATTAATTTACTATTGTGGTGAAAAACAGCACCTATAGCCTCACATTGCTTTACCAAAGCAGAAAAAAGAAGAGCAGTGAGAAAGAGCTGAGCCAGAGGAACAATGTGGGTTCACCGCAGAGAGGCCAGTGGCAGGTGTAATTTATCTCTGGTCCTAGCCTAGTTCAGTCATTCACTGGGGAGAAACAAACCAGGGCTCTTCCTGTAGAGTGAACTGGAAACTGAGAGAGGGACGACAGAACTTAAAAGTGCATGGCGAGGTTACACTGCAAAGTATACATGTACAACATTATTAATATAAACTTCGTCTTTACAACCAAGACCGCTTTATAAATGTTTCTTTGCAATGACACAGTGGATAAGTGAAGAACATTTTCATCATTTTCCTTCAAGATGAAGATATATGACACAAAAAACAAAACATTGGAACAGTAAGGCTTAAGTAAACAATAGTGGATCGATTCACATTCATACAGGGCAGAGTGACGTGGCCTAATTTAGGTTTTAGTTGACCCAAAACCGAGTATACAAAAGGGAAAAGTGCTCATATTTTTTTATCAGCGCTTTTATGCTCTCGAAAAGAGACCAAAACGGCAGAGAAGCATATCCCAGAGGAGGCGTTCAAGGAAATGCACTGGTCTTTATACAGAGGTCAAATCTGTACTGCTGCTACGGGGTATTTTCACGGCCGGGTGAAGTTGTAATCTGGCCTTTGGCCACGGATCTGTTAGCGCACACACACAGACAAGGCACAGATGATAGCTGAGGATTATATAAACTGCACAGTCATCTTTCCTATTTATCATCCACACGTACCCTTCTACTAGGGCTGCCGAAATTGGGATATTCATTCGAACCTAGGTGGAAAGTTCAAACTTGAACATAAAAATCCACTTTGAGTGAAATAAAATACAGCCTAGAAGTGTGAAATGTGGCACATGGAAGTATTTAAGTTCTACACCATAGATGGCTAAGTAACCAACAAATCTGCTGACTCAACCTGAGTGAGGTGGTGGACAGACAACACAAGAGTAAATGTCATGTTTTCGTTTGTATGTAATCAAGGGAATATCTTTGTAAGAAGGGCATGTCATGCAATATTCGCTCAAACTTAATTTCTGTACAAAGAAATTCTTATTGATCTTCCCCAATCAGTGGATGTTAGGGCTGTCTGACTGATTTCCCGAATCAATCAGACAAAATCAAACATCCACTTCCTTGGCTTACTTCATAGTTCAGGCACTGGCTATAGTAGTAGTTCTCATATTTCTACATCCGACAAGTGCTGGTGCAGGAAAATCAGGAGTGTAGCATATCAACTGTACATAAAGGGCCTATTAGGTAATAATACAGCGAGCAACATAAAACCTGTTTCGTAAAAGACTGGTGGGGGGACACACCCATTCGGGATGTGTTCCATTTTTCAACTATGGAAAAGCCAAAACGAGAACAAGTGCATACTTCATGTGAGGTGGTTCTTGGGCTGCTGTAGTTCACCTGGCAATGAGGGGGAAAAAAGCATCTACATGATTACGGGCAGGTGAAGGTGACCTACATGTAATCCTAAAAATGATCATTTGAGTCCTGATATGGTTATTGAAAGCTTTGTTGGCCGTTCGAGAAAAGGAGACACTGGATACGAGGGAGGTGATCGGACTTGTGAATGGACTTCTTTGTAACCTGTCATGGGACTTGAGAACTGCTAAAATTTAATTCCCCCTTCCTCAACATGATAGTTGAAGCAGGGCTAGTTTCACCAAGCAGCAAAAGAGATATTCAGTCTCACGACTGTAGTGCAAACTTCCCAGCTGAAGGTATGCGGAGCAAGCACAGGCCTATATATTCTATAGTTTAGTAACCACACTATTATTCAATAGCTGAATACATGAATGTTTCATCTTTAAAAAGATGTCTGCCAATGTATACATTTACAGAAAAAGACACTAAACTGGTGTTGTAATTATCGGCTTCTTTATAGTTAAACTACTTGAGAACTCACCAAAAAAACTAGCAAAACAAAAAGACACATTAAAGGCAATCTGAGCTTAGTTTTTAACCAATGAGAGAAAAAGAGCTGTGATGCAGCATTAAGAGCTAAAGATGTGTGGGTATGAGGGGAATTCCAGACCAGCTGCCTTCTTAACAGGTCCAATAATCAAATTTCATACAGATATATCATGCTCATGAGCTGTAATTTCATGTAATAATTATCACTTTCTGAATACCATCTTGTCCCACATTACTGCACTTTAACTTTCTTCTTTTTTTTTTTTCTTACAAACCCTATAAATTTTCTTGATGTGGCAAAGGGAGACATCATTACCACAAAGAGCATAATCTGAGATTGGTGGGCAGTGCGGTGGGGGTGAGTCACAGCAAACTTAAGAAACTGTCAGCGCGTCTAAATCTCCATCTGCTCACCATCTTTAAACCGTACCAATACGATTCTAGACCATTCATCCTCAGCCGTCCGGCACCAAACACAGGTACAAGCTGTGTCTTGTAAAATAATTTTAGAATAATAATAATTAACTGATGTGGATAACACAATGGCCACACTGAAAGTAACCTGGCTTGACAAGTCTGCATGCTTGTGACAGTCTGCTCTGCAGGTCCTCAAAAGAAGTGACTGTGCAAAGGTGTCACCTCTGAGCCGATTATTCCCTGCCTATGACATATGTTGGGTGTCGGTGCAGCCAATAAGAATGCCAAGATTGTCAAGAATCTGTGTCACTCAAGGTGGGCTCATTCACATGTGCATATGATGAACTGGTGAACAAATGCTCAAGGAGAGAGGGGTGTTTTTATGTGGCCAATGGCAATTTGTTTAAATCAACAGGCAGCTGATGATTGATGCAGATCTTTTTTGGCCTATAAATGTAGCTAATTTTCTTTTTTCCTCCATCTGATAAAATATAACTTTAATAAATTCCCAACTCGGAATACTTCCCATCTTCCTGAACCATGTAAAGTTTCTGGAAATTTACTGGACACGTTCCACCCCTTTGAAAACCTAGTCTTTAACAAGTAATAGAAAAAAAAAGGCTTAAATTCAGTCTGTCCCCAATCTACACTTTATGTCTGTGCAAAAAAAAGTTTAAGTTTTGGTAACTTAGCAATAATAATCGTCCAATGCCGATTACTAAAAAAAATTACAAACATCGGCCCAATTAATTAGCCCAACTGATTAATCGGCCAACCTTTAAAAAGGTGATGCTTCACTAGTTTCTGAAAACAGCCAAAACGGACACGGAAGTTCACAGACTCACATCTCTGACTAGAATACACAATGACATGGAAAAAAACACAATCGTGCAAAAGACCCATACTTGCTTAAAGTCATACCTTTTTTGTTCATAACTGTGTAGGAGATTGACCTCTCACCCTAATGCTCCCCCACTGACTCCGAGGACCAGAGAGCTCCCTCATGCTTTGTGTCTGCACACTATGTATTCACCACAACCACACGAGACAGTCTGTCACCATGCATTTATGTCTCCTGGTTGAACCAAGCACCACACAGAGAGACAGTGTTGGTTAGCTGTCTGCGCCAAACTACGTATGAGTGTATTTGTCATTCAGCATTGCAGTTACACCGTGGGTGTGACAGGTATGAACTAAGTGGAGGGGATGCACACTGTCTGCAGGTAAGCCATATCAGAACAAACAAACGTCCGTTTTTTGTGCCACGGAATGTTTCTTTCACTTTGACCAGGCTTGATACGGATTAAATATTAAATAACTACTGCATGCAAGACTGATCAGAAATGCAGACACTTCTCTTTATAAATTATATCTACAAACTAGCCTTTTCTGGGTTTATCTATCATGTAGGCTAAGGGTTAACGTCCATTTTGTGCTTCCAAGTCTGAGCTTTATTTACAGAAACAAGGAATATTTATAGCCAAAAGTGGTTACTGAAACAAATGTGACTCTAGAGCCAAAAGACAAACAGAAAAAGCTCGATTGCTTATGATTCCCGGGAGCAAACAGGTAGCACTGTGTCAACACTCCAGCCTCTGTTGACCTTGACTTGTTAACAAATTTTCATTAGTGAATTGGCAACCCACTAACCTGAAGCCATGAAACCTGTATACAACTGACCATTCCACTGCTGGCTATTCAGAAAAACTCCCTACCCCATCACAACAGAAGCCAGTGACTTGTGCTAATAATGAGCAATGCTTTTATAACAGTCAAACTAGAAGAAAAAAAAGTCAAGCAAGCAAATGTTTGGTTCCCCTCTGCTGAAAAGCTGCACAGAAAACACACCGGCAACAATCACTTTCTCCTTTCAATCGAGGTTTTCATCATGCAAGAAGAACTTATGTTGTATTTTAAATAAAGGAGGTGTGGGTGGGGACAGCATTGAAACTCATTCCACGCATACCTTTCTACACTGCATCCATTCCAAATGGCCATTCTTGCCAACACTACAGGCAACACTGCATGTGTGCCAGTTGATTTGCATTTCTCAACATGCATGAAGCACATGTAGCCTGCACCCATAGACACAATGACTGATCAACATCATCAACATTACACCAATCCACTTTTCCCCAAATCGAATTTCCTTTAACTCAAATTAACCTCATTGTCTTTGGTTATGAGTGTCAATTCCACCCTGCAAACCATCAATGGCAACAGCATGATTTAAGTTTGCAGTGTTATTGCTGGATTTTTAAGTGGTCTTTTGAAAGCTTTTAAAAACGTTTAAAAAGCTCAACAATGCAGATTGGACAGATGTACTAACTATTAATTTTATTTACAAAAATGTGGCAAATTGTATCAATTCTTAACATTTAGAGTTGTGGAAAAACAAGAAACTGGAAAGACTGAAAAGACACAGGACTGTGTGTTAGTGAACTAGGCAGCAGAGCATTTCTTAGTCCATTTTAAGTTCATCACAATCCTAATGATGCAACTTCACCATGAACATATTATGAGTGCTTCTTCTAAAGATGCACAAAAAAAAATGTATATCTCAATCCCTATTTGTAACATTTTTAAAATGTGAGAAGACAAAGCCTAAACAAATGCAGTCTTCCAATTGTGGTTAAAACAACATAACTTTGTTGACGTCACAGCAGCACAGGAGGCTAAAGTGACTGAGCCATTTCTGAGAAAGCAAGGAAGTAGGGCTGCATAATATATCAAAAATATATCATTGCAAATGTCAACATGGGGAATGTATACATTGCAAATTTCCAAACATGTTGCAATGACTGTGTGAACTGCAAATATAGAGTGTTTTTCGTGCCTGTTCTGTTTGGCCAATAACTGACCATACTGTAAGTTAATGATAATTGTTTATTTATCATCTTGTCCTAACATGGTGGCTAAGCAAGCACACTTTGGGGGACAGAGATAATAAAGTGGTCAGATAATTACAATTAGAGACACTGCAATATGATTTCAAACGTTAGCAGTGAACTTCAAGCAGAAAGACATTACCATTATATAATTAAATATTAAACGTTTCTGTGACAGTGCTAGTGATATGTTGTTCCTGATAGCCCTACAAGGAAATATGTGTTCCTAGTTCACTACTTGTGCAGGTAATGTAGTGCAAGCCTTTTGGGGGCTTCTGCCACCTGACAGCGACCTTTGCTTGACGTGTAAATAAAAGTGTGTACAGGTGCTGTGGAGTTACTATGGCATTGAAAACAAACAAAAAACACAGGACACAGGTTGACGCCGAGTTTGACGGTTGACGTGTTTGGCCTACACACCTTTGGTAGCTCTTTGAGTTGGTTTGCATCGAGGAGAAGCTCTTCCAGGCTGCGACTGTAGCGGAATATCTCATCAGGGACAGTCTGCAAGTTGCAGTGCCGCCTGTCCAGCGACTCGACGTGGCGGTTGCAGCGCCACAAGGGGATACACTTCAGCATGTCCGGCCGCCGTGGGGGGTTTGGTTGCCGGTGCTACTGAAATCTCCGCATCGGAGAGTGGGGCAGTGGGGAAGGTCGCTGGGACAGGGAAATGTCTTGTGGGTTCACTCAATGTCAAAAAACACTTACGGTGTTCCCTCGACGACCCTGAATGAGGAGGCCGAAAATCCACTTAATAGACACAAAAATAATCCCTTCGGTCTGTTCGCGATATTCCCAGTTTCAGTTCAGCCGCGTTCAAGTATTGTCAGGTTCGTCCACCCCGGAATTGCAATTATCATAAACAAAACCGACAACTCCCACTTGGCTACAGCGTTTCCTCTCTTCTTCACGCACTCACTTCTTCACACAGACGGAGCAGCGTTAGCATGTCCACCACCATCCCTCCGTGTATCAAAGCGAAGCTCCGTCGTGGGGAGCTGAAAAACATGCAACTGAGCCCGCTAAGCTTTGCAGAATTGTTGCTTGGAGTATCCCGGTCATGAGTGGCGACAGCCAATTCATTCACTGAACTGTTTTCACAAAACAGCGAACATATGATACGGAGAGTCAGCGGAGATTAACGCGCGTAACGGCTGCGCAAGGATGTGCCCGTCCTCACCGGCTGTGTTGTTAGCAAGCTAGCATACTGTTAGCTAACATCGGCTAGTAGCTGACTGGACGCCTTTGTGATTAGCTGCTGCTGCTGGGAAAACTTGTACCACAAAAGCGGTGGAAACCACTATTTAAAGAGATGTGGGTGATAGCAACATCCCAAGAAATGTCAAAAAGACTGCCCGACGACTGCACTTTCAATACGGCGTAGGTGAAATGCCAGCCGCAAGAGCAGGGTATTCAGCAACAGCCGCACTTCTCCCGCCCCCCGCCTTGCTGAACTGAGGCAGGCCGGTTTGGCGTGTGGGGGGCTGGGCAAGCTCTGAGCTGGAGCACCGCCGCTTTGCTCCCGCATCGCAAAGGCCAAAGGTGACTTTTTAGCTCCACCTTGCGGCGAGTACAAGTTATCACTATAGATATACAAGACTGAGAGAACTTCTAAAGCAGGGGTCTCAAACTCAAATATCCTGGGGACCACTGAGCATTTAGTCTGGTCATTAGCGGCCTGTCGGGAGAAAAAAAGGTTCAACTTGTTGAGCTGGGCAATATAAACCTAACATTTTATCACGATATAACAATATATTTGTAATGAAAGTGTTTGTTTGGATATTGGACGATATAACGTTTTCAATAAAATCCATTTATGATGCAAAAGGAATCTATTACAAAAACAAAACATGTACAGAAATAATCATAACTTGATATTAAGAAGCAGGTTGCACAATATGCAGTTTGAGACCTCTGTTCTAAAGCTATTTAAGATAAAACTAGTAAATTATTTTAAATGTTATGCATTAAAGCCATTTAGGAAGTTATTTTATCAATGAATACTTAATAGTTACTGACTCTTTGCTGCAGTATTTCTTAACATATTGTTTTATGTTTTTAAATAACCATTTTTGTCTTTATTTAAAATCCCAGTGTTAAGACTTACAAGTGATTATTTCCATTCAGTAAAAATGGTGCCAATTTTACTGGTACTATTTCGTGTACCACCACCTGAATGTAGGGATCTTTGTTTTTTATTACCACAGAATTAGCCTTTTATATTTGCATCTATATATTTATATATATTTACTTCAATACACAGGTTGCCATGTTTAATAAGTAAACTTGACTTTTTATGACAACTGAAAAGCTACCATAGGTTCTCCTACATGCTCTGAAGGGCAAGGTGAGATTCAGCTGCAACTTCACTAATTGTGCTTAGTTTTACACAATGTACCTATTTATCAACTTTTTGACTTACTAGAGCACCAAGGATACCATTTAAACCTAGTGTGCAATACCTGACAGCAGTACATGTTCATGTCATGCTCTACCTGACATGTAAAATCTGTTTATGCCATTTATTAATCTACACATTAGTCAATAGCTGCCATTTGTTTGTGACTGCTTTTCTACTTTGAGTGTTATTTACTACAAACACTACCAAAGCAGAAGCTACTTTAAGTTTATACTTGGCTCTACAACCAACACTTTCACAGAAAAATGCATCAAACTTTGTGGACAAAACAATAGCCTTTAATAATAAGAAAGAAAAAGTGTTTACATGTCCCAGAAATTTCATGAATGAAAAAAGAAAAAAAAAAGTAACTAAGGCAGGAAACCTAAGCGTTTTTACAAGACTGGATTACAAAAACTTTAACCAAAAAGGGAGTCTTCACTGATCACAAAGCAAATTCGGACAAAAGTACTTAATGAGTGAATCAACCCAATGGGCTGTTTAACATCAATATCAACAGCAATTTTAAAAAAGAAAATAAAAACATTAATTACAAGGTTCAGATGCCCACATCTCTTGCTGCAGTGACTGTGGCTGAAAGGAGCGACAGATATAGGGAGGATGGGTGCTGGTTAACCATTTTATTTTATGCAGACAGGTCACTGCTGTTGAAACGGTCTTGGTCATACACCTCTGCCACAACTTTGCGGCCCCCAAACCAGCGGTCATTCAGAGCCTGGATAGCTTTGTTCATCTCGGAGGCCATGGAAAACTCTACAAAGATTTTCACGATGATATCTGCATCCTCCTCTTCTCCTTGCTTTTCTTGGTAAATGATGACTCTGTTTACAGAGCCAAACTTGCCACACTCCTCCGTCACCTCGCCCTCCAGGTCATCGTCAATGTCCTCTGGTCCAACCATATTTCGAAGCACCATCACCGTGGACTGAATAAAAGAAAGATTTTAAATCAGTACAAATTAGGAATTAAGTAATTGAAAGGGGTAAAATATGTAAAAAGGTTTCCTGAATCTCACCTCTGACTTTCTAAGAAGTTTCTGCATCACCATATGTCTGGCACTGCTGCCCGAGATACTCATGTGCTCTTGGTCACTCAACATCTCCTGTCCTGTACCATCCTGAAGCATCTCTTCTTTCTCCTCTTTCTTCTCTTGTAGGTTGGAGCCACCAGCTTGATTAGACAGGACCGGTGGCGATGCAAGTACTGGGTTCACAAGACCAACCTGGGGAAGCACCGGTATGGGAGGACGCACTGGCGTGACACCTGTGGAAAGAAGACGTCACATGCAGTCAGAACAGACAAATAACAAAAAAAACCTGATAAACAAATATTGATCTCATATGTCATCAAAGGCCTGCAATGTGTCAATTGAGTGTACTCATGCTTTTTTCCATTTGACAACACTTCAGCCACTCTAAAAGAAAAAAAAAAGATGAAGAGGATGATGGCAGATGAACACAACTATCATTTGTGCAAGTCTGTTTGAGACCAATTATAAATAAATTTACTTCGAAATGTTTTTTTTTAAAAACATATTTACTTGTATATATACACACCTATAAATTATATAATTTGTAAAACTATGGCAGTTATCCACATAGAAACAGTGCTTGCCTAATACAATCTTTTTCGTTCTTAAAAAAAACAAACAGGGCAACGTTTCAAGAAATTTGTCCATACTAGGGACTGCACCATGTCAACTTTTCGTGTCTGATACCACAACCTCCAGATCTACTGTCATTCCGTTAGTCAATTTTAAACAATGAAGCCGTTAAAACCTTTGTAAAAACAAATTATCTTCACCTATAAAGAATAAATAAATTGACCATTACACAACTCGGCTAAAATTCAGTTGCTGATTTTTATTTACACTTTGAATAGAAGTATACGATATATAGGATTTTGGGGACTCTGTGCTGTAGTATGCCAGGACTGTATTGCAGTTGCAGGGCTGTATAGACACGAAAAATTGAATCACCAATTGAAATTAGATTTGTGTCACTCGAGTATGTAGTCCTAGATCAGCTATACATTATATCCACTACATGGCCATGCAACTTGAGTAAGTTTCTATCAGAATCCATGCACCACACAACAGTACAGAAGTGTGCTCACATGTGCTGTTTCAGAGTTCAGTCGCATTCCCGTGAAAGTGAAAAGCAAGACACTTGTAGTTATATAATGTGAACCATAAATCTAATCTGTATAGAATGGAATTGAACGACGTGGCTGGTAATGTGACCGAAGTTTGTAACGTGATGCTGACTACTAAACAGGTACCAAATTTGTGTTGACACATTTACAACCAACCATAACCAGCCATTTAAAAAAAACAATGCTTCACTGCTGAGTCACACTAGTTAGTTAAAAATGTTGTTGCAAGTGCATATCATGTACAGCTGTGCTTTGAATGACATGAAATCATATTTGCTTTTATGAAAATGATACACTTTTCTTTCCACTTGCCTGTTATCACCCCAGGTGCCTGGGCAGCCATAACAGCCTGAGGTATTCCCATTTGCTGACCAAGAAGTTGGGGCGCAGCCAACGCCCCCAAGACTGATGCGCCGGCTACAGCCTCCTTAAGAGAGGGGGGGCCGAAGACATTAGGTAAGGGAAACACACAGAACACAGCACAAGGCAGCACAGTCAACGATCACACAGCATGGCAGAGTGAGCTCAACCTCGACTCTTTGTGAGAATTAAAGTCACCAACATTTCAATACATCTTTAATTGGTATGTGAAATAGAAACAGCAGCAATGATTTTAAAACAAAATCCTACAATATATATAATTGCTTGTTAGTCCTTGACTGACATAGCAGACATGAGCACTGAAATAGCTGTCACGGTGTTAGCTAAGAGACCAGACTCTTAGCTTACGCATCTTATCAGTGAATGGGAGGAGCTGTGATTGTAAGATACAAAAAGAGACGTTTTGTGTATACTGTTTGTGCACATTAAACTGGATTTGCAAAGACGAAGCCCACAATGTCTCATATATAAGGGCTGTTAATTGACACGCTGAAAGGGCACCCACTATTTTCTAGAAAACTGGCCTTCTCCCAGTCACGTCAATAAAACGTTTATGCCCATGTTTTCTGTGCTTTTTGGTGTCAATTCTAGCTAAATCTGGGTTATATTTACCTGGAAGGCCATTAAATCCCTTTGGAAGGGATTCATACTTGCCTGGGCCGTTATCTTAGCGGTAGCTGCCGCTGCAGCCACAGCTGCAGCAGGTGGCAGACCACCAGGGGTCGTGGGGGTCAGTAGGGGCATGGGCGGGGTCACTGCTTTGCCCACCCGTAGGTACTGACCCCCCAGGTCAAAGAGGTTCATAGAAGACACAGCGTCCAGAGCTGACTGAGGCTTTTCATACTCTGTAAGGGAATAAAAACAGCTGTTAGTAGCAGAGTTAGGCCAAGGCAGGAGCACGAGCGAATGAGGGCCCCCAGCTCACCAATGAAGCCAAAGCCTCTGTGTCGCCCTGACGTGGGGTCTCTGGCTAACGTGCAAGACTTGATCCTTCCGAAGGCCTCAAAAACACTCTTGATGTCATCATCTGACAAGTCCGGGTGAACGGACGCCACGTAGATCCGGTTAAAGGCGCGCGCCTCCTCTGCCAGCTGGTCAATGATGGGTTGCGCCTGCCCGATGTTACTTGGCCGCCCCACCTATAGCACAGATCATACCAGCAGTGCTACTGAGTAAGGGGGCTTACACTACCAACCAAGGACGCATAACTGCAAAACCATAAATCCCTGCAACGCTTACTTTCGGCAGCCACCGAATCAATGCCACTCACCTACAATCATAACTAAGCTTTCCTGTCAAGCTTCCTCTGCTTGCGCCTTGAACTTTTGATGTTGATTTAAAACCTGGGGCTACTCTCATCACTCATCCTGGCCACCAGGAACAAAATACTTAACACTTAACCACCTCATCAGAAGAGAACGGTGTTTATCAAAATTATATTGAATGATTAAATCATTCTTAAATTTCTAAAAGTGAAGCTGTGAGATACAACAGGACAAAAACTTAACACTCAACTATGAACAAAAATTCATCCAGTTCTTACATTAACATTAAGGGATTCAATGAAAATGACCACAAATTCAAAATCAGGCGGGGATGTCTATTAAATGAGAACCCAGGTTTCACACAAATCCAATTATCCTCAGGAGGGTAGATATAGGCAACTGGACCTTCTGGGAGTATATCTACACTCTTGAGGATACAACAAGCTCAGATAAATGTGAAAAAAGGTTGTCAAATTGTCACCACTGGACAAGAAACTAAATATTCTGATTGTTTATTTTTTGCAGATAACTGCAATACTGTTAAACAAAAATAAATACAGCTTCACATCACCAGACTTATGCACAGCGTGACTGGCTGAGCTGGTGGCAAAACCGAAAGAGGAACGCATTACCTGTCCTTATGCCTCAATTCTGCACTCTGACAACGTCCTGTCTTTGGGAAAAGTAGTAAATTCCCTTTGTAATATGAGCAGCTATTTGGGACTGGGGATCTGTACTACAGATGTGGCGGCCAAGGAACACCAACCAGGCGCAGCCCATCATCAGCGCACCATGACATGGAGCGGCGCCACGCGCCACTGGGCATCAGACTGCAACTGGTCACTAAAACAGCCTTGATGGTATTGTAGAAGCATAACACACAACACAACAGACAGTACTCTTAACATTCACCCAGACATACGCACGCACCTGTAAATCAAGACACAAGACAAGCAAAGAGAGAAGAATTAGTCACGTACAAGTCAGTTACATACCATGAATGCAAGTAATTGACAAACTGACTTAGCATCTTAAATGTCGGGAGAAATCCAAAGTTCTGCTTATTCAAACTACACCAGAAACAGTTACAGAAAAGGATTTGGTTCACTATGTTCATGTGGTCCTAAGAACCTATGAAATTGTCATACCTCTAAACAAACGTACCTTTATGTTTCTCCCCCCCAACATGACTGAGTTCATCTGCTCCAGAGCCAGCTGAGCAGCCTCTGGCACATCATACTCCACAAAGGCAAACCCCTGCACAGTGAAAGGAAGAGCAAGAAAAGCACAACATATACAAACACTGAAAACACATTTGTTTGTAATCTTCCACATTAAAACTAAAGTGGGAGAAAATAATTTGCCTCCAGTTTAACACTGTCATTCTATTACTGACCTTGTGTTTCATTGTAACAGAATCCCAAGACATGTCAATGCTCTTGATTGGGCCGAAGGGGGCAAAGGCCTGCCTGATGGTGTCCTCACCAAGTTCATAGTATATGGAGCCCACATACACTCGACACATGATAGCCAGAGCACGCTGCCGCTGAGCTGCCACCTGCCAACCAGGAAAAACACACGATAAGCATTAGAGAGTAGAAGAAAGGACAGAATTATACACACACACACACAAAACCACTAATAAATGTGTAGTATTTTCTACTGTGCTTGCTTTCCCCAAAAATAGTTAGAGGCCAATTCAGGGGGTCTGGACAGGTAAATTTGGAAACAATCAGAAACTGTAATAAATGGAAAGAGCTGTGTGAAAAAAACCATGTGTAGCAGTATTTACTTATTGATGTCACCACTTGAAATTACAATATGGCCTCTATTCTGTTACTACTGAACAGACGTATGGAGGAAAACACACTGAAGTGATTGACATGCACAGCCCTCACAAATGTTTGGCTTCAGTAACTGACCTGTAGTCCAGGGATGCAAGTAAGGTAACAAAAGTAATCGTGGGGTTCAAACGAAATCCATCATAAAAAGTCTTGATGAAAGCATTTCAAACTTCCTTCTCAATTCTAAGGGAAGCAATGGTTTAACCACAAGAAGTTACCATGTTTTACTTGTGTTTTTAAGTCAGCCTGCTTCACTCTATTTTATTTCTGTTGCCAACAAAAGTTAACATGCGCGTAAATCATGACAGAAAGGTTTACTTATTCATTAATAGAAAAAATTTGATGTTAAGATGGCCAAAAGATGCCTGTTCCAGCAGTTCTCTCATTTTGGTCCATTATAGGGATTGCTATCCCTCTTTTGTCCCATGCCAAGAGCTTTCTGTATGTAAATAGAACAAATGCATATTTTTCAAAGAGACATGACTTTTCTCACATTTATAAACCCTCAACAGAGAATTTACTAAATAGGCAGAGAGCTACATCTTACTTTTGGCAAAATAATAATTCAGATGATACCATGACTTTAACAAGAACTTCGGACAATTAACTAAGAAATATCATCCTGAAGTATGGACATAATCTGATACTGTAGCAGTAAGAAAGCCATGTTTTCATACAAAATATGCATTCCTTGGTTTAACAAAAGGGCAGGGAATGTTGTCAAAGCAACTAGTAAAAGAAGGGTAACAGTCCTTTTTCCATTGGGAATTCGCACAGAAAAAAAATTTAATAATCTATTGACCGATTGTAAAGGTGAGAGAGGATCTCCAAAGCCCATTGTCACTGCTGCCATCTGAAAGACAGTAAAGATGAAAAAAGTGCTGAAAAGTAGGTTAGATATCCCTTAGCTTTGCTTTTTCAAAAAGGTAATTGCTTTGCTAGATAAACAAAAGTGGATAAAACTACAGTTATATTCAGACCCTCCATCTAAACAACATACAGTCTGGAGAGTTGCCTTCCTTATCTGAACTACAAATCACCACACAGCAATACACATTTACAAGTCCCCTAAAGATTGCAAAGCATTTAACATGATAACCAATTCGTTCACGATGATCTTCAGCATCTGAAAAAAAGAAGAATAGAAGCAAAAGCAAGGACACATGGCCTACACGTGTGATTTTGGTTTCAGAGGGAGTAGGGAGCAAGACTTCCAAAGGAACTAACCCAAAACAGACTTCTGAGACAGATGTCTGAATCCCTAAAGTATAGAAAGGCTAAGATACCCTGTCTAGAATCAAGACTTAAAGGTGACACGCATTACAAACATTTAAATGGTGTACCAAAAACGTTTTACATATCTCACCTGCAGGTTGGTGAGCTGTTGTTGCTGATGGGCAATGGTCTGCTTCACCAACACACTCTTAATGCTTTGTTCCATGGCATACTTCTTTGCCTGGAAAATGAGATGATTTATATAAGATTTAAGCTGTAGTATTGTAACCAAGACACAGATACTGTATCCATACATTTACATTCAAACAGGAAACAAGCTATGCAGGAAATTAGAAACACTTACATTTTTTGTAGTAAAAAATAAAACATGTACCAGGTAAAGTATGGTTCACTCAAAAAAAACATGCTTAGACTTCTACTGGCTTTATTTAAAAAGGTGTAGTGTGTGACATTTAGCAACATTCCAACAGTTCTTGTATCACAAATGGGACATTCCTGGCTAAATACAGGATAAATAAAATAAAAAAAATATTACTGAAGTAGCATGTTGCAGCTGAATACCCCACATCTTACTCTTCCCTTCCAAATGTGTTGGAGAATGAGGCTTTCTGTTAGCATCACAACTCAAAAATGTTTAGTTTGTCCATAGTGAGCCATTGTAAAAACATGGTGGTCAAAATGGCTGCCTCCAAAGTGTTGGCCCAGCTCCTGATGTGAGTATAAAAGGCTCATTCTTGAATAACAAAAAAAAACAATTAATACAATCTGGTGACTGTACACTTACAATTTGTAACTTTAATTATTTAATATTCCAAATGAAATTATTTCACCTTAAATGTACACACACCAAGTAAGAACATTATTTAAATCAGGGCTGGGCGCTATGAACTAGAAATGTCTTTTTTTTTTTTTTTTTACATCAACTTCCTTACAACACTTTAAAGCAAATACCGATATTGACCCAATAAAATAGTCCATCACTAAGGACTCATTAACATGTGATTTTTTTATTACCCTCTGAAGTGCCTCCTGCTGCTCAGCAGTGAGAGGCGGCAGGCCAAGCTTGGAGCCTGTGCCTTGTCCATTCTCCATCGTCAGAGCTTCACCTCCCTGAAAATCACAAACAGCAAGTCACCTTAAAAATGGAGGAAAATAAAAAAAAAAAACGTACCAACACCCTTCAGTGAATACACCCATAATTGAAATTAAAGTTAAAACCTCCCTCCAGTGCACTAAAAGTCACATCACCTCATACAGCACATATTAACATTAAATATAGCATATACAGGACATACACCCGGATTTAAACCAGGTGGGACCGGACGAAGTCCTTACCTACGCAACCCGCTAATCGCTGGGTCCACCAGACTGAGGCAGGAAAGCCCCCGAGGGGAAGAGCACTGATGGGGAAGCTTTAACAATTCAACAAATTCTAGGGAAATAAAAAACGGCTTCAGACTAAAAAAAAGAGAATCACACAGCTAATAAATATATAAAGTGTAATTACATTGTGGTGTATACACAGCTAGTCATTTTACCCGCTGATTTTTACTACGCTAATGTTAGCTGTAGACACATTACTGCTACCGACTGGATGCTATTGTAAACGAAACATGCGGTACGTAGGTACAGGAACAATGAGAGATTGTGGTTAAACACAAGTCGAACAAGATATATAATTACTAATTATATGAGTCTCAATTACGCCACAGTAGCATGGACCGTGTAATAATTATAAATGCACAACGCGACTAGTGAGGCCTGGTTTTGCAATTATTGTTAGCACGGAGCTAGCTGAAGTTAGCTAGCGAGGTATTCATTACGTTGGCGCGTAAAATAAGCCGTTTGCCTCGCAGTTATATATAGTCACTTTACATTGTATTTAACACAGCTAAACTGCACCCGACATTGCGTTCAACCCACGCACCAACCGCTGCAGCTGAGATAGATTTAAAAGACTCTTGAAGGATTTTTATTTACCGCAGTCTCCGTGACCGCCATGCAGCAAACCTTCTTGTGAGAGGCCCACGTATCTTAGAGCACGCGAGATCTGCGGATTTTGAATGATAGGTATCGCGATATACAAACTCTCGCGATCTCTCCGCTTGTAAAGGCGAAAACGCGATTTTGGTCTGCGACCCTTTCAAAGTAAAAGTCATTGCAGATATTTTTATTATTATGTGTCATGACCATCTTATCTCACATCTCCAGGCCTTATCCTGAACAACAGAGAGATCAAATGTCTCTTGTATGCAGATGATGTAGTGCTGCTGTCCAACTCTGAAGAGGGACTACAACAGCTCCTAGACCACCTTCAACAATTCTGTTGGGCCCTGACAGTCAACAAGAAGAACTAAGATTGTGGTGTTTCAGAGTGAGAGAAACAGTCCAACCCTCATAGAGCACACTAACACATACACATACCTAGGATTAAATGACGTCTACAGGGAACCTCAATGCTGCAATAAACCAGCTGAGAGAAAAAGCAAGACGGACCCAATGCAATACGAAAATCCACTAAAATTAATATTCCGAACCCAATCTGGCTCAAAATTTGTAAAACAGTAATCCAACCAATTGCATTATATGGTAGTGAAATATCTGGTCCATTAACAAACCAGGATTTTTCTAATTGGGACAAACATCAAATTGAAACCTTCCACACTGAATTCTGCAAATACATTCTTAGAGTCCAGAGAAAAACAACAAACCATGTTCATTAGGACACCAGGGAACTATTTTAACTTGGAGAAATAGGGTATAATATGTCCCCGTTAATGTTCTCATTGAAATGCTGCCATCTGCTGGACGAATGTTTCCTCTTCATCAAGCTGCTGAAAGGATCCACTTGCAGTTCTTATCGTCTAAGTATAAACATAGATGATTCATTTCAAAAGTTGTGTGTAAAATGTCACAGTTGCTAACTGTCATGAGACTGTTACTGTAGAGAATGGAGTGCATTTCACAGTTGGACTTAAAAGCGAATTGGTTGAACACTAACTTTTTTTTCTTAATATTATTTCCCTTGCGCACTTTAGCATCACCAAAGATGGACAATCACAGTGTAAGCACTTAGTGAGTTGAGTTGAATTTGTTTAAAATAAATAATAGACAATTTGGAGAATTATTTACATGTAGCAGCACAGGATTATGTTTGTGTCAAAAATGTTTAAATATAAACTGTCAAAAAAAGTCAGAGTATGTCGTCCGAAATCACTTAGAAAAAGTCATAGTATAGTATGTCGTCACATAAAAGCACATAAAGCGAATATTTTTTCGTTACCTATGTAATTACACTTAAAACAGAAAACAGAAACATGACAAGTACAATAAATGGACAACTGACAGACAGTTTTTTAGTTTTTGAAGATCAGAATTGTGAGCTCGATGTAGACACACGCACATTTCTATACATATATACGAGCATTGGAGGCAGTTATCTTTTGTTTAACAGTGTGATTGCCTGGGGAAAAGAACTGTACTTAAGACTAGAATGTTTATAAAGTATTAGCAGCAAACTTGCTGACTTACTCTGACATAAATACCCCCCAGGCAACATTAAATACTAATACATAGAACAATATAGACCAAATAAATAATATTTACACGCAGTCAACATCTCACATTAAGTTTATTATCATGTATTTCATTGCAGAACCAACAATATTAAACAAAGGTTTAAGTGGAACACATCCAAAGGCAAGTTTCATTCAATAGTCATGGGACAAAAAAATGAATCCGTCATAATGTAAGACTGATATGGATTTTTTTTTGTCATGTTTGCACAGTCTAAACATTCATTTCTTGATAAAATGCTAAGTTTTGAATGTTTCAGGCTATTAAGACATGCAGCGTTCTAGATTGTTGACACACCTTCGCTTTGAGATTCTTTCTGTCCAAAGTAAACTCTTTTAATAGCCACAAACAAATATGTACACCACATAGCTCATAGTAGGTGGATGTCCGGGAGATTCCAGGGCCTTTGTCGTGAAGGACATGGTGATTGAAAAAAGGCTTGACACAGAGTATAGTGAGTAAGTACTGTAAGCAAGCTGTACAGCAGCGTGACTGTTATGAAACTGCGACTTTACACATCCAGGAAAACACATGAAGCAGAGTCCCGCAAACGAGAGTGTACTCCTGAAGGTCAATCAGACAATTCACTCTTGTTTTTCTGCCTTTTGAGTTGTGGTTAGGACAAATGCACCCAAATGGCTGCCCTTTTTGGTGCAACAATTTGGTTTCTGACTAAGCAATCTGGCAGATTTTGAAATGTGATCTACTTCTGTGTTTGCGTGGGCCGCAGTGCAATTCATTCCAAGGTTCACTCCCGCCATTTTCCGACAGAGAAGTACAGTAGATGTGGTTATGGAGAATGGACATAATACAGTTGGAGCAGCCCATCGAAATGCTGCTGAATGCATAACATACATTATGTGCTCTGTGTGTGGTAGAAGCAAGTAAACATCCAGACATGCTCTGAAGGCAGAGCAGGTTTTTCTTGTCTCGCTTAGAAAAACAAAGAGATCAGCTATAATCTATTTGGAAATGTGTGTATCCTGATGGGAGGGGTCTCTTCCAGAGGGACAACGCCCCCATTCTTATGGCACAAGGGGTCAATTAATGTTTGTAGAGATTAAAAATGATGTGAATCATATACTATTGTCTTCAGTCGCCATATCTCAACCCTTATGGGAGAGAATTTGACCAACTGGTCACCAACTCTTTCAGGAGAGCTCCAGTGGTGGCAAAATTCGAAGAAATTTGACATTTGAAGCAACTCTAAACCTTTAAAACTAATTCAGTCTAATGCATTATTTTCTGATCATTTGGGGGGGAAACAATTATAGCAATAACAATCATCGTTTTGTATTGTATTGATGAGTTTAAGATCATATCCGCATTACTAGACTTTAAGAAATCAGGGACTTATCATGATGTCTTCCAGTTTATTTTCCTCACAAAAGCTGCAGCTCTTCCTAAACTACAATAAACTGCAGCAGAGAGCGTTAACATTTGATTCATAATATGTCCAATATACATTCAAGTTCATCATATTTACACAAGCCGACTTAGTGTACTGGTGGTAAGAGATGAGAGTCCAAATCTATCTGGTTTTTAATTAGTTTAAACTGAGAAAAAAATAAAATCCCCAATTGCTAAGTTGATTGTGATGCCGTGTCCAAACTACACTGCCATAGTAGGCACTTTGCAAGTCTTTGGCTTTCAGAACATTTTCACAGGGAAAAAACCCTTAAGAGCACAACAGGCTGAAAGAGAGGCATCGTCTCATTGATCATCACTGGTTGATTGCATTACATTTAAGCGTGGCGTGTCTTTTTTATCTTGGAAAACCCTAGAATGAAGAAAAAACAGGAGGGTGCGGTGCAGTGCTTGTGTTTTGTTCACAGTTTAAGAGAAATAAATAATTCAGCAGAAAGAGTGTGAACAGTGCAGGTTGGATGGATGAAACTGTGACGGAGTATTGGCTCGGAAAATAGGGATTTTTGTTTACATTTCAAAGTGAGTCTTCACCAATCAGTGTGGACAGTGGAGTGCAAACAAGGCTTATGAGCAATAAAAACACTCTCTGAAAACAGCTGCTGCGTTTTTGTAAGTAAACCATAGGCTTTCAGATTGGTGGGATTACGGAAAACCTAAGCTGTTGAAATATATTAAGGCGTGGTAGCCCTTTTAGGGAGGGGGGGTGTGTCAATCTTCCACTGCGTTGTGGGACTGCTGAACACAGCCATGATGCCTCTGGTGCTGTGACCAGAGGTGCCTTCGTTTTCCTCCGTCGCTCTGTTGTGGTTTACTGACCATCAAGGCCCAGCGTCCTTCTCTATTTGTCCCCAATTAATCCCCCAGCTGGGTCAGGCTCCTATTGGCTCCCTTCTGTTCCCGGCTGTGTGACCCTGCCCACTGCCCTCTCCCTTTCTTGATCAGAGTGGTCAACGCCCCATGACCCTTAGTTCAAGGCCAGACGTTGTCACGACCCCTCCTCAATGTGTGCTCCCAGCGGCGAGTGCTCGGACCCGGTGTCGGCCGATGGCGTCCTCCAGGAAACCCGCCACCTTCTCACTGTCCTCCTACACACAACAAATAAGGCAAAATCTATTTCAGAGACACAATATGAGGAAAAACGCAAAAGTAAAAATGATGGCTGTGCAATGGTGATGCACACGTCGACCCACAACCCACCTGACCTGCAGGCTGGTTCACATTATTGATTTTTTTTCTCTCATAGTTAAAGAAAAACACAGATTGGAATAAATTGTCTGTTTATTGTGTCTCTTTAACCTCTTCCTAACCTGTGGCCCAGATGTGGAAAAAGCAATATCAGCACAGAGAACAGCAGTTATTATTATTATTATTATTATTATTATTATTATTATTATTATTATTAATAATAATAATAATAGTCGTAGTATTATATACATTAAATAAAGCCTTAATATACAAACAGAGGATTTATAAACTAAATTTGCAGATCGTCAGTTGGGTTCAGGTTGGGTGAGGGCACTCTTTCTCAAATGGGATAAAAAAAAAATTATGGAAGTTCATAAATTTCTTATTCTAAAATTCTAAATGGTGTTGTGACAGGTCACAGTTAGTCAGGAGTTAGTTCGACTCCTGACATTTAAGTGATGGAACACATTTGCCAAGAAAACTTGGCAAATTTGTTTCCCCCAAAACAAAAATACTTTGTGCTGCTTCATCACTGAAATAAGTTAGAAAAGCACTGGGTTCGGGTTCAGGTTCACGGTTGCGGGCCCGGTGGGTCAGGTTCCACTTTCGTAACAAGTTGGGCGGTTGCGGGCCGTAAAAATTCCCAACCAGGGCGTCACTACTCAGCAATATTTCAATAATAACATATATAATGTCATAAAAGCTACTTCAATCACAGTATAACAATGGTTCAGCACAATAAAAGAACACTGGTTTAATGTTTGACCATAGATGTGTGAAATGTTGCTTTCTTAATCTCTCGCTCAAGAGCAAAAAATCATAATGATTATCGACTCATTTGAAAATGTTTTATCGTGATCATCTCTTCGGTCCAGCCCTGAGGAGAATGTTTCCAATGTTGCTCAACAAAAATAAACAAGCTTCCTTTCTTTCTTTATATCTTTTTTACCTCAGTTATGAAGGCATAGTGAACGAGTTCACTGGCGAGGTCTTTGGAGGTGTCAGCTGAAAGTTTCACAGGAAATATTATTAAAAAACATATAAACGCTGGTGACCTGTTAACGTAAGACCAAAATCATGAACTGATACTAACGAGTATTGTCCTTTTGATGTAGGTCTTTCTACACAAAAACTACACAAAAATAGTCACTTTATTCAAGCCAATTATCCACACTTATTTTATTTGTAAACAGCTTGGAACTTAAATGTACAGAATTTCTTAAAAATGTTATATTATTTATTCAACTTTGCACTAGATTGTTTATTAACACCAGCCTTATCCTAGTAGGTTTAATAATTGATCAACTTACTTGGGAGGATGTCGCAGCTGAGCTGCCTGTGAAGTTTGTCATCCATCTTTAAGAACAACGACAGCTGTAGGAAAATATAAAGGCCAGGTTTAAATCAACTTACTTATATGTTGCACCACACAGAGCCACTGGAACATTGTTGAAAGAAATGTTTAATTAAAAGCCCAACAAAGGTGTTGACACTGAAATCAGCAAAGTACCTGTAATACTATGTGACTCACGTGAGTTTTGGTCCCTTCTTCATTTGACTCCAAGTTACAGTGCATCTGGACGACCTACAACAGAGAAGAAAACTCAGTCAAACCATCAATCAATGTTCCTTTCTCGATTTATCCGTAATTAATAGATGACTAAATGAATCGTCAACTATTTTGATAAGCGATTCATTTGTTTGAGTGTTTTTTTAAAGACTTGAAACAGGTTTCTCAGACTTTTCAGCTTTTTAAATGTGAATATTTCCGGGGTTTCTTTGCTCCACGTAACAAAGAAATCATTCAAACTCAATCATTTTGGTTTGTGGACAAAACAAGACATTTGAGAACATCATCATTGCCAGGTTCGACAAACAATGATCAACATTTCATGGACCAAACTTGCTTGATTAATCGAGAAAATAATCAGCAATGAAATGAACAAAAGTCTTTCTAAATGAATAAGCTTAATGTTTAGATTTAAGTGTTTAAGTCCCACATCAAAGATTTTCAGCTGGTGGTGTGCTCTTACAGTGGTCAAAAGAGACACCAGAGAGGACAGTAACCATGGTAACTTCCTTTTAAGTTACAGGAGAAGTCCACGGGTGCCCACACACGTACAACTCAGCACTCAAAGAATACAAGGAAACACAAATGAGGGCAATTTCCTCGTGAGAAAGTGCTGCTACTTCAGTTGGAATGTGAGAGTGAGTGAGCATGAGTGGAACACCAGAGTGACGTGGATCTTTGTTTTTAGTATTAACCGAAACACGGGACATAATACACTTAAGTACAGTAACCAAGTATTTGTACTTTGTTACATTACAACACAGACTGCACTTACATTATGTTAAATAAAAATCACATACATGATGAAGATACATGAGATAAAAACTTGCTAGTGAAAATGAAAAACTTTACACAAACAAGTAATACTTGGTTGATTGGTTTAAAAATGTTAAATAAATATAACATATGTACTGCTAATCTCCACCTCGTTTCCCCTCTGCCACTTTCTCTTCCCCCTTGTGAACTATGTTGGAAAGAACCTTGAGATGTACAAATAAAATTGTTCTGTGTGTCTAAAACAGTTGTGTGTCCAAAACAGCTGACCTTCCTCGTTTCCGTTTCCTGTGGCTCAGGCGTCGGCGTCTTCACTGTCTCCACCTGCTCCTGCGACAAGGACAGGGCGCGAGGGACGGGATGAGGCCGAGACGAAGCAAAGTTCATCAACGGGTAAATCCCATTCCTGCCGAGAGGAGGAGAACAGAATGAGGTGAGGTAATTACAGTACAGGCAGAAATCAGGTCAACACCGCTGCGGTTTTACTCACTTCACATCCTCCAGAAACTTGTCGAGCTCCAACGGCGACACGTGGGAATATCTATCAAGCACAGAGAGGAAGAAAAAAAAACACAGACAGGAGCTCAGTGAGAGCTGTCGTCGATCTATTGTGTGATATTCACAGGTTGCCATAGTGACGAGGTGGTTATTTGATTTTACTTGAGCTGAACTCCCTGTCTGTCCTCGTGTTTAATCTCGGCCATGACAGCGCTGGGGTCAAAGGACTTGGTTTTCTCCTCCACACAGTTTTCTGGAAGCAAATCTGTGAACGCAACACACATTTGGGCATAATTGTAAGATTATTAGGATTTACAGTCTTACAATTGGGGACAATTGTGGTGTTACAGCAGTGCACATACGAAAAGGAAATAAATAGTGAGTATGCATCGACCCTTAAACATCCACACTGTTAAAACTATGCCAAGTTGTGCATTTCTCAGTGTTCTCATGTATTTTGTATGTATGTTATTTTTGTTTTATTTTCACAGTAACACACCGACGCACAAACATGTGCTCATTAAAACATTTTAAAACTTAAAAATCACTATTTTTGATGCATCATGACAAAAACTTTGCATATTAAGGCTTAAAAACTTTAAAAAAAATGCAATAATGTTTGATAGGTATGATGAGGACTGATGTCAATTTAAAAAAAATATGATAAAATAAATTATTGATACAATTGTCATGAGCACACTTTGTTGAGTATTTTATGAAATATGACATTGCAAAAACAAAATAATGCACATAAATGCAAATGTTTCTGCTAATCTTTCACACACACCAGGCTGCAATAATCAAACCAAAAAAAACAAAAAAACTACAAACTATGAAGCTGTTAGTTCACATTAGTGCTGAGTAATTTCAAAGACATAATTCTACAAAAGTTTTTTTCTCCCAAAAAGAAGAAATAAACACCCCGAACATGACTCAGCTACAATGCTTTTACTGATTATTATTTATATAGTATTTTTACAGTCTGTGCATAGTGAATCATGCGATATATATGTAGGATTTTTGGATTGTATCTGATTTTACATTTTTATCTTTCCGATATACAATCCAGGGATTGACCAGTATCGATACTGACCTATACAGATTCCCTACTTTTTGCTATGCTTTTATTTTATTTGTGCAAGACAAAAATACGAAACTGGGATCTGCAAAAAAAATATTTTGGTGAAAATGAATAAAAACTTTGTAGGGGGAAAATATTAAATGATAGAAAATAGAATAATATATATAATATAAACACAGTGTGAGAAAATGCACAGTTAATTAAATGTGACCACATCTGCCCACTGTGATATAAATCAAATCAAATACATAAAATAGAGGGTAAAGATATTTTTCAAACCGTGTGAAACTCCTTGATTTGAACCCACGGCTTATTGTGATTTACTGTCAATTGAAGGCTGAACATTTGCTCGTCTACGGAAGAGAAAACGACAGCTTTGCCGTGTGGACGTGGGAAACTCACACTGGTTATTGATGAGGCAGTGGGCGGCGAGCAGTTTGAGGGAGTGCACCTCGAACAAGACCCGGTGGAACAGAAGGTCGTGAGCTGTCGGACGCAGCTTGGCTTCGTGACGCAGACACGACTGCGTGAACTCCTGCAGACGGAAACATGACACCACACACGCAGACGCACACATTATGACAGAGTGACAAAGCTTGTTGAGACTGTGGGTTTGTTTCATGGTTTTGTTGCATGGCAGCAGAATAGTGTGGGAGAGTGTTTCCTTTGTTGCAGAGCTGTATGTCGTATAGTGATTTTGACACTCACTCTCATGAGGGGGTCTTCCAGAGATTGACCTGCGTGGACGATGGCCTCCTTGGAGACAGCTGTGTCTCCATTGGCTTGGATCTCCAGTACTGCCATCTAAGGATACACAAAAAAAATCAGTCAAAATACACAAACACTCAAATGAAAACACACACATAGCTCTTTGACACTGGCACGACTCCCGCACGGTGCTGGTCCATGAACTAAATGTTGAACCAGCGCAAAAACAAAAAAGTTTGGTTGTGGTCCAGCTCACAGAAGTTGAGTTTGTTTCAACTTTTTATAAAAAAAAAAAAACAAGGGAAAAAAGCAAAAAAGTTTGAGCCTTTGACCTCCGGGAGGCGCTACAGAGTTCCCCAGGCAACTAAAAAAGTGCAATATGTTTTCTTAACGCCAAACTAACCCTTTAATCAACAATTGCAATCTGTGTCAGTTTTATTGTCAGTTTTATCATTTAGTTTTCTCTTTTTACAATTATCTCTTATTTCCATCTCTTGTTTTCATGTTCATTGACTTTTTGTGTGTCTCCTTGTGTTTGTGTGATTTTGTCTGTCCCCCGCGTTGCCACGGTCACATGATCGTGCTTTGAGCACGGCGTAGGAGTTTGACTCGGTAACCGTGCCAGTGCTTGCCAGAACGAAAGTGCTAACAGATGATAAAACCTCACGGCACCTGTCAGGTTCTCACCTCTAGAGCGCAGATGCCAAACGAGAAAATGTCCATGGCATAATCATCTTCACAAGCTAGGAAGAGAAGAAGGGAGAAATCAAATATCACAAATATTCCTTTAGGGGTATTCTCCTTTATCCTTACACCTTCTCTTTAGGGAAGAGAAAACAGTGCTGCTTTTTGCCTTAAAGCTACAAAAGAATGATCTTATCTTTGAAAGAAAAGGCTAAAATGGAATTAAATGATTATTGATATATATATATATATATATATATATATATATAACACCTTCTGCATACGTGTACATTTCACTGCTATTTTTTTTCATTTGTAAATGTATTTTTTTTTCACATCCTATTGTTCCACTTGACCCCACTGCTGTAACAAGTGAATCTTCCCCAGTGTGGGATCAATAAAGTCCAATCTAATCTCATGTAATCTGATTTCCACTTCCACCGAGAGTGAATGAAGACAGGTTTGAACACCACTCCATTACGCTTGCCTCCGTATTCTGGAGCAAAGAAATGCTGATTCCTCTGCTCGTCGCGGTGTTGCCTCCCTTTACCGTGGATGCTGGCGTCTGGAAACACTATTTAGAAAAGACACAGATTGCACAGATTGCATTAGCTCGGATTCCCTCCAGTTTGATTTGATTAGATTAGATAACAATTGGATTAGATGACGTAAAATGACAGACACAGTACGACACCGATGGAAACACAAGACGAATCTACAACAAAATTATCTATTTCTTACCATTAACAAATAGCCGATGCCAAACTGTGGAAAGAAAATTAAGCATAATTTAAGATATTTTATTCCGCTTGGTAAAAACTGCAGAGCTCAAATTGTTAAATCCAGAAATCCACAGTCAACGGTCACAAGTGGTCATTGCCCTGTCACTGTAGTAACATAAAACGCCCTGCTGGGAGCAGACCTGAGCCGATCTTGATGAGACCGTTGTGCTGGATGAAGATGGTGTCACATGTCAAGTTGCCATGGATTATTGGGGGGTCACAAGAGTGCAGATAACTGTTGGTAAAATAACAATAATATTAATAATTAATGTTATTAATGCAGAGAATATGTTGAAAAATCAATCCGTAATAACGAAGGAGTCAGTACTTGAGAGCTGAGAGGATCTGCGTGCACCATCTCTTCCAGGCCTAAAAATAAAGAGCAACAAAGAGCAACAAAATGCTTTTAAATAGAGAATATATCATTTATACATTTCTCATATATGCAAGTATGCATGTATATTACAGTGTATTATTACTGTATTATTATTAATTCTCTGTGATTGACCGAAGAGTTTGCGATCCCTAATGCACCAAACATGAATTTTCACTTTTTTGTGTGTGTTTTCACGTCGTTCTACTTCCTTGCTGACTTTATTTCAAGCTCTCTCTTTTTTTTTTAAAAGCTCTCTGCCGATTAAACTTTTAGTGTCGTAGAACTCCAGGTGTGAACAGACGGATTAGCTTTCACGTCGCTGTACGAGGCAAAGTTTTCACCAAATTTGGCTGAATGTTCAAACCTACGACACAACAAGCACCTTTCATGCATTCAGCTCCAAGTGCTTTACAATACAATATTTCCACCAGCTCACAATACACATCGGAGAAGTGTTAGATTAGAATTAAATTAGATTATTAAGAATATACAATAAACTAATTAAAAAGGTATTATAAAAACATCCGATAAGAAAAGGCAAATCCATCCTGTTTCACTGAAATGTTTGTCTGAATATTAAGATTATAAACATGTCAGATAGAGCTATATTTTTCATTTCATCCTTTTTTCAGCGTAGATAAAAGTAGTTTCTCTGCTGGTTTTGTGGCTACTTTGGGTGCTGTAAAAAAAACCTGAGCGTTCTTGGTTGGTGATAAAGTATTAAAACAATCTGAGATTTAAGAGGGTGCTGTATTACTTGGAGCTTTGTTTGTGAGTAAATTAACCTTTAAATCAATTCCACGAAAGGAACTGGAAGCATGTAGAGAAGCTGACAGAGGATTCATGTCAGAGTCATGAACAATATACTTACTGTATACATGAACAATACACATGTCTGTTTTAACAGAAACATGGTGGGCGTCTGGTTACATAATCTCTAATCCAGCTGGGAAAATGCATGGATGAGATTACAGTATAGTGAGCAGAGGGGAAAAAAAACAAACTAACACCCACCTTCACATTCATAGACTTGTGGTTCTTCTTAGTTTTCTTCAGGAACTGCTTCAGGCTGCCTGACGACATGTACTCTGTGATGAATATAACCTGTGGAGAAAAAACACACGTCATTAATGTGTTCATACAGGAAAAAACATTTTAAAAAAAACAACAACAACATAAAAACGCTTCTTACTCGAGCCTGGCTCTCCTTCATGTCCAGCCAGTATTTGTGGAACTTGACAATATTTGGGTGTTCGACCTGCATCAGGTTCTCAAACATCTCCTTGATCTTCTCCTGAAAAAAATATGTGAAACTTTTTTTACGATAAACTTCACGTTACAACGTGAAACATATTACGTCGTAGCAGTAATGTGCTTCCTAACATAACAACAATAATAAAAATAATAATCAAAATATCAATAAATGCTATTAACTCCAGATCCTGCTGATACTTCTGCTCTACTTTTAATACCAACTGTATTTTCATGGCTTTTCTTTTAATTTCCTCCTTTTTTTCCCTCCGATTGCTCAAAGTTTTCATTTTGTCAATTTTGGCAAAATCTTTCTGGGAAAGAGAGAGTTTTAACATGTGTACTGGAAGTTAATCGCTCTTTTATTACGTTGTACCTGAGCAGAATCCTGGTTAAGCTTTTGGCACAAGGTTCGCGATCCCTTTAAAAATATTTTGTCAGATTTCAAGATGGCAAACACATGCGTGGCTGCAGGTGAACCCTCCAGACAAATAAAGACAATAACCGCTATAATACTGAGAAATACAAAGGTCAGTTAAAGGTAAATACAAATAGAATACTTCTAAATATGTTTATAAAATAATATTACCACTCCGAGACCAGAAACAGCGGCAGAAGCACACACTTACTGAAATTTTTTTTGACAATTCTACAGCCATAAAATCTAAATAAATCCAGCATGATTATCATGATGGTCATAAGAGGATTAAATATAAATAGAAACTCGTCTATTCCAGCTTTAAATGACAGCAGAAACCGCGTTTGTCAGCTTCAGGTGAACGGAGCCGTGGACGAACCTCCTGAGCTTTGAAGACCTTCTTGTCAGAGAAGAGCACTTCGTTCCACACCACCTCCACTCCCTCCTCTGTGTCCATGGCCAAAGACGCACTCTCCACCCCCGGGACATTTCCTTGGCTGACCTGTAGGAGGCAGAGAGGAGCAGAAAGTGGACTTAGCACGATGCTAACACAACACCAGCTGCAAAATCTCACATATAAAAAGTAATGTATAGACTTATATGTGAGTTGTTGGAGCAATAATATATTATTGATCTTAACTGTCTGTTTAACATTCAGACCAGAAAAACATGGATTACATTTGATTATTTTTTTGTTTTTTTTTTACCTTTTTATAGTCTTAATGTCGATATTTTTCTATATTTTACATTCACAGATGTGAAACTGCATGTTTAATATTTATTAGCTCAGTCTTTACTGTCCTTGCTGATGTGACACTGTACATTTCCCCATTGCAGGACTAAAAAGTGCCGTACATCAGAGATAAATAAAATATAGAAACATAAGATCGAAAATACCTAAAAACAAACAATAAAACAATAAAATACCCTAGAAAATATAAAAACTACACAAATAAAAACAAGTTGTACAACAAAAACAATAAAAATGGGTTTAATCAATGTTAAAATGTACAGTAATTGTAGTTTTCCTGAAAGATATTGCTAATATACTATATGATACTATACTATATATATTTTTTTTTTTTCAAACTTCAGCTCAATACTCAACGTTATTTATTTATTAAAAACATCATTACAAATGAGGTACACCGTTGAACAATCAAAAAAATTCTGCACCTAAAACACAAGCCTGTGCCAATTCAAGCATATACTGTTTAGATCAATAACTAACTGTGCAGAATGAAGACAAAGGCATGGGAACATACTGGTGAGACTAAAGCTACACACAGCAGTCGAGCTATTACCAAGCATTTGCTGAATCACTGAACACAAAAAAAGCATGAAATGATGAGAAAATCACCCCCCACTGAGATTATAATATCTGCTAAAAGCTCCAGATAATCCACTCACATGGATCTGACTCCGGTGGCTCCATTTGTGAAAGTCAAATATGTTTATTTAGTGTTCAAACATCATCAAATTCAGTTTAATCAAATACATAGCGATGATAGGAAATAAAGAAGGTGCTGTAATATCATAGTAAAACCGTCTTATAAGGGCTGGGGTACCCCTGACTAAGGTACCCAACTCCCAATGCCCCCCGGCGCCACACTGAGTTGGGTCAAATGCAGAGGAATACTTTCCCTAAGGGGATTAATAAAATTAAACTTTAAACTTTAACTTTAACTTTAACTTTAACTTTAACTTTAACTTTAAACTTTAACTTTATAACAATCCAAACTTTTTTAAACTAAACATGAACCTTGAAACTAAAAGGTTGGGTGTGGGATATTCAATAAGGGGATGAATTTCAGCTTAATACCACAGTAATTACTCATTTTTAAACCTTTTTCATATACTGTATTACACTGAAGGAAGCTTCTACAGCAGAGCTTATTACCAAACTGTAAACTGGAGATTACATTAGAGATAAGATCATATGACCATATTATTATGTCCCTGTAACTGTCCTATTGTTATTATTGTCTCAAACTCATAAGAAATGATCTTAAAAAATTCTACAACAATATTCTATTATGATATTGCAATTACAATATTTGTAATATTTGTGACGAAAACATGACATCATTTCAAAATAAAAGCGTTCCCAATAACTTCACAGTTTGTCAATAAAAACATTTATGACGCAAAATGAACGTATCGATATAAAGCATAAAGAAATATAATATCTAATATAAGACTACTTTTATTATTAGTTATTTATATACTTATATTACCATGACACTAATTGAAGACTCTCGGAATCTTGTTACCAAACTATTACCAGGAAAATGGCATTAAAGATGATTAGAGATGGCCCTATTACCATACTTTTATTGTGAAATCCTTGCTACCACACAAAACTGCACTGCTATCACCATAGTATCACATCCTGATTATTACAAGCTTTTAACTGAACTGTACTGCAAAGTGTTACTGTGTCAGGAAACCCAGGTTGTTGCCAGGACACGAGGATGAGGAGCGAGAACGTGAAGAGCAAGGATTTGGATTAACAGCAGGCAGAGACAGAGAAGTGGATGACGGATTTAGAGAGATGAGATGCACGGGCACAAGATGGAGGAGGAGGAGGAGGAGGAGGAGGCACGGGAGCTCAGGGGGAAAAAATTAAAAATAAAGCAAAGCAGAGTGATGCAGCAGTGGCTACGTATAAAACCTGGCAGACGCAGACGACCTGCAGCTCTGTCCATGCATGAGGCTGTATTTATGCAGGCTGTAACAAAGACCTGAAGAGCTGCTGCTGCTGCTGCTTCAGCTGTGAAGACATGATTTCACTGCTGTTTATTGTTTATGCAACAGAAGCGTAAGTGCAGTGAGTACACAGACTGAACTGGGTTCATAGTCCTGTACTAATAAGCTCTAAACATGATGCAAGACCCTTAATCCTTACTAATACCGCATGTTGTCTAAGAGAAAGATTAGTTCCTTAACTTTATTTTTTACTACCTTTTGTTGGCATAACTCCAGTTCTGAGGTTCTTACACTGGCTTTCCCAGTCTGCCAAAGAATTTATTTAAAAAATATTGCTGCTAGTCTATAAAGCATTGAATGGTTTAGGCCCAAAATAAGTGTCTGACCTGAAGAGTCCAGACCACTAAGGTCATGTGAGTGAGGTTTGCTCTGAGACTCCAGAACAAACTTCCACAAGAATGCAGGTCTGCTAAATGAATTTATCATTTTAAATCTGGTCTGAAATCCACCATGTTTGCCACTGCGTTTAAATAAAAATACAATGATAACACTGCTGTACCTCAGCCGAAACTGCAACTTTTAATTTATTTATTTCTCTCTCTATTTTATGTCTCTATTTAATGTTTTTTATTGAGTTTCATTTTGCATTTTATATATTTCATGCTGCTGCTATATTTCTCATTCTTTTTTATCCTTGTCTATAGGGTTGCAGGGCTGCCCAAAGTGGGGTCCACGGGCCACAGCTGGCCCATCAAAGGGTTTCATTTGACTTTTTTTAGACAAACTAAATGACATACATTTAGTATGTAAAACTCTCTTTATGTAGTTCTCTTATTAAAGGGCCACTTCACCCAAAAATATACAGTTTTTTACTAATTTCCAGACATAAATGTGTTACTTGATCATCAGACAGTGGATCTGAGATACATGTCTCATCCCCACAACCACAGAGAAAGTTGGGATCGAAAAAAATAAAATAAAATTGACAAAGAGTCGACGTCAAAGTCACTTGCTTTAAAGAAAATAAAAGCCCTACACTGCTCTTAATTTCTTCAGATGTTTTACTCTACTAAACTTGATAAAAACACAGTAAATAAAAAAAAGAAGGTAAAATGTGGTCAAATTAAACAAACAGACAGACTTCTTAAAGGTGAAGTCCAGCTTCATGTATCTTACTTGAATTAAGGTATATTACATGTATGTTCACTGAAAATACTATAATTGATGGAATATTGGTAAAAGAAAAATGTAAAATCTGTTACAATCCAAAAGTCTAACTAAAATTGTGTTGATTGTTTTGTATTAGTAGAAAAAGTATTGGTAGAAAAAAGTGAACCTGCCTGAAACTCTATTTCAGCTTTAGCATAACCCACATCTGTATAAATGTCCCAGATCGAACCAGAGAAATCTCAAACTGAGAACCTTCTTGCTCTGAGGCACCAGTGCAGACCGCTGTGCCACCCTCTTTTTTCCCCCCCGTTTACTGTGTGATTGAATAAAGCCTGGCTTTCAGTCAACGGTCGAGTTCATCCCAGGCAGAGATGAGGGATGAGGCTGAGGTCGTTCCAGTTCTCTTGCTTCTTTAATCGATCTGGCCTTGAGCACTTGAGCAGGACACTTTCAACAGAGAACATGCTGGAAGTTGTGTTTCTTCATTTGTGTTTCTAAAGATAAGGCACCACACAGTTTTTAACCCACTGAACAATAAAACTAAATAAAAAAAAACACATTAAAAAGTGCAAGTGACGCTCTTCTAAGAAGATCATACTCTTTGATTCTGAGTTTGACGATCCCTCTATCGCTATACGTCTGCTTATAGAGTAGTTGACGTCACACAATCCCATTATGGAACAAAAACAACAGTACTTTGGCAGAGAGCCTCGCTGCTCAAATCCATTATATACAGATGTACTGTATATAAGAGGCAACAAATGTACCAGGAAATATGTCGGGCATATCGGTATTGGCCATTACTGGTTTTAAAATGTATTATCAGATATCGCCAAGATCCCCCGATATGACTAATGACTAGGGTTGAATTAATAATCGATTAAATAATCAACAACTATTTTGATAACTCGATTAATTGGTTTGAGTGTTGTATTTTTAAATATGACTATCTTCTTGGTTTTTTTGCTCCATATAACAAAGAAATCAAATCGGTTTGTGGACAAAACAAGACATTCGAGAAACGTCATCATTTTGAGGTTTGGGAAACACGGTTTCAACATTTTCTGACATTTTAAGGGCAGATTAATCGATTATGACAATAATAATAATCATTGCTGCCCTACTAATGACTGAAACAGTAGGCTGAATATGCTGCTACCTCCTTGACTTATGTGCTGGTACCCTCTTAAACTATTGTTTATTTATTTTGCCCAATGAAGAAAACATTTATTTGCATCTGCTGCGACACGAGTTTGCAATATATTATGTTAATCTCACTACAGAAGAATATCTATATAGAGTATATCGGTATTATCTGCCAAAGCACTCCTCCTAAAGTTGCATCCAAACTTTAATTTCTTGTTTATTGTTATATATTTTTTAATTGTGGCATGAGGGAAAGATGGTGTGGGAAAATGTCACATGTATTGAAAGGGTCAGATAATATTCATTTTCTGCAAAGTTGCCGTTTATTTTTGCCAAACCTTCAACTGCCGACGTGAATCCATTACTGCTAAACGCTGACTAACAGAGCTCCACTTGTGACATCATCATTTTTAACTCCAACAGTGATGAATGGAGTCAAAAAAAAAGGCCTCAGTCTTTCAACAGTATTAACAGGAGGAGGGTTTGTTTATCGAGGCAAACAGGCACAAGACAAACATCAATCACGGCGACCACAAAGGCGGCAACACACATCTTCTAATTTTACATACTGACTTAACAGAGGATGTTTTCATGCCGTGAGCACAGGGAGAGACAATGAAACAGCCGTGAAAGGCTTGAGGTGGGCAGCAGAATATGACAATCTGATTACTTGTGTTACAGATCTGGAAGGGAGCGCGCCGACTCGCTGACAGCACGAGGAATTCCTTCCCTTCCTCCGACGTCAGGACGGACTCATGTCAGTTTCCCACTGGCGTCGGCGGAGCATAACTGCCGTTTGTTTTCTCTAGACACCGAGAGACACTGGGTCGCTTGTCCCCGCGTCTCCTTCCCTGGAGTCAAACACTTGGTCATGGTAGCGTGAGACCCCGTAAACAGCACACACGGGCACTGATCTGTGATTGGCCTTTTGAAGGGGGAGGTGGGTTTGGGGAGTGGAGACGGGATTCAGGGGATGGTCGCGCACGCACGTCACGTCAAAACAACACCGACTTCTGTCCTGATGTTTGTCAAAACGACGTCTCAGCCGGGCAGAACTGGATCTGACACACAAACCTCTCATTACCTCACCACACAGTTTATTCCTGTACTCGTCTCGCTCACATGATGTTTTGAGTTTGACTTTTTTTTTCCCCCTCCTCCTCATGTTGAAATGAAAATAAATAAATAAATAAATAAATATTAAACATGGAGGTTGAGTCATGTCAAGGAAAGAAAAAAAAATGCTCCAAAACTCCTGAGTTCATTTAAGGACGATGATCAGCAACAGCAGCAAATACAGATGAACTGAAGGGAAGATTTAAAGGATTTAAATATCGCGCCGGCTATGGTGTAAAGGTGCAGTGTACAGTTCTACTGCCGTGATGTTGTTTTATACAAACTAGTGACAGTCATAGCAGTTGTTTTCGGTGTACGAAATCATTTAAGGATCAGTTAATTACAAAGATTAGTTCAGTACTTCCTGCATGACCGGAGCACAGCCTTCATCTGACACAGTCACAGGATGTGATTTGGCTCACAATCGCCGTGCTGTCACTAAATTCACCAGACTGCTGTGTTAAATATTGAGATTTTAGACATTTCTGTTGCTCAATGTCGGAGATTAACACAAGTATTTTAACTGATCTACAGTTCGGGCACTGATCTACAGTCGCACTCGTGACTCTTCCAGTGACGACACCCTCTGACCAATCAGGGCACGGCAGCCCGTCGACGTCGCATTTTAGTATCAGCTTAGGTCGCTTACTAGCTGCAACTATCGATTATTTTCATAATCGATTAATCTGTCAATTATTTTCTCGATTAATCGTTTGGTCCATAAAAATGTCAGAAAACCTTAAAAAATGTTGATCGGTGTTCGTCAAACCTGGAAATGATGATGCTCTCAAATGTCTTGTTTTGTCCACAAACCAAAATGATTCACTTTTAATGATTTCCAGAGCAAAGAAATTAAGAAAATAGAAGCTTAAACAATCGTAAATCTTGTTTTAATCATGAAAAAAAGCTTCAAAGGGATTAATCGATTATCAAAATGGTTATCGATTAATTTAGTAATCGATTCATTGTTTCAGCTCTAGTACTATCACTAATGGAAAAGCAAAAAAAAAAAAAGAGTCGAGCCGTGCCGAGCCTTGCAAGAACTGTATCAGTATCTCACAAAATTACTATTAGGGAAAGTATCTGATAGCAATTTTTTCTCACAGCAAATGTGATTTAATTTGTGCAATAAAAATCAGAGGTTTAGATGTAAAATGTAACCGAGCGTGACCACACAACACCATTCAAACATGAACTTCTCTACATTCTTCTGCAGGGCCTGAGATCTCAGAGATATCACCTGTTTTCAACATGTATGACTTCATTAAGTTTAAAATTAAATCGCAGCGTTTGGCATTTGCTAAATATGCTGATTCAATTTGCAATTTTGAACATTTTCAATAAAACCAGATCTGTGACTCAACACTAAGCCGATTATCTTTGGTCTGTGGGGAAAACTGTTTCCAGGATGTCGTCATTTTGAGGTTTTGGGGGAAACACCAATTCAATACTTTTCACCCGTTTCAAACACATTATTTTTGACCAAATAAACTTATCTGGCGATCAGGAAAATAATCTGCAGATGAATCCGTAATGAAAACAAAGTAACTCTCTGTATTGTATTTATATTGTATATTTCACAATTCGACTTTATCTGATGATCAGGTTCACCCAGTTCAACACTGGTGTCCAAACAAAGCGATAAATTCTCTTTAATTGTTTCCACTTGTTTGTGTTTTATTGCTTTGAGGCCATTTTGTGGCTCTTCTCCGAGATATGACACCGAGAGCTGACAGGAAATGAGGAGCGAGACGACAAAACGACACGCAACAAAAGGTCATCAGGCAAATATATTTAGAGAGAATAAATTCATTTCAGGCACATTATTCTCACTGTATTGTTTTAGTCTTTGCGGATGAAGCTGCCGGTTTTTCTGAGGCTCATGAATACAAACGGACAGATAACATCGTACTTATATGCAAGATACAAAAAGAATACATCTGAATAAAGAGATATGCTAAAAAGGATGAAATACAAATATAGTTTCACTAATTCATTAATTTGAGCATATTTTACCTTGTTTAAACTAAATAAATACTTGTATAAAACATTTTTGAACGTGCACTGAAGTGTGTAATCTGAGTTCAAACTAAAACTTCAAAATATAAAGCCAGATTTTTATATATTCAGTTTTTTATGTTGTAAGGAAGAGCTTTGTGGCTGCTTTGGATTAAACTGTGCAGCCTTGCTTGAATAGACACACCCTGTCCTCAGTGCGGGGCTTTATTGGTTTATGATATCAATCCAAGTAGAGGGAGTCGTGAATATTAGCCTCTGCGACGCGAACATTACTCTAAAAAACGCTGGCTGGGCCGTCTGCAGCGACAGTTTTATGACAGAGGACTCAGCGTGAGATCGCCTTTACATTCAGTCTCCGGCGAAAAGACAAAGTGTCTGATGAGTGAGGTAAAGAAAGAACAGACAGAAGGAGGATAAACTCATATGGCAGCTCTTTCAACGTGACTCCTGCTGCAGAAAGAGAGTCTTTGTCTGAGACTGTGCGCGTGTGTGTGTGTGTGTGTGTGTCCCAGCTCGACAATAACAAAGCTCTTTGTCTCCTACATGTTAGTATCTCTCTTCCTACATCTCATACCTCGGCGATGAGCGGATAGCGCCTCACCGCATTAATATTTAATGGCTGGATCTGCTACAGCAGAGGCTGCACTCAAGCAGATTGCATGCTGCTTATAGTATATATATATATATATATATATATATATATATATATATATACACATATACATATATACATATATACATATACACACATATATACATATATATATATATATATATATATATATGTGAGATTTTGAGGCTGGTGTGTAAGTGTATGAAAAAAATAAGGGACGTGCCGCTCTCTTTTTCTCTCTCTTTCATTTGCATGACAGTGGCGCAGCAGGATCAAAGAGTCGGACTGAAGTGTTGTGGAAAATACGCGAGACGAGATGTGGAGATAAAAAAGACGCAGCGTCTCCCATTCAAACAGGGCATGTGTGGACTCTATATAGATGCAGTTATAGGAAGAAAGCAACAACATAATGAAATAGCCTATACTTTGTATGTGCGTGTATGTTGACGCTGACATGTCACAGGAAAAGCACAGGTGACCAATACAATGATGGCTGGGTTCCATTTAGCTTCCTCAGTTTCAGGGTGCACGTTACCTCATCATGAGCTCATGAGCTTTGTATGTGTAACAAAAGTTTGCATAGCCGTGTGTGTGATGGCCTGTAATGTTTGGAAAGTCATGGTAAATAATGAAATAATATCGCTCTTTCCCAGTCTCGATGACCACTCAAAGCCACTTTACTTGCTATTCACTCACATATTCACACAGAGCATTTTCTATCACACGTTAAAATATTCGATTTGGTGACATACAGTATATATCGTCGCCTATCAATATTTTAATTCACAAATTAAGGCGCTCTAAAGTAAACAGTCACTGCCAGTTTCAATACATAGACTTTATGCACTCTGTTCTCTATGTTGTGAATAAATATAGAGAAATCCTGCACGTTTAACTTTTCACATTAACGTTTTGTTTTCTTCAGTTACACAGATATTGTCTCGCGATATATTGAATATCACAGAATCGTTGTATCGTGATATTATTGGTATTGTGGACCATAGACATTCATCTTTCCAACAGTGAAACATGCCTTGAAGTGTCTTGCCCAAGGACACATCGGCATGTAGACTAGTGGAGACACACAACCTTCCATCACTCACTTGACTGAGGTGCCATCGCCTGTGAATGTGAGCATGTAGCAACAAAACAGACCCTAAATAATAAAAAAAATTATATTTATCCCTTCCAGACTTTTAACCACATAGACCTCCGACTGCTAATTGACCTAAGCTCAGCAAACAAGTGGGTCAGCATCCGTGCGGCGTAAAGATTAATTCGATGGCTGCGGCGGTGATAAATCAAGAGACAGGAAAACACGTGTCGTCTGCAATTTATTCTCAGACCAACGTCGTGCACATTATCTGAATGAAACTTTCCACAGCATTCATGCTTTGTCCTCTTTTGAAGGTCACACTCAGCTCAGCCGCAGATATTAGACACATCAGCCTTCGTCATATCTCACTTGTTCATTTTCTCAGCGAGCAGCTGATGCTCAAAACAAAGAGGAATGTGGGAGCAGATGGACACGGAGCGCAAAGCAAACACGACAGCGTCTAAACGCAGAGACGGAGGCGACAGGATCTTCTTCTTGGCACCTCTTTCACGAGGACAATTCAAAAGAGAGAAAAGGAATAAATTCATGTTCTTTTGTTGAAAAATTACCCATTTTTTGGGGGGGGGACATTATTAAACTCTTCGGCAAGTGAGTCAGCCTTGCACCTTTGCCTCCTCAAGCAAAACCTGTTTGTGTTTCAGTGTGAACCAGCGCTGCGAGATTACAGTGACCACGCTGTCCTCGGTCCCATTGTCACTGAGACAAAGCTGCAGATTTACAAGGCCAGCAGGAGAGAGAGAGAGACGTGGTAGAGCCATAAATGCACTGGAGAAGAAAGACGGTGTCCTTGAGAGGGACGTGATAAGCATATGGAGTGTGTTCAACTACTTCATTACATAAGGTTTTGAACTTTTAACTGAAGGTCACTGAATTGTGCACTGTCATACCTGATTTATTCCAGCAATTAAGGCACATTTAAAATGGATTTGCATTCCCTATGAAGGACAGATCATTAAGTATTTAAGGTTATGAAAAAGTGACGGAAAACTAGGACTGGATATATTTTCTTTACTTCAGTTCATATATAACTGATACTTGAGCGTTTTCTTCTTCATAAAGTGCTCATTCATCTTAATTTCAACCCACATTATAAGGATTTGGTGAAACTTGAAAAAGGCTAATTTTTTTTCTGACTTAAAGTCCCAAATGCATTGATATTCATTTTAAAATGACAATAAAGAGAGAATATTCAGAAGTTGGATGCAGATATTTGGCCATTTGACTCCATAAATGAATAAATAAGAAAAATGTGTCTAAAAAGTGAGTTGCTGACGGTTCAGTCTGAACATAAATTAAACCACTGAACCTTTGTGGGGTCAAGTAAGGGAGCTGAAAAAGCACAAGTCCCCAGTTGACACACACCCATGCATTTCAACCAATCAGACTTAAAAGGTAAAGTTTTAACTGCACCGTTTACAGCAACAACAAAAAAACCCAAACAGATAAAAGCCCCCGACTGACGTTTATGACATCGCTGACAGGAGAGCCGGACAGCTCACGTCAGGCTTCAAGAAGTGTGTTTACAAAACAGAAATCCAACACGCATGACAAGCGTTTATCTCGTGTCTGTATTTCATTCATGAATGAGTGAGTGAGACAGACACCTCTGAAGAGAAGGTGCAATCTGATCATTCAGAGAGAAAGAGAAAAGGAACAACGTGGAAGAAACAAGACCCCACCTTATCTTTACACTTATCTTTACACTTATCTGGTTACTTTACGCCACGTGGGTTCTAACTTTTTTCCTCAAGCTGTAGTAGTCGTTGCAGCTTTGCAGTCATTCATCATGTAACTAATCTAATCTCGCATATCTCGTCTGTTTTGTGTTGTTGAAATGTGTGACCATGCTGATATGCCGCCTTTTGATGGAATTTGTGCCGATTTTACGGGACAACATGTGGAGGAGGGAGGCGAGTACCAAAGGTTGTGAGGTGGAGTTTCACGCCTCCATGAGGTGTAACTGTGACGAGATGATAGTGATCCGAGGGCCCGCACACACCAAAAATTGTATCGCCTTTTTATCCACGTGTACAGGACACTCAACAGGACAATCACTTCTCTCTGCTGCTATATTTTGTTATCTTGCTGCTATATTTTGTTATCTGCTGCTATATTTTGTTATCTCACGTTAATGTATACATAGTCATAGTTTCTGGAAAAAATGTAAACAACATTTCTTATTCTTATTTTATTGTTAATATTTTTATTTCTCTTTTAAAATTGTTATTTATATATTTGTATTTTGCACCAAGGGAGTGGCACCCAAATTTCGTTGTCCACAAAATAACGACAATAAAGGCTATTCTATTCTATTCTAACCGGTGTGAAAATAATCTCAAAACCACACCCTTGCGTTTTGGTGTCAGCAACTAATACACAACTAGGTTTTATGCACATGCTCCACATCTTCTTCTCCATTGTTGGTGTATTTGGCAGGCCCGTGCATGCGGTATACTTGTTTTTCGTGGCCGCAAATTAGTTTTTTATGCCCATAAATTACTTCTTTTTCTTTCCTCCGTTATGTCTGAGGCTCATCATATAATTTCATATGACGACGACTGACACAGCCGTGGCTGTAATTACAACTGCTACAATATCTAATGTCAGATTTCTGCTGTGCTTTCAGCTTCAGTCATTCTGCATTTATTGTGGTTCATATGGATGTACATTCACCGGCCTTATATAGAGTATAGTGACTGACATTTACAGTACGTTCCCGCAGTTGTACTGTACTATTCATATGCACGTTAACATTTATTCTTATGTATCACTAAAAAAATTCAATTAAAAAAAATATTTTTTCGATAGACATTGCTGCTGTTGTATTTACCATTTGTATTCTGTAAATGGGTATTTAATTAATGTTTTTTAATAATATTTCTTTATTTTTCTATACTCTTTATATACTTTTTTGTGTGTGAATCTCTTGTAATTTCTCTGGTCTTAGTTGGACGATTTACTCCCCTGGGGATTAATAAAGTATTTCTGATTCTGATATTTCGAAAACATCTAAATCATCCTCTACTGAGAATGATTTGAATCTTGCAGGACTTCGCAAAAAATCTGGTCAAAGGAATCTGACAAAACAATGGTTTGTTTACCTGAAGAAAGGAAAACACTAAAACAGATGTTTGGAGGGATTTTATCTCTCCTGTGGAGAAGCTAACGTGTTCCAAAGACAGAGTTCCTCACACTTTCCATTTGTGCCGAGAGGAATTAATATTCTGTCCACAGTAATGAGTTAATCAGACACAGTCTTCTCCTCACTATCAGATTTTTCCTCACATAGTTTTCTGCAGCAGCAGCATCTAATTCCACACACACACACACACAGAATCCTTCATCTTCATGTTCAGCAGGATTCATTCATATTCCAGCACCGATGCCGAGTCATAACTGAAGAACGCTTGAATGTGAATCGTTCATAAACGGCTCTTTTCTTCTCTATAGAACTCAATGATGTCACAGCTGTTTGGCCGAATCCCAAACTCACGTCACATTCAAACTGTCAGAATCTTCCCATTGAAGAACAAAACATCTGATATTTCACAATCAAACGTCAGGTAAAACTGCTTTTTCCAGCCCTGACGTCGCTGCTCATAAGCCTTTAAATGATTCACGATGCCTCCACTTATGTTCAAACAGTGTGAGATGCTCTTTAAATACTGGCCTGCTCCCAGTGTCCAGCCTGCCAGACTCACCGTCTTGGACTGAAATTCTTCATGACTGTGGGTTTTCCCACGCTGAAGGCAGCATGTTATTACGAGTTTCCATGAGTCAGCAGCCGCGGTCGTGAAAAAGTAACTGCATCTATTCAGGTTGTTCGACAAACAAATACTCTACTTATGAGCTTAGTTTGAACCCTCACACATCTACAGCACTATACAGCACACCTCTGAACGCTAATGCCGTACGTACACAAAGTAGGATTTGCTCTTCGACGTATGCCGTAAAGTAGAATTTCGTAGTTTTTTTTTTTTACATTGACCCAAAACCAGAAGTTCCATCGTGCCATTGATTCACCAATCACAGAGCAGTTCAGAGCGAGAGGACACTTCCTATTGGCGGTTCCACTAAGCAGCATCCAGAGTGACTCGGAGCCCAAAAACATTAGGATTTAACAACCTGAAGATAAGACTCAACAATCAAACCAATTTCTTTTCATGATCCAGTCTACTGCAGCTTCAAACACACCGTATGAAGCAAGGCTAGACTCAAATTTGAATGCAGTAACTGGTGTTTGACCAGAGAGACAGTAGATACACTGATTACTATGATGTATAATTTCAGTACTTTGCACTAAACTGTGAACTAGATACACATAGAGTATATACACTGATTTAAAAGTGAAAAAAAATGTGTTTTAGTGAGACTTTATCTGCAGTGAAAGACCCGTCACTTTTACGTAAATGTGTCTTATACTTAAGCCTTTAAGTGCTTAACTGGCCACAGATGGGCCTGTCAACCTTCTGATTCACTCTCATTGAGAATGTGAAGCCCGGACACCTTCCAGCGCCAAGGCAGTGATGACGTCAGTTAGAGTTTGCAAGGTTTCAGTACTGAGGACTGCACACTGGGATTAGACTGCTGTGTTGTGATTAGTTTCACCCACAAACTCACTCACACGTTTGCAAAGAAGTCTTTCAGAGCAAAATGAGGGTTTACAAAACAGGGAGGTGTTGAGAGTTTTTTGCAGTTGGTCTCACTCTTTTTTTTGTCCAACACGAATAGAAGCAGTGGTTCTAACTGGGCAGTTAATAAGATAGGTGTGTTTGCCTTGACCTGAAACTGGCCCCTTTCCCACGTCTTTAAAAAACATTTGCAATTGACTGGGTCCCTGGAGACGCCTTACAGGTCCTGGCAGAATTCGGCTAAAGTTCGCCATAAAGAGTGTCAATTTCTACCCACTGGATTACCCACTTCATGCTCATTAATCCACACACACACACACACACACACTGCTCACTTCATTGCTACTACAAAACCAAGAGTGATGTGTTAGGTACTGCACCCCCCTCTGCTGCAGCTCCAACAGAGGGTACTGCAGTGAAGCTTGCCAGCTTCAAAAATAGGTGACGGAGGCACAAAGGCACAAAAGTTTTTTTTATTAGTTTTTGCCACACACAGCAGCCAGCAACACTTATAAAGTTGGGGTTGAGCACAGGCGCAGTTTCCTCACATATGTTGGGACTCCCAGCTCCCAACTGCCGAAGCCAAGAGCAAGAAAAACAACAGGAGAAACAAGTTAAGGCCGCTCTCCTCGTGCGGTTTTCGCTGTGTTTATGGGCCACAATTAGTCAAGCGTCTTAAAGTGAGCTTGTTAAGAGGAAAGCATGTACAGTGAAGGCGGAGATGGCTGAAGGAAAAGGAGATATGGATAAGATGTCAGAGCAGAAGAGAGCTGTGTGCATCGTGTGGTATTCATCTTAGCAGAGAGAGTGAGAGTCAACCTGAGCTGGCTCTTCAGCACGTGTTCAAACAAAAGCCAGTTGGCAGACATGCAATAGAGAGAGAGCTACTTTTTTGGTGCCTGTTACTGTTATGCAACACTACAGACAAAGCTCAATAGGCAGGCATGTCTGTGAAAGAATGACCTGGGGGTGTTTCTGTCTCTATATCTAACCCTGCAACTACCTATGCATGGTTTCTGCACAGGATGGCTTTTAAAGGTAGGGTTGGAGGTCCTGGAAAAAAGCAGTTTGAGCAGGCTGCATTTTGAATTCAAAAGTCCAAGTACAGACTTCCCTCCGAAGCTACGCCTCCCGAGCACTGCGTGGCATCGGTAACTTTCGGTACTTTACGGCAGTAGCTTTCCCAGAAAAAAAACGTCTTTCCTTTTGCGACCAACACCTAGCTACCAGAAGCTCTGGCGTTGTCTTCTGAGCATGCACGAAGAGGGGCAGATGGCAGTTTGATTGATGCATCACGATCCCAGTCAATCAATATGATTGGATGGTGTTTTCAAAGGCCTGTCCATTCCACAGCTGACAGACATTTCTCATTTTAGTCACAATTCATTGGTTGCAATCGGATTGTACGAATTTGGAATGGTAAAGCCCTGATAGTGAATTCAGTTGTCAGGGTGTGCGCTGTGCCTGATGGCCGTGTCGGCGAGTAGCGTCACATCACACAGGTGCAACGACATCGAACACGACACAACAGACAACAGAAGAGGGCGCCCAGCTGCTCTTTTTCTCTGCAGGGTTTGTGGCCGTTTGTCTCAACAAGAGGTCAAGACTTGCATCAGAATAGACTGCGAGCATTGAAGAAACACCGGGCACAAGGGAGTTACGTTTGATCGCACCATTTTACTCTGGTAACCCAAGGGAAGCGTGCTAAAAAAAATGGAACGGTAAGGGCTGGTTATTTTGGTACTATTCCAAATGGATATGCAAAAAACGGAATTGCTCCACTCGAGGGAATCACGGCATATCTGATCCTTAAGATGCCTCGTGGTGCTTTTCACCAGTATGGAATTATGGAGACATAATTACAGACCTGCAGAAACCCGACATCCTTCCCACGTCCCACTCTGACACTTCACATACTGTTCATGTTTAAATGACACAACACTCCCGTGTCACTCAACCCTGATTTCTAACATTTTCCTTCCAGCGTTTTTAAATAGGTTGGGTTACTGGTTATCGTTATTGGCTGCAGTTACTAGAACAAATTGGGACATCCATAATTTTAAAAGCGTAGTTAAGAATAGGGAACCCTCGGTGCCAACAAAAAATGGCATTAGTGAAAGGATGACAAGCATTGATGGGATGAATGCAGCAGCACAGGTTGATTTAACGCTATTTACAGAAATCCCAACACTTCAAATATGTGCGGTTTGTTGGATCAATAAGACAAAACTGTGTGAACCACATTTACCAAATGTCGCAATGATGCAATTCTTTCGGGCATTCATGAAAAAACTGACTACAAAAAGTATTATATACTGTAAAAAATGAAAAGTCAATGGAATATTTGTCTTCAGCACCACTGTATTTAAGAGTAAATGACTTTTTTGTCCTCGCTGTCCTGATGATCACTGTGCAGCACAGGATGGAGGGGTGACCGAGGAGGATAATTCAATGGCTCCATATTTAATTCATCAGCCGTCGCCCTGACTGATGGTTACTGGGACCTGAAACTAATTTAACTCTGGCTCCTGTTGCTTTCAGTGTCCCGAGCTGCATAAACAAAACAAACACATTCAAATTCCAAAAACAAATGAGATCACGTCTGCCACACAGCAGATTTATGAAGAAGTGGAGGGTTTATTTCAGGCTAAGACACATAAGTTAGATGTGATTTCCAGGTAAAGGACTGCTGATAAATGATGAAGCAAGCCCGGGGCAACAATACTGAACAGCCTCAAAGCTCAAAACCTGTTAGTGTTGCTCATATCAGATTTGAATATGTTATGCCAGATGGAGAATTTCTGCAGCAAGTTTGTTCCTGCAGCATTTTGTTTTTATTACAACAAAGAGTCAATGGTTTGCTTCCATTTACCGAGCACGACCTGAAAATGAAAACCTCTGTTTTTCTTGCAGGCATCTACTAACACGTTTATTGATTTAGTGAAGAAAGGAAATATAAACAGATATATCAGAGCAGAGGGTTTAAAAGAAATAAAACCACAAACCAGAGGTTTTTTTTATCAGATTGAAATTAAGCCATATTTGACATTATTTGTCTAAAGCGATTGTCAAATCAAGCTCTTGCCACTAAACTGTGAGTGTTTTTCCAAAGGGCTCATTGCTGATACAGTGTGTGTCAGATTTTATGACCATATTTGACATAAACACAAAGATTTATACGTGGCTTCAAAGGTCAAGACGCAAGCGTTTCAACACATGGTTTGTGTGTCAGCCACTCCCCTTTGAAGCTGTGCAGCATGTGCATATGAAATTCATGGAGTGCAACTTGGAACACAGTTATTAAGTTTTGTTCCCCACCACCTCATATTTAGATTAACTGGTTTTTGGGTGAAATTTCCACAGAAAATTCTCGGATTAAACACGGAGCACCACAAGGCTCAATCTTGAGCCGGACTACATTTTCATTCTGTTCATGTCATCACCACATCTCTACATGAACAGGTAGAGCTGTAACTGCCATCTAAACCTGACATTACACTAGGTCAGTTGACAAACTGGGGGCTCGCAGGCCACATGCGGCCACCCAATCGATTACTTGTGGCCCACCCCTTAATATCATGTTATAATAAAAACATGACCCACGACGTCCTCTTACCTACAAACACAGGTGGTGGTATGGAGGTGAAATAAACAGAATATATTTGCTGGCAATATTTTTAGATACATACAAATAAGACATTCAGTTGTAATTATCACATTATTTAACAATAAAGTACACGTTTAAGCTGTTGTCCACATTATTATTGACTTAAGTTTATATTAATTTCAGTTTTTTAAATTAAAAGATTTATTTTGTACCATAAATACATTTATGTTGTGAAGTATATCTCATTCCATATCAAAACAAGCACTTTAAATGGGATGGGAATCAGTATCGGTCAATATTGATAGCGATCCAATCCAAAAATCATATGTAAATAAAAATCAGCAAAATCATTTTTAGCTGAGTCATGTTTGGGCTGTTTCTTTCTTCTTTTTGGGAGAACAATAGTTGTTACACAGTTGGAGAATTATGGCTTTGAAATGACTCAGCACAAATGTGTTATTATCAGCTTCATACGTTCATAAATAGTCTTAAATGGTCCGTATTGGTAAATATTGGTTATCATTGCGATTCATTCAACCCCTGCACAGGGTTAATCTCTACATACCTGTGTTTATGACATAAGAGCTCATAAAAATTTAACTTCTTATCAATGAAATTGAACAAATCAAATACAGCCACTCCAAAAGGTAAAGTAGGTAGTTGTGTTTTTGTTCAACATGGAATATTCTTTAAATTAGATCAGTTCAGAGAAAATAATACAGTACATGACTCCATTACACTAATTCCTTGTGTATATTCCAGGGCCGTTGAGGCATGAAGCAGCCAAGCCAGACAAAGTGACATTGGCTTTTAGCTGCAGCCTCTTTCAGAATCCACTACATGACTTTGCTTCATACACTCTACTGTCTGAACAGGCCCATTAGGGCTAGCAGTCTGGGTAAATATTCCAAAGTTCATTTTTAAAAGCAAAGGGTAATGAGAGGTTGGTCAGCCCAGGTAAACTGACTCAGCAGATGCCTTTTTAGTCTTGTGTTTTTATTTAATCCTTTTACACTTTTCATTCCAGCTAATTAAACACAAGCCTGTGGCGACAGGATTTTTTTTGTCTTTTTTTCATTATTATACGATATTTAGCTCAGAGTAATTAGTTTTTATTTTTTTAATTCTCACCAATGCTAATCAGCTCCGGCTCAAACGTGACGCATTAACAAAAACACTGTTGTTGTTGTTGTTGATATCATACTGTGGGGTTAATTCTGTATCATGGGGGAGTTACACAATCTGCTCTCACATACCTTAAGTGGTTGGAGGACTCAGCGGGGTTTGCTGTTACATATACACTATAACATTAGAGCAGCCTGGTGTTTGCTTTTAAGCAGGGAGGGAGGTTTAAAAGCACATACACATACAACCTAACCATCGTCTGCACCTTTAATGATTTTATAGAGTCTAAGTAGTCAAGGCCCGGGTGTGATGGGAATTAGTCAGGACTTACTGGAGTCTATGCTTTTAATAAAGGCTTCATATTATAACAGACAGCAACAGGAACAGTGTGTGGGACTATTATTATACCCAATCCTGTGTGTGTGTGTGTGTGTGTGTATCTTAGCCTGTATCTTATGAAAATGTATACACTAGAAAGAGGATTCTAACGGCAGCAAAGAACAGGTAGTTAGAGTCAGGTGCAAAAATATACATAATATACAATAAATTCACAGTTTGAGCACGGGTGAAAATGACCTAAATGCAGGCGGGAAGTGGGTGGTAACAAAATATATTTATTTCTCATAGTAAAACAAATGTTAAGACATCTCTATTTATGAGGAATGTGGAATACTGGAGCGGTACAGTAAGCATGTCTTTTAATCTTTTTTTTTATTGTCGGCCGTGGTTAATTAAAATCTATATTCTAAAAATCTGTCTGCATGTGCGTCTCAGTCTAGTGAGTTGTGCAGGATCATTTTCTGGGGGAAAATAGAAGATTGACATATCATATTTTAATCTATATCTGTCGCCTGTGACACAAACACAACACCTCTTCTTCAAACTTCGATTCCCAGAATCATCTATTGTGAGCGATGGCTGTAATAAACTATCTCAAAGTATATTTTTATGATTTCTAAAGGCCAACCCGAAGTAAATCATAGAAGCCCCGTAACAGATATGCTTCCCGTGCCACAAGAATTCAATTTAATTATTACTGTTCTCGACGTGGTGTCATGTTGTATATCTCTGACTAGTCTTCCAAAAGAAAAGAATTTTAATTACATAAGTACTGTATTTAGAAAACAAGGGGTTTTCCTTCAGTGCATTTAAGTGTAGTTACTTGAATTGCAAATGGAGACACTGAGACAAGCTGAAAATGATGGGGATTATGCAGTCTGAAGAATGAAAATCAAAGGGAAACTGGTCTGACTTCTGTTTCTATACAATAAGTGCCATACGTTATGTATGACAAATAAATAACAACGTTTGTTCAAACCAGTGGGTATAAATTTAAACACTCTGTTTGACAAAGTGATACAAAAAGCAGCCAACTGTGTCAGAAGCACGCTTGGGTCGGTACGAGACACTCCTCGCAGGCATGGATGTCACGTGGCATGAACTACGCTGACAACTCTTTGAAAGCCATGTCCGACATTCTTCGAGGTTCCCCTTTCATGCCAGCTTTCCCACTCGACTGGTAAGAGATCCGGGCGGCTCCGTTACACACAGCTGGAGTGGAAAAATGCTGACAGACACCTCGCTGCACATCATGGATCTGATGACCCCCCCCCAGGGAGGAGCTCACATTTTACAACCAGGTGACACAATCACATGACCCAATGTTTGATTAACTGCAGGTTCTAACGTAAAGATGTTCTGAGGTCAGCAAGTAAAATGTCAGGATGCTGGGGCCAGACATCTGAGCAGTTGTTCACACTTCTCTCAGCTCAACAGAGGCGATTGATCTGAGACTAAAATGGTGTTAAATATTTACTGTGTTGTATCGACATTTAAATACTAAACATGCGCTAGACAATTACAACGTGACACTAGTTCAGCGGATTTTTGTATTTCCGACAAATGCAGCAAAAAAATGTTACTTCCAAGGAAGCTCAGCTTCTCTCTGAGTCAGTGGAGCAAAGGGCGGACACTGGGCTTCTGCATGATGATGGGAGGAACTGTCTGAAAGGCAGAATCAGTTTTTGATTGACAGCGTAGCCTTTTCTGCACCAGTCCTGTGTGGATTTTTGTGAAGTCTGTAAAGAAATAGCTAGTTGTTGTGTGTTACTTGCTCAGCGATATAAGTTTTCATTTGTACATATACACTGGAAATAAAAACACATTACACATACTTATCGCGTTTCCTTGTGCCAGTTGTTTATGTATGCCCTGAAATGAGCTTCCCCAGTTTCAAAGACCAGCGACTGCCACTGCAGCTCAAATATACAAGTTTATAATCTGTCATGGATCTGACACATTAATGATCTGACACATACCGGTACTTATTCTTAGCCAGCTGGTATCAGGCACAGAGCCTGGAGTTCACTATTTGGACAGGCCAAAGACATTTTTGGCCGTGCCTTTTAATTAAAAAAACATAGCTGGCCTGTTTACGACCAGTAGTCTGTCAGTAAGAGTGACTGGCACAGTATCACCATCATCACTGTTGACCACTTCAGGTACAAAACATGTTCTGTACTTTTCCAGTGGGACATTTAGGTGATAGGAGCCTATAGCTTCTGCTTGTATCAATAAAAGCAGCACACTTTTATTATTTCACGTTAAAATCTACCTTATTTGGATGTTTTGGAAAGACAAACAATATTAATTTGAAGAGTTGTTTATTTCTAGAAGTGTTGTAGTCATGACAACACTTACAGACCAAGACTTTTATGAACCAGTGTCGGCTGCTGGTCTGCAAAACAGGGGAAGCTCATTCACACATCAATCAATACTTAATTGAAGAACCGTACTGCTGTGGCAATGTACGAGAAGCTAAGTCACGCTCTAGTTCTAGTGAACCTTTAGTCATGAAATGTAAATACAACACATGTATGAACGTTTATTTAATGACATTTCAGAGGAAGCGGTCATAGACATAGACTTCTGACTGAGCCTTGAATTAATCTTGTTTCACATGACAAGGATGTAGTGTGAGTAAATAAGGGAACAAATTAAGTATTTCAAAGACATTATTTGTCGGAATGCTGTTTGCTTGTGTGTGACGCACACACCGGGAATTAGTTATTCGCAGCCATGAACAAATATTGTTCACTGTTGGCAAAGTTGAGATGGTTTGGCCTCGTGCAGATGATAGTGGAGGGATAGTGATTATATTGTGACTGAGGATGTTGTGAAGGTTCATGGATGTTGTGAAGGAGGACATGAGGACAGTTAGCGTAACATAAGAAGACACAAGGGACGGGACAAGAAGAAGTTTAGTGTTGACTGTTCTGGTGGATGTTTCAATAGTGACATATACTAACTCCTTGAATACAGGAGTTATCATCACAGGATGACGATGGCAGCGTATTTATGTCCGAGGATTTACAATTTACTGTTAACTGCTGCTTCATATAAACAGGTCAACCAATAATTTGCTCTTGTGAACAACACAGTGTGACTCCATTCATTTTCTAATTGGATTTAAAAAAAAAAAAACGCGCTGACTGAGAGCTGTGTTTCATGCAGCCGCATGTCTAACACAAGGTGAAAGGCTGGGTCAAAGAAACACAAGCTGTTCGGTTCAGTATGTCATCCCACACACATACACACAAACACACACACACAACGGAAAATTACAGTGTCATTTAAACATTCCCAAAACCTTCCCCTGCAATTTCTGCACAACATGTTCAACCGGAATAGCCTTTATTCAACCACAACACAGATGAGCTGACACTTTCTTCCACTGACGGAGGAAGACGACACACCCATACTGGTACAAACATCAACCAGACCAGGTCTGTAGTCTGGAAACAACCATGTTTGGATCTGATGGTGGTTCTTGATCAGAGATGACATAAATGAAGCAAGCGAAGGGCCACGACTACAAAATATTAACATTAAATCCACATTTATATGCAACATGCATAACATTTACATTTTAAAAGTAAAAATGCTGTAAAAAAACTGTCTGGTTGTGTGTTACTAGTTAAATGCCATTAATGTGAAGAAGCATTAACTTTGTATAGCGCACCACAGATCCAGAGATTTGTCTCTAAATAAGTCTCACGACATCACATTTTGGATCCAGGATCATGTAACTTACAACAACACATGCAATCCAATTCAAATTCATTCAGGTTTATCTGTGTGGAAGGCAGACTTTTCTGGACTCAATCTCTTGAAAATGTATCTGATAAAAACCATCAATAAAATGTCTGGACTTCTGCTTCCAGACACGCACCAAACTCATTCCAGACGTGAACCAAACACAATCTGACTCAAGATCAGTCCGTTTCTCCGCAGGAGCCGTGTATGTTAATGCAAATGTCTGCACAAGTCGCTTCAGACAGTCTTCACAGATTCTCTTACCGGCGTCCCAGTATAATCCAAATGCGGTCATTTGAGAAATAGAATGCAAACAGTCAAAGCTCAGAATAATTCACAGCAAGTGTCCTGCCTCCTGCTGTGAACACATCTAACCCAGACAATGCCACACTGACTGCATTGGGCTCGTATAAATATACAAACTCTGGGAAATATCCTGACCCAGTTCTCTTGATTAGGGCTTGGTATCAAACCACAAGACTTTTGTGATGCAGCATGCGGTTTAATAGAGGTGAAACAGATCAAACTTAAGAAATATACCATAATGTGCTTTATTTTTGTTTACTGAAAAAAGATAGTTTGATAATGGGTATCAAAGCCCAACATATCGATACTAATTATCATATTGAACATTTTTATTCGATATTCAGCCCTACTTTGGAAATTATTAGTCAACTTTTGAAGTAGACATTCAACATGTCCCAGTTTGTTTGTTTTTACTGACATCTTGTGTGAGATGGGGCAGAAGTGGCAATTTCTTCCAATATTTCTTACATTTCTTATGCGAACACTGTCAAAGTCAGTACTGCACACACTGGCGCCCTCAGTAATTCCCCTGCCGAGTTTGAAGCCTGTCAGGCAAACCGTTGGACAGTAATGCGATTAACTGTTAGATGGATGGATAGATGAAAACAGGTAGTGTCTGTCCGATCTTTCACGGCAAAGGTTACTTCGTTGCTTGAGTAACCACCAAAATATTTGTCTAAATAGGCCATTACCTCTTTGACTTCTATGCTGGTGCCCTCAATGAAGAAAATGTATATCTACAGTACATCAGCTACGATGTGAGTAGGCAAAATATTATTATATTAATCATATTAAAACATAAACAGTTATTGGCCCAAGCGCTCCCTACACATAGACATATCAGGTATCTGAAATAAGTCCAATATCGTGCATCCCTAAAACAACATGGTGAACCGGCCAACCAAAGTGAATCTACCATCCCTCAATTAATGCAACCCCAGCCAAATGCTACCAAGAATCAATTCTGTCACCGACATAAATCATTATTCTTGTATTCTTAGAATGAAAAGGTGTGAATGAGTTTCCGAGTGAACCCCGTGACTCATGTCCCTGCTCCTTGTTTTCCCATTCGAGGAAATTCGAATCCGAGTGGATGTCATTCCTTGCGGAGCAGCTGTAAAACCAGCGAGCATGTAGACACTGCTGGATTACAGGGAGTGTGTCATTAAGCCGATCCCCTCAGGAGAGGAGAGGCTCACTGCAAGCCACAACTCCGCACGTAATGAGCTTATGAGGGGGCCATGATCCATGCTCAGTTTAACAGCTCAACTTTATAACATCGCACAGATGGAAAACCTTTTACCTGTCTTTTATTTGGCTTGTAAAATCATCACACCATGTGTAACTGACCCACAATGTAATAAAGGGTGACATATTGCACAGTTTCTGTTATATTTAAAGCTTTGAAATACATGATAAGATATAATTGTGGCTAAATTGGGCAGCTCTATCATTACAGGAGCTTGTCCTTTTTTATTCAGTGCTCCAGCTTCATCCAGCAGACGTTAATGGGACAATGGACTACTGATTAGATATTTGAATTATTTTGAAATAATTACGTACCAAATCAAATCTGTATGAACTTGACTTTTTTTTGACACAGCCTCAGTATCTTATACTAATTTCCTCATATCTTACTCACCTCTACTGACCACATTTGTGTCACTGCCTTCAGAGTCTCAAGACTGACACTGACGTGTGAGCACTGACACATGCCTGCGATTTTGGTTAACATGCAAATGCAACAAACAGCGTCTGCCTCCCACATTCAAACTCGCATACTAATCTGTGAATTAACACGACGCCGAATAAATGCAGCCCTGACCGACTCTCGCTGTCTCATTGTCCTGGAAATAGAAGATGAAGTCATTAATGTAATGAGCAGTGGTGCACCACAGATCAAGGAAGCACATCAGGAGGTCTAGTCTACACTGTTGCTGCTACTACACTATCCAGCCTAGATCACAAGAGACCAGCAAATAATCTTCTGTCCAAGCTGCAGTGCAGTAAAACAAGCTCAGGGTCAGAGGTCAGGGTGGACTGTGTGTGTGATGGACCCATTAGCTCCCTCTGCTCTGTCACACAATGACTCTTTGGAAAAGTCAGAGAGGAAATGGTAAGTGGTTACAGCAAGAGCTGTGTTTTCAACTCTTTACATTTGTTTACATTGGCAGTATTATTAAACTATGTGAATTCAGCGACTGCAGTTAAATCAAAGATGTACAGACAACTATCATTTTGATCACATGAAGAGTCATGAGCGAGACGTCTGACACAAGAATCAAACCGAACAAACGGACGGTGCACCACTAGTCGCATGTCGGACCAAAACAAACACAATCGTGGCAGCAAATGCCAGTCTCTCTCTCGTGCCTATTCAAGCAGGTCACCAGTGATACCAGACGTGTAACATCATGAGTCATTTTGGAGTCCTTCTGCAGAAATTAGAGCTCTTTATCAGGGAAATACCAGACCAATATGGTCTGAAGACCTTTTTTTAGCCAAAGAACAAGTTTTCTTTGAGGGCAAATCCAGAGTGACGCCTTCACCTAGAGGCATGGAACCATTTACTGCCACGACTGAGCGGCTCATTACTCACTGTGTCTATAGCTGCAATCAAATGGAAATCATAAACATGTAATCAAAACATAAACTCATTGACGGTGGACATGTAAAACACAGCATATTTCAAACACAGAAGCTAGATAATGACACTGATTATTCCATAATGATATACTTAAGACATTATTGAGCTATATACCTTGTATTTATATGGTTAATATTTGTTTCTTGCATGCTGGACCTTCAAATATGATTATTCTCAAGAAAACTAGTGTCACACGGAGCATTTTTTACTTACTAATGTTGCTACATTTGTGATGGACATCAGAGATATAGATTATTACCGCCTACATTTGAATAGGTATGCTCGGATTTGGCTTTGGTAAGACGTTGGTAAGAAGAGTTGATTTTTAACATGTCAATTGCAGCATTCTTAAACACCTCAGTTGCCTCCATACACAAGTAAGACTCAACACTGTGTCATCACATTTTATGACTCAACAACAACAGTGTTGTGAGTCACTACATCACCTTTGCAGGACATCCTGTGATGGCATTAGTGTCCTCATTCTGGGAAGTTCATAATGATTAGTAAATCAACGTTTCTGCAGACGTGCAGATTCCCTCATGTCAGTGTAGTTAACCAAAAGGAGCCGAAGTTGTTGTTGCGCAACAAAATGCCCAATAAAACAACGAGTCAACTCAACCCACTTTGTTTCACGTAATCACTTGTGTCACCTTGTGAAGCAACGGCGAGGAACATTTTCTCACAAACTTCATCTGGAACGCTCTGCTCCCCGATCACAGCGGGGCTGCAGAGTCCCCGGGGAAAATCAATACTCCACGGCGTGTGGAGTCGAGAAGGATGAACTGACTCTAAGAAGGCAACACTTTCATCCTGTTTAAGAGATAAACTAAAAACACATTCTGCCCATAACGGCTGCGAAAACATCCACGTGGACCACGTGACTGTGGCCTGTGTTTATTTTAATGGCGGCGCTGAATAACAGATATGACAGTGTGCACGCTGAACTTTCACCCACTGACTGCATTTACCGAGCACTCGTGTGCGCACACCCACACCTTCTGGATGGAGAGTGAGAGAGAAGAACAACAAACAAGGAGACGTCAACACTTTTAAACTTTAAGGTTAACATGGCCAAAATATGATGTAGATCTGTCTGATGCATTTAAATATATATGTATGGATGTTAGTGCTGTCGCTTTATATTCAAAATTCTAAATTTGCACACCAGACACTTTTTTTTATATTTTTTTATGTGTCCAATCAACGCAGCATTCACATCGGCCAATGCGAATTTGAGACTTTTTTTATTTTTAGTGTGTGTGCTCTGGTCGCAAACAGACCACAATGTAATTTCTTTCCCCTCGTCCTCGTGATTTATTCGTTTCTTCGCATCGCGCTTGATGTGCATGGGAGGACGCGTCGTGAGTCGCATCCGAATTATCCGCACTTTTGTCCTGTATATTGGGGGGGGAAAGACCTTTAGAATGTGGGATGTAAATTTCCTACTCGACGGGCCTGCACGAAGCGCCAATATAAGTAGTACCTCTTAGAATCCAGCAGAGGGTGCATATACATACATGCCCACCATATCATATAACAGCGTCAGCTGCAACAACATTTCAGTGATGCAACCTACACTACATGAGGGAGAGTCCAGTCTCTCCTCTCTCCGCAGATAGAACCGCAAACTTTGGTGGAGAGACACAGTGTTCACCGAATACACACTAAATATAAATATGTATTTTGCCCTCCAAGCATTTGTTCTCATCCGTGAGTAATATTGTAAATAAAAAGAGAGAGAGACAGAGAAAAAAAAGAATCATCGTAAGTTACACACTACAGCTTTAAAAGATCAACATTATCCAGCAGCTTAACCTCCTGGAGCTTAGCTTGACCTCACATTTGCCTGTCAAATGTTTTGTCCTGTTTCCTGACATTGGAAAACGTAGACTGTGGTGTTACGCAACCAAATGATAAACAGTGCAATGCCAATAACATTATAGACAGTAAAAATGACTACTAGTTACATTTAAATAAAAATAAAACATCAGAATATCTCTAGTTCCAGTATCTCAGATGAGATTAGATTTCTTTTAGTTGAAATAATGAGTACAATAAAAAAAAAAAATTAAGTTCATTACAACTAAATGTATGATGTTAGTGGGGAAGGGGTGGGTTAGAAAAGGAGAGAGTGAGTGTGTAACGGTGGGGGGAAAAAAGGACAAGCGACAGTTGTAACCTAGAAAACATAGACGGGTAATCAATGGGTGGAAAAACAAGGTGTGTGTGCGTGTGTGTTTTCTCCATTGCTCTATTGGTTGTTTGGTCCATAAAATGTAATAAATTTCACTTATTAATTTCTTATTTTGTCTACAAAACCAAAATTAATCTGTGTTTGTTTTATATGGCGCAAAAAAAATAAAGCAAGAAATATTCACATTTCGGAAGCTGAAAGATCCGAGAGATGGTATTAATTATTAACAATCACTCAAAGCGAACAACCAACGATCAAAACAGTTCCAGTGAATAGTTAATGGTATAGAAAGTGCAGTGAGGTCAGGAGGTTGCAGTGTCGTGTGTGTACCAGAGATAACCTTCATCTTAAATCCTCTCCACCTTATCTAGAGCCGTTGGTGGAGGCGACACCCGCCGCTGCGACATTTGTTTCCGTTTTTGTATTTGATAGCGAATGAACGTTTATCACCTCTGCTGCTGATGTTGTGAATAAACCAGCTGCGAATGTCACACATGATGAACCTGTTTACATCTTTGATGTTGACATGAAACAAACAGGATTATTCAGGGGAGAGGAAACTTCCCACAAGGCCACTGGGAAGGTTACGCCGCTTTTCCACTACATGGTTTCGACATGGTTTTCAGTACCTGCTCTGGGGAGGTTCCAAACAAGTCGAGACGATACTATGTGTAACGGCGACAGACTGCCGGCCACTGATTGGTCAGAGTGTCGTCACTGGAAGAGTCACGAGCAAGACGTCCGACACAAGAACAAAACCGAACGATGCCCAACTGGAGATCGGTTCAAAAGACTTAAAAATTCCACTTGCGTTAATCTCCAACATTTAACATGGAAATGTCTAAAATCTCAATATTTCACTGAGGAGTCGACAAGCCGCATCACAAACCCCCGCCACTGTATTTCAGTTCAGTGACTGTGTCAGACGGAGTCTGTGCTTCGGTCATGCAGGAAGTACTGAACTCATCTTTTTAATTAACTGATTCTAATGATTCAGTACATCATAAACAACTGATCAGTCACACTACTGCTGATCCGCTCATGAACAGAGAAAGGTGTTAGAGTCATGCTGCAGCTCATACACTCACTACGCCAATGCTCCAAGACAGTCGGGAATATAACCCAGCCAATAAAGAGCTACTTTTGTTATATTAGTATGGATATTTGCTTAAAAGACATATTGCATAGTCTATATTGTGTCAAAAAACAAAGTGACATCTTCAAATACATGTTTGCTCCAAAGCTGTTGTTAAAGTTAGAATCATAACCACTTCTAACTGGTTTAGAAGCCTAGGATGTAACAGCCTATTCAGCCTACTGTTTAAGTAGTGCCAATCTTGTCAATATTCAATAACACATTTTAAAGCCAATATCAGCCAATACCAATTTGGCATATATTGCTGCCATTTAAGTGTGGTTGTTTTTGTGAGCTGTGGGACGCTTGAATTTCCCAGAGAATGAATAAAGTACTTATCTATCTATCCATCTGTGTATAAACACAGTTCCTTGACAGCCTGTACAGATGTGATCTACGTGCCTTTCTCATCATTAAACCTGCTACATCTGGACCAAGGTAGAAAACATAGAAACCTTAACAGTTAACCATTACAGTTAAATAATAAAGTGGTAAAAATCTAAATAGAAGTGGTCTTTAAAAATGTTCAATGGCGAGGGCAGATTTCATTTTTTTGCATTTTTAGTGGGGTTTTGGGCAGATCTTGTTTACTTTTATAGCGAAGCTATTGTCGTTGATCTTGTCTTTATCTTGTTTTTCCTTTCTTGTACATATTTATTAGTATTTATAGTCTTTATTTCCTTACCTTAATAAATAAATAAATGAGTCATTATCAGTCCTGCAGGGGAAATTCCTTCTCTGCATTTAACCCATCCTTTACTAGAATTAGGAGCAGTGGGCAACCACTGAGCAGTACCCGGGGAGCAATGGGGGTTGGGTATCTTGCTCAGGGGTACCCCAGCCATTTTTTGACATGGTGGGGACTCGAACCGGCAACCCTCCTGTTAGAGGCCAAGTTCCCTTTACACTTGGCCATGGGGTGCCCTAATTTCTACTTTCTAAAGGATTATCTTATTTTATCTTAAAATCAACCTGTTATTAGACCTCAGAGCTCGGGGCGGGGTGTGTGAAGATGAAGTTCCCATCTGATGTGACTGTGTTGACAGATTCACATCCCCACAACATGAGTAATACCTGGGCCACTGCCATTGACTTGAAATGTTGTCCCTTACCTCAACCATAACCACTTAACCCTTAGTGCTCCCGTGGCACAGATCAGTTGTCACACATTCAATCTGATGTTTGGACATTTGAGTACTTTTTGCTCAGGTGTGTTTATATAGTTAGTGAAAAATGGAACCAAAGATCATGCCATCAGATTGCCTATAGGTTATGTTGTAAAGAAGGATATAAGACATTCTATATTGCACATTCTTATAGCCTCTGTATATACATTTTACATTGTTATAGTAATGGGAAGAAAAAGCCGCCTAAATGCTCTGTGCTCTAAGGGTTAAGGTCTAACCCTAACCTTAACTTAAACACAAATCAAACCTAAGCCCTGATCTTACCTAGTTCCTCCACGAGGACCACTGGCATGACAGGGTCAGTGGCAGTGACGGTCCTACAGTGGTAACACATATAAACACACACACAGACAGACACATAAACAAACCCACGGAGCAGCAGCAGCAGCACTAACCTGCTCTTTGCGCTTCTGCCAGCGGCCGCACGGACTCTCCTCCAGGATTTCACTCTCATCCTCGCTCTCCTCCTCCTTCCCCTCAGATCCTGATTTCCTCTCCGGGACGGACATCGTCATTTTCACACCGTGTGTTTGGTGCAGATCCCCACACTAAGGACTAAGATCCTCTCCCTCTCTCTCTCTCTCGCTCTCTCTCTCCGCCTCTTCTTCCTCGTCCTGTCCTGTGTGTCGTTGAGACGAGCGGTAGCGCAGAGACGCTCCGCCGCTTGTCTGCGCACTGATCCTTCCCTCCCTCTCTCTCTCTCTCTCTCTGTCTCTCTCAATACCTCCCTACCTCCCTCCCTCCACACGGAGACACCAGCAGCTCCCTCTCTCTTTCTTCCTCCCTCTCTCTTTGGTATTTGTTTTAAAAACCAGCAGTAGCCTCCTCTTCACTGAAACCCCTTCCCGTAAAACACAGACGTGTACGTGCCGCGTGTGAGCAGCGTGGACGTGTTATATCCCACACTTCTTCCTCTTCTTCTCCGTGCGCCCCGCAGCCTCTGCACACAAAATAGGTTGCGAAATGGGTTTTTTTTCCCCCAGCTTTTATATTTGCAGTCACACAGCGGCGGCTCAAGTTCGCTCAGAGCAGCAGAAACGGTTCGCGCTGGCGTCCAGTTCGAGCAGCGTTCGCCTCAGACGACGCCTGTTTTTACGCAGAGGACTTCATGTTTTTTTTCCCCTCGTCGAGTGTCGACCATCTTCCACGCGCGTCGTTGTCAGTGTTTTGAAGCAGCCGTGGGTTCCTGGCTGCCTGCCACGGTGCGCAGAGTGTCGGGACACATTACCGTAAAGGCTGCACCAAGTGCGCAGCACGTATTTAAGGAGGCGTGTCCGGGAGCTGCGGCACAATCGCTGCCATTTAAATGATTAGTGTTGTAAACTGTGTTAAAATAACATCACAAAACACTGTTTTAATCCATTATCCTGTTTTTTTTTTTATCAAAAGTGTGAATATGAGTGAATAAGTTAAACATAAATAATAATAAGTATAATAATAAGAATAATAATCTGCCAATTTAAGACACTTCTGACCCATTTCTGACTTCTTTAAACCTTCTGTGATCCACCAACACTTAATAAAAATGCTGATACTAACATTTTAGCTTTGAATGCAGCTTCTGTGTTGAATAATTTAATTCTACTTTGAAAAAAGATTGTTTACTTTACTTTCAAATAGCAAGTTTAAATAAACTTAAATCAGTCTCTAATATTATTTTAAAATTGTATAAACGTATTGGAGGCTGGAAATAAAAAAATAAATAAAAATGTGTTTATTTTGTGGCTCACCTGCAGTACCGTTGCGTTACACCAGGGGGCTGCAACCTACACTTTTAGGTATCACTGGTTTAATTGAATTCAGAATAAACACCTTCATTCATTTTTAACATGAAATGATGCTAGATTAGAAAATAATCTTTGTTTTTTTCACAATGCATTTGGATTGATTTTAAACACGACTACTATTTCAGATTACATAATGAAAATGAATTCACCATGTGTTGTACTAATATACTCTAATATACACTTTTTTTTCTCATGATGTCATAATAATTTTGATGTATAAAAATTATACTCATATAACCTGAAATCAAATGTCGATTTGTGTACTCGTGCAATTTTTCATTTGTTATATCCCTTTGCATATGGTTTTCCTTCAGTTTTGTGTCTTTGTTGTCACTCTCGGTGTCCTTGTGTGTATTAATCGGTGTGTTTGGCATCTTCTAGGTCATCATGCGCCTTCTTATGTTTGTTTTGCATTTCACTGCAGACTCTCTGGCTCAGTCAGTCAGTGAGAGTCTTCTTTTGTCATTCAAGTGCTTGTTTTGTGTCATTTTATACGGAAACTCTTGAGTCTTAGCTTCACTTTGGCCCATTCAGTGATCAACGTGTGATGACTTCTAGGTCTTTCCTTCTGTTATTTTAGTTTTAGTTTCTTTCTTTTGGGCAGACTTGTTAAGCATAGGTCATTTGTTACAGCATATAAGGGTGGGCTGAAGAGTTCAAGTCAAAGTTGACCAAATAAGGTTTTTCAAAATTGTCTCCCTTGTGGTCTACACACTTCTGTCATGGGTGTTGGTAACATCTCTCATCCTTGCAGTCAAAGAAGTCCTCCTTTTTGTCTCTGGCTCAAATTGGTGGCCCCAATACTTCTCCTGGGTTAGGAAACGTTCAAGAAAGCCAGTTGGTTCTGCTTCAAACCGTGTCAAGAATGTTCTCTACTCCTGCACAGGAGATGCTCGCAGCATTGTCTCTCTGATTAACAGTGAAACATCTGTGGTCCATCACCACGTGGTGAATACGATCAATGTTTTCTTGTGTGGTGGATGTGGCACGACGTCCGGACCTTGGGTAATTTTCAAGGCTCTCCCTAAACCACTAGAGCATCATTGACCTTATGAAGAAACCACGTCAGCATGAATGTCCGTGGGGGCTTTTTCTGCAGATTTTTGATAACACCACATTGCCTCATGTTCAAAGTCCTCTGTTAGCGATCAAATACGGGTTTATCTGGACGGAAACGTTGCAGTTAATATCACAAAAGGTTGAATTTAGTGCACACCATGTTGAATCGCTCTGGTGTTCTTCCTTCTTAGTCAGCCTATTAACTTTTCAGCCCACACCCTTGTAAAACCAAACCAACAAGATCTGGATTCAGAGCCTGAAACACTGCTAGTCTCTATGTTAAAGACCAGAGCCAACACCAGAGAGGAGTCTGGTTGTTGTTTATGGTTAATAAAAAAGGGACAATGAGCTGTTGTCTCATGTTGGCTGTTATTAAAACATGCAAAAATGCAGAGATGAAACAGTAGTTACACTCCAAATATCCCTATTCAATATTATTAGACAAGTTTATTCATAAAAGCAAAGTGTGTAAAGTATTATTAGGGCGGCAGAGCTTTGATTAAAAAATGAATTCTCATCAAACCTATGCTACAAAAATTAAATCCTAATTGGGTTTCAAGAGATCAACAATGCAAGAATCCGAGGAGCTGAACATTTGTTTGCTCCAGAAACTGACAATAAAGTCTTTATTTGAGGTCGAGGCTCAGTTTTATTAATATTTCTGGTCAGAAAACATTGTAAATGACAGTTTCTCTGAGACTTGGAGCGACACAGACAGAAAAAACTCCTCAGGGAACTTTAACATGAGTGCAGGTTTTGAAAAGATGCAGAGAAGAAGGAATACGGTATTTCTAAATATCAAGCTGGGGTTTTTGTATTGCTTCATGGGAACATTTCTTTTGGTACAAATATAGTTTGCCATCTAGTGGTTTGGCTTTAAAACTCAAACATTGTGATTTACAAAATGGCGTTCATTTACTTCAATACTTTTTGAACCTCAGTGTTCAATAGTGCCAGGTTTCTTTCACTTGTAATCACGGGTTCGTACAGTTTTCACAACCCCACTCTATTTTTAGTGCACAGTTTTCACACAAAAGGCTGTGATCTGTCAATTCCTCTCACTGGTAATGAGATTTATTCTTGGCACAGGGAGCAGAGGGAAGCGGACACTGGTGCTGTCTAGACGCCTGCGGGGCACAACATGGTTGTTTCAAAAAACGAAGTGTTAGAAGTGGTAAAAAATACAAACCTTTAGTATGTTTAGTGTCATCTCTCTATTTTAAAGTTAATAAATATGATATAGTGATAAACAACAAATCAACTGATTAATAATTAAATTGACATGCATATTGACACATTGATGTATTTATTGGATTCTCAGTAAGGAACATTGACAACTGTATTTCTTTTGACTGAAGTTAAAATGTGATGAAGATTCAAAAGGGTAAGTGCGACCTCTTGTGGTACGTTGTTGCAGTTGCAATCACTTCTTTCACATTGACTGTTTCTCTTTGGAAGTGGATCACACTGAATTACTGATTGTCGAAGAAAAATCTCCAGACTCTTCAAACACTCTGATGTTGCTGCTTCTTGTGAATTAAATCTACTTGAATATAATATTTCACTATTTTTTACACCAAGGATCTCAAACATAAATGTCCTGGGGGTGACTTAGTGTCTAGTCTGGTCAGGAGGGACTGGTAGGGGTGGGGCAGGGCGATATGACCTTAACATTAACCCTTAAAGACACCTAAACACATTTTTGTGTTTTTGGCTTTTCCTTTCGAGAATATTTCATTGTGAGCCAGACCTTCTCGTCCAACAATAAACAAATAATAAACAAGAATAAAGCAGTTTTAACAAGGCTATAGATTCATGTGAGTGTTTTATCAAACACAATGTGATGATTTGAAACGTGTTAGTAAAACAGTGAAGTAGTAAAGCGTACTGGGCTGTATTGTCTTTAGCCGGTGGACACAGCCAGAAGTGTCGGAGCTCCACTGTTGTAACTCATTTTCTTGCAGTGCTCCAACCTGGTTGTCTTCATTTCCTGAAAAAGGAGAGCAAACACAAGCAAAAAAAGGTCACTTCCAGCATCTTTTGTGTGAAGGACGAACTTGCCATGTATGAAGTACAGCAAATAAAGTCAGTGCTGACTCGTTTTAGCACAATAATGTCTAAAGTGAGAGGTTTGTCGAGTTTTGAAATAGAAATATTTTCATGCAGCACATGTACAGGCTTTTTGGTAAAACATCAAATAATAAAACCATAATAAAAACAATAATAAAAGAAAAGAAAGAGTAGAACTTAACAAAATATCCTAAAACCTGATGCCCATGTTTGGATTGACCAACTTTACATGATGTCATCAGTATGATTTTATGTATTTTATTAGAATGAGAAATACAGAGATTCACAGCCTTACGATAAACTAAGAAAAATACATTAAACAAAGAAGAAGAAAGATTATATGCAATAAAATATTTACCTGTGTGTCAAATATACACAAACTGACACAGTTTTCCTCACATACCACTGGTGCTACACGTACCACAGTTTGAGAACCATGGACCTAATATAGACATTTCACCCAGAGATATGTAAAATAAAATCCCTACACGTGTTATAAGAAGAAGAACCTCACAACCTCTTAACTGCAAAAATGAAAATAAACTAAATTTTATTAAAGAGCATGAAAATAAAACAAATGCAGCAGCATCACCAGAATCTTGGGTTTATTCTTAATTTGACCAGTGGAAAAATGGGTGAAACAGCCCTTTAAGTGCTGACCACATGCAATAGTAGGTCTACATACAGAGGACTATTATAACATGTTAAAAGCTAAAAAAAAAAGAAAAAAAAGAAAAGGCAGATGTAAAAAAGTGGTAGTAAAAAGATAAAAGTACCTCTGTGAGTCTCGGTTTCTGGATGCAGTGAACGTACGGCTTGGGGGGACTTTCTATCAGGTCTGCTACTGTTTTGTAGCAAACTCCACAGTCCATGACAGGCTGTAAAAAAAAAAAATTAAGTTTAAGTCAATGTGAAAAGAAAAGAAGAAGAAGAAGAAGAAGAAGAAGAAGAAGAAGATTGGTCTCTCCTGCGACATTTGCTCACCCTATCATTCCTGAAGGGACACCTCTCAGCGCTGGACTCAGTCGTTCTCTTGGAACATCTGGTGGGTTTCAGGTAAAAGTGGTGGTAGATGTATTTCACACCGAAGCCACTCTGCAAGAGACAAGGACCAGAGAGAGATTTGTAGCTGTTTTACATGCATGGTTCTCAAATTGTGGTACCACCCGTTGTTATGCAAGCGTCCTCCAGTGGTAGTTGGAGGAAATTCATAAATACTGTTCTGCTGTATATACCACGGTATGTGATCAAAGTGGAGCTGAGGAATTTTGACCTTAGTGTGTAGAAAATGAAACAAATAACATATAAAGTATATGTGAGGAAGAGGAGGATGTGAAATGTCAGTAACTGACTTTGCTTAAAACTATTTACACCACTGTATTTTAACGGTGGTGATAATGGTGTTTCTTCGAGAGCTCAACATTTACTCAGGTGGTACTGGGTAATTAAACTTAAATCATTAAACGAAGGCGAAATGAATTGTCAAATTTCTATTTAGGACAATAAAATATAAAGAATCCATTTCATTGACTTGTAAAATAGAATATTTTGTCACAGATACATGAAATGTACATCTCTTTCTACCCCATCTACCCTAGAACATTAAATATTGATTAACTATTGTCTGTCACTCACTCAACCTTTCTAATTTTGGTCACAAACAGAAGTAGTAGACAAGTTTGACCTGTTGGTGGCGCCACATGAAAACTCACGACCAACCACATCTTTGTTGTTTTATTAGATCAACATGTTAAGGTATATAAATAATAATCGTAATAGCCCTTAACTAAACCATTCCACACCATACATCACTATTTTATATTTGTTTTATGTGTATAATTACATTTTTATTCATATATTAATTTTATGTTTCACTTCTTTTACCCTTTAAAATATTATTTTACTTCTTGTGTTAAGCCTGAGGTTTTTTTATGTGTCTAAGTACAGCAGAAGGAATCTATTTTTGTGCATGAAAAGTGCTTTACAAAATAAAACTGAAGAACTCTGGCATAATAAAATCATGTGTCTGTTTTGCAGTTGCTTCATATTTCTTGGGTGGCATTTCTCCAAGTCAACAACCGATTCATGGCCAATTCATGTGTCAAGTATCAAGTATCAGAGTTGAAGGAATGTAGTCTTCTTTTTTTCTTCCCTCTCTGATGAAAACATGTTGACATTTAAAGGATTCAAAGTGAACCTAAAGCAGATGTGAAACAAGTATTAACCAGAGTTCCCTGAAGGCAGCGTGGGTGTGCCAGACACTTACCACACATCCAGTGAGTAAAGGAAACTGGAAGTGAAATGAATCACAAACAGAATTTTCATTTTGTCCTCACTTTTTAATCTGAATACTTTATTCTGATTTAAAAATTACAGTTGTGGTCAATAATAAATTCTAGTTTTCTTTACTTTCATTTTTAAATGAATCTACCAGATTTGACACTGTTTTCCCTATAGTTTTTAAAGTGTGGAAGAATGCTTTATAATCTTTATAAGTCCAGTTTTCTTAACTCATCATGAATCAAAACTAGACTTTATACATGTTCTCCTCACTTTTAAGTACTCACAATTAAGTAGATTAAAAGTTAGGCCAAAATTGCATAAAGTACAGTTCATCTTTATAAAACAGCAGAGAAGTTTATTTTGATTACGCATTGGGTTCATTCTAGCTGTGATTTATATATTTCCAGTTATATTGACTCTTAAAATGCATCAGAACCGGAATTTCTAAAATGTTTTTTTAACTTTATAAAAAGTTGAGAAATTATATTTAAATTAGTAATTAATAAAAAGAATTCACTTAAATGGAAAATATCAAGACACATTTTCGGAACACTCATTCGAGTCTCAAAAAATAAACAGCGGATTTTAAAAATCTCAAACTCATAGTTTACCTCAATTTCTGACTTGCCCACACTCCTCAGGAAGCGAAAATGGTGGTGCACCCAAGCATGAGAGTTAAGCTGCTCCAGAGCCAGATCGACTCCTATCTTGAAGTTTTCAGGCAGCTCCTCGTAAGCGTCCTGGGCCTTCACTGAGAAGAGTGCAGCTCCAGCACAAAGCAGCAACAGCAGACCACCAGCCATCTTCCTCCGAGTGTGTGAGAAGAGCAGAGGAGCAGCAGCTCAGCTCTGAGGGTGAGGGATGAACTCCCTCCTCTTCCCGCAGAGATTCAGCACTCACATCCAAAACAAGCCCTATTATGGCTGTAGGAGTAAATCATGAAACGAAACACACTGACCATGAAACAGCCTGCAGCTCCTGCTGTTTGTGTTGTAAGCCCCAGTTCCCCGAAACCCCCCCGGGGGGGACAGAGATTAAGGCTTGTCTTAACAAAACACACTCAAAGTGGGGAGTTTCCACAGGATCAAAACAGCTTACAAGATGTGGATTTACACTCATATCCTGAAAATCTAATCACAATAGATTAGCAATCCTGGTCCTGGAAATGAGCCCAATACTTCATGGGTCAACGTTTAAAGTTGACATTATCGCATAAATCAGGTGGTCACTTACAGGAATCTGCCCTTTTCTCTGAATTCAGTTAATGACTCACTTAAAGAAAAAGGGCCAGCCACACAAAATCTATCTTAACTCTCTTTAGGAGTAAAGTGGGTCATCATCAGAATTAATCAAGCAGGAGAAAAACATTTTAGATCCATGACTGTGATGCTCTCTTGCCACAAAAGACAAATCTGAGGTAAGATGGGTATAAGAGTTCTCCGACAGAAAAATGCAAGTTTACGTTCATTAATTACAGCGATCACACAAACAAATCTTCATTAATAGTTAAAGACCTAGTGTAAGTCTTCACAACAGCAATTTTTTCTCTCTTAATTCTAAACTGGTTGAAAGGGGGCCCAGTGCAAAAAGAGGACTTGTTGAAATAAATGTTACATGTAATGCAATGTAAAAATATATTTTAACCAAAATTGTGTGCAAAACAGGAAGTTTTTTGTATGTTGGATTGTGTGTACTGTATGACCGGCCCCCTCCTGACCATTTCAGCAGCCTTTATCATTTGAGTTTGAGATTATCTGCTGCACATGAATATAAAATACTATTACCTATCACACACAAATAATAGTATCAGACCACAAATGTGTCCAAATTCCTGTTAGCTCAAACTCCTGTTGAGCTAACTATGATCTCATCAAAGTGACATGAAAGGAAAAGTGATGCAATGTTATAGATCAAAGTGACTTAAAAGGAGGTATGACACATTCTTGTTTGATAGATACCTCATAAGCACCATTTGGACAACTCATTATCACAGATTCCATTTTGGAGGTATTTGCTGTTTCAAAATGCAGATCTTTGTGAAAACTCTGACCGGTAAAACCATTACCCTGGAGGTGGAGACCAGTGACACAATTGAAAATGTTAAGGCCAAAATCCAGGATAAGGAGGGCATCCCTCCAGACCAACAGCGTATAATCTTTGCAGGCAAGCAGTTGGAAGATGGCCGCACCCTCTCCGACTATAACATCCAGAAGGAGTCAACCCTCCATCTTGTGCTACGCCTAAGAGGAGGAATGCAGGTATTTGTAAAGACCCTGACTGGCAAGACCATTACCCTTGAGGTGGAGTCCAGTGACACTATTGAAAACGTCAAGGCCAAAATCCAGGATAAGGAGGGCATCCCTCCAGACCAGCAGCGCCTAATCTTTGCTGGCAAGCAGTTGGAAGATGGGCGCACCCTCTCCGACTACAACATCCAGAAGGAATCAACCCTTCATCTTGTGCTACGCCTAAGGGGAGGAATGCAGGTATTTGTAAAGACCCTGACCGGCAAGACCATTACCCTGGAGGTGGAGTCCAGTGACACCATTGAAAACGTCAAGGCCAAAATCCAGGATAAGGAGGGCATCCCTCCAGACCAGCAGCGCCTAATCTTTGCTGGCAAGCAGTTGGAAGATGGCCGCTCCCTCTCCGACTATAACATCCAAAAGGAATCAACCCTTCATCTTGTGCTACGCCTAAGGGGAGGAATGCAGGTATTTGTAAAGACCCTGACCGGCAAGACCATTACCCTGGAGGTGGAGTCCAGTGACACCATTGAAAACGTCAAGGCCAAAATCCAGGATAAGGAGGGCATCCCTCCAGACCAGCAGCGTCTTATCTTTGCTGGCAAGCAGTTGGAAGATGGGCGCACCCTCTCCGACTATAACATCCAGAAGGAATCAACTCTTCATCTTGTGCTTCGCCTAAGAGGAGGAATGCAGGTATTTGTAAAGACCCTGACCGGCAAGACCATTACTCTAGAGGTGGAGTCCAGTGACACCATTGAAAACGTCAAGGCCAAAATCCAGGATAAGGAGGGCATTCCTCCAGACCAGCAGCGCCTAATCTTTGCTGGCAAGCAGTTGGAAGATGGCCGCTCCCTCTCCGACTATAACATCCAGAAGGAATCAACCCTTCATCTTGTGCTACGCCTCAGAGGAGGAATGCAGGTATTTGTAAAGACCCTGACCGGCAAGACCATTACCCTGGAGGTGGAGTCCAGTGACACCATTGAAAACGTCAAGGCCAAAATCCAGGATAAGGAGGGCATCCCTCCAGACCAGCAGCGCCTAATCTTTGCTGGCAAGCAGTTGGAAGATGGGCGCACCCTCTCCGACTATAACATCCAAAAGGAGTCAACCCTCCATCTTGTGCTACGCCTAAGGGGAGGAATGCAGGTATTTGTAAAGACCCTGACTGGCAAGACCATTACCCTTGAGGTGGAGTCCAGTGACACCATTGAAAACGTCAAGGCCAAAATCCAGGATAAGGAGGGCATCCCTCCAGACCAGCAGCGACTAATCTTTGCTGGCAAGCAGTTGGAAGATGGCCGCTCCCTCTCCGACTATAACATCCAGAAGGAATCAACCCTCCATCTTGTGCTACGCCTAAGGGGAGGAATGCAGGTATTTGTAAAGACCCTGACCGGCAAGACCATTACCCTGGAGGTGGAGTCCAGTGACACCATTGAAAACGTCAAGGCCAAAATCCAGGATAAGGAGGGCATCCCTCCAGACCAGCAGCGCCTAATCTTTGCTGGCAAGCAGTTGGAAGATGGGCGCACCCTCTCCGACTATAACATCCAAAAGGAGTCAACCCTCCATCTTGTGCTACGCCTAAGAGGAGGAATGCAGGTATTTGTAAAGACCCTGACTGGAAAGATCATTACCCTGGAGGTGGAGTCCAGTGACACCATTGAAAACGTCAAGGCCAAAATCCAGGATAAGGAGGGCATCCCTCCAGACCAGCAGCGACTAATCTTTGCTTACAAGCAGCTGGAAGATGGCCACACCCTTTCCGACTACAACAACCAGAAGGAGTTCATCCTCCATCTTTAGCTCTGCCTGAGAGGCAGAGCATTATGTTTTAATGGTCTTACCTTGAATGACAAGACCATTACAATGTCGGCAAGAATGCAGGATAAGGAAGTCTTTCCTCCAGATGTGCAGTCTCATCTTTGACAGTTAACAGCTGGGGAATTATGGACACTGCAATGGAATGCAAAATACAAATGATTTGCTGTAGTTCTCAGAATTAACTGTCATCTCTTAATTTACAAACATTTCTTCTCTCTGCTGTATATCAAAGAGCTTTATGTTAATTAATTTTCTCTTGTTTTGTGATAACGGCCAGTTTGGGGAGAAAAATTGGGAATTTACAAAAACAATAGGTAATCCTTTGCTCAAAGTTTTAAATTTGATTTTATTGAAATAAAGCTTAACAAACGAAAGGTTAATTGAGTCATTTTGGACATAGTCAGCACAATAAAACAGACTTCTGGAAAAACATGAAGACGTAGACAATCTTGAGTATCTTCAAGTTAAAGCTGTAGTGTGTAACTTTATTATAAACAAACGTCGGTTACATTCAAACCTTTGACAGACGACTACGCAGTACTGAGTAAGATTAAATAGGCATGCTGGTAGAGTGAGATGGCTGCAAACTAGGTTAAGTAATTATCAGTCTTTCTCTATAACATGACTGAAATTAAACAAATGTTTTGAAGTAAGCAATAAATGATTGAAAATGTGACACAAGTTAAAAAAAAAATTAAAGGTCCAGTGTGTAAAGTTTAGGAGGGTTTATTGGACGAAACTAAATAAACCACCCATACCTATATGGGTTTGTATACATGTATAATCACTTAAAAATACATTTTGTTTGGTTTGCTAAGCAAAAGGAAAACAACATTCTTTCTTGTATTTGAGGGCAACCATATTTCCCTTTACGCTGGTTCCTGTAGTGTAGTGTGGTTGGGAAAAAGAGGGATGTAACTAATTCTTACATACTGCACCTTTACGATAACACTAATAATGAGTTGAGATTCATGAAGATATACAGTTAACTAGGAGTTACATGATCCACATATTTCCAGACAATGTTAGTTTCCAGTCGATGCCAGTAGAGTCGGAGCTCCGCTGCTGTAACCTATTTCGTTGCAGTGATTCACTCTGATCCCCCTCATCTCCTGTCATGAAGAAACACATGGAAAGGGGTGTGGTTTTGTTAATTTAAAATAAAGGAGACTTAAATCACAGAAGATACAAGAAGAGATTTTTTTTTATCAAAAATTAAAATGTGGAGCAGACTTACCTGTGTGAGGGACGGTTTGTGGACGCAGTCAACATAAGGTTTGGGCTCGTCTTGAATTTCTCCTCTGAAGGTTTTGTAGCAAACTGCGCAGTCCATTAACGGCTGCATGAACGCACACAAACAAAACAGCAGAGACAAGTCAGGGCAGGCAGCCACTCTCACCCTTCACATTTCTGAGCTTAGTTAAAGAAATGCAGCTTGAAATCAGGGCAGACTTACTCTGTCGTTTCTAAACTGACACCCTGTGGAGTCCACTGTCCCTTTGGGGCACCTGGTGGCTTTGAGGTAGAAGTTGTGGTAGACGTAGATCACATCAAACCCAGGCTGAGGAGTGAGAGTAGGGGGGTTAAATCTGGACAACTCACAAAAGCCTAGAGACCGAGTTATCCTGAGTCATCCAATATATTACCTCAACGTCTGACTTTACGAGGGACTTCAAAAAGAGGAAATGGTGCTGGATTCCAGTGTGTGAGCTGAGCTGCTCCAGAGCCAGGTCCACTCCTTTCCTGTAGGTATCAGAAAGTTTATTGTAAGCGTTGTTTGCGTTAGAAGAAAAGAACAGAGCTTCAAAGCTCAACAGCAGCAGCAGCAGTGGTGCAGCCATCTTTTCCTTCACTGTCTGTAAGAGTGGGAACACTGTGATCCACCCCCTCCCTCTATGTGCACTTTTAAAGGACAGCCCTCTTTCCATTTGGAAAATATTATTTGTTTGAGTCGTGCCTCAGGTGATCCACCATCTTCATACCACTCTTTCATCAGATGGATCCTCACAGTAATTTGATTATATGTTCCAGTTTTTCTGTCATCACTGCAGCACTGACAGTTCTTCAAGATCTTATCCTTTGTAGATGAGGTGAAGTCCAGATTTCCATCTGTACATCAGAGCTGAATTTGATGCACAAACTCAAAACATTGTCCTTAAACAAGTCGATTTTAATTACAAATATATGACATTTGGGGTTCCACAAGGTTCAACACTTGGTCCCCTTTTATTTACACTGTACAAATGTGCAATTAGCATATTTCTTATTTATTTCTTTGGAGCTGATCGAGGTACAGATTTCCATCTGTATATGTTTTATATCAAGGCTGAATGATTTAAAAACTGTCATATCCTGGAAAACTGAGAAAAATCTATCAACTTTTGTCCCTAAAATTCACACTTTCCATAATTATAGGTTAATAAACTTAACATATCAGCTTCCTTCATGTTGAAAACACCATTTAATGCACCAACCTTTGATACTGGGGATTTCTGGGGTTCCACAAGGTTCAACACTTGGGCCGCTTTTATTTACACTCTACAAACTTCTGCTTGGCTCTACAATGCACATTAAACACATTTTGTATCATGGGGGTGCAGTGTTTTGGTCATCAAAGCTACATGCTAGAGCTTTAAATTGAGTTTTTAAATTTCACAATGACGTAAATATTTTGGGTTCTCATAGGGACTTCCTTATGCCTAATTGTGGCTTCCAGGACGAATTATACTGAAAAAAAAATGACAGAACCACCACCATGATAAATAGAAAATAACTTTTTATTTGTCATCAATATTTGAACCATTAATGTACAAGAGAGCATCAGCAATATCCTCACAGACTTTATATTGCTTATGAAATGGATAACACATTTCACATCGTCGACAAATACTTTGATGCACATAAACAACCTTCACTTCATTCACAGGCACAAAACACAGACATAAAACGGACAGTGTACTTCACTGCCTTCATCTCATAAATATCCTCCTTCAGTGTCATGGCCATGTTGCAGCTAAATGTGTGTGTGTACATAAGAAAAACTAAGGTTGTGTGACACACTCCTGACAAAGCAATAATGCCTTATATTGTGACGGATAAATAATGGAGAGCTGTTTGATTTATGAGCACATTAAAAGTACAAACTACTGTAACGTGTGTCGCCCTTTTTCAAACACAACAGACACTTGTAGCTGTACAGCGTCACTTCATGGTCCCAACAGGCACTTTTTCTTCTTTCTTTTCTTTTAATTTTGTGCAACTTTGTGACACCAAACAGGCACAAGATCACACCAGTGATGGGACAGTTCAGAAGGGAAGGAAGTGTAACAGAGGAGCGAACTGTTCTGTTACACTGATACAAGTTACAACATGAAATGAAAAAAAACACATATATATTATTTAAAAAGCCTTCGAAATGCTTCAATATTGTGATTGTCAACACAGGTTTTGTATCAATTCGGTCAGTTTGAATAAAATCATTTTAATTAGCAAAAGAATTTAATTTTGATTGAGTAAGGAATGTTCCATGAGAAAGAAACTTGTTGATTAGGCCTAAACTTATCTGAAAACAACACAGTTAGGGAGATTTGAGAGGATTTGAACTGAACTGCAGCTTATTGATCTGAAAACAACACCATTCGCATGAGCCACAGTTTGGCACTTGAACAAAGAAAACACCCAAAAAAAAAAATATTACATCGATTCCCAGAAACCAACCGAACCCATGTGAGACAAGTTACAGCAGAACATTAGTGCGTTAATCATCTGTGTTGTTATTATTATTATTATTATTATTATGATAATTATCCTACTGTGATCATAATCATAAACATGTGTCCTGGTGTAACCAGAGTTTGTGTTCTGTTTGGTTTCATAATCACTGCAGTCCTGCAACATCTCCCTCTGCTGGTGATTTAAATTCACTTACAGACCCAGACTTTGACAAACAAACCCCCCCCCCCCTCAAATAAACATTAGTACAACAAATTAATCAGTTACAAAAGTACAGGCTAAAAAAAAAAAATCAACCAAAGATGATCTAACAAGCAAGCTAAAACAACACTGGTATTTTGTGAATTTACCGGACGCTAAAGAGATAAAATGATTACGTTAAATACAGTCATTGTTCTGATTTGGTGTTTTTTTAAAAAGTGCTACGAGCTTCAGGAGGCGGGTAAAGTGATCGGCTGTCTAAAATAAGACAGAATGAGGGAAAATAACCTTTTCTCAGTATACTGCTTATTTCCTTCATAAGGCGCTTGGTGAGCTTAAAACACACACACACACACACACACACACACACACACAAAAGCAACAAAGTAGAATAGCAAAAACTACAGCTTGATAATATAAAGGAATGTATATCACATATCCTCCACATATTCAATGTGAATGAGAGCAACATTTCAGGGCTAAAACGTATCTACTTTTACCGCGATTCATTTTGAGCGTCAGATTAATATCATTTGATTTGGAATACTTTGCCCCTGAAATTCATGTTTTAAAAACGTGTGCAATGAGTGACCCACTCACTCACAACAGTAGGATTTCACTTTCAAGTGTTGTCAACAATCAGAACAATCAGACCCCCCCCCCCACCAAACAATCTGCTAATATTAATAAAAATGACTTAAATAGTGACCCAAGTAACGCCTAAATACGCTTTTGACGTACTGTGCGCTGATGTCTTCGTGATGTGGCGGGTCAGTGGTGCACAGCTGATGTGGCGTCAAGTTTTTCAGTCCCAGAAGCGTTTCATGTCGGAGGGACTCCCATTGTGGGGTGCGTCCCGCACAAGTCGTCAGCGCTTGCGACCGTTAAACGGGCATGTGCATCTCAGAATACTCGTCGTGACAGTCGCGCTCGTCAAACTTTGGCTCCGCGTCGTCCGCGTCCAACTGGAGGAAGCATAAAAGACGTCAAAGGAAACATGTTAGAGCACATTTCTCTTCCTACATTCAAGGAAAAATCTCAAATTTGAGGAGTGAAGAAACGACATGCTAAGTAAAATAGTACATTATTTTTGATTTGTTTATGTTTGAATACCTTTTTTTCATATTCTTACCTATAATCCAAGTAAGAATCAATCTTTATTCCTTAACTGCATGCAGTAATCTGTTCATTTAAATATATTTTAACTAAATATCAACTTTTACAATTTGTTTTTCTTTTTTTAAATATCTTATGCTTATGTCTACCTATGTCTTTCTTTAAATTGTTTTTCTATTTCCTTATTTTAAGCTTTTTTTTTATTCCTTTTTAAACTTAATTAATTGATTCATAATTAATCAATTAATTTGTTTGGACGACACAGAATTTAATATTAATTTATTTAGCCATAATTGCTAAATTGGCACCTCACTGCTGCAGCTCGGTAGTGGACAAAATACTACATACTATATACTGTATATACTGTATACGTATATAGCAGCATATTGCACCCCCGTGTGGCCAAACTTACACATGCCATCTCTCGGCCGTTGAAGATGCGGCGCAGCACAAACATCTTGACAGGAACGGTGAGTATGAGGACGAAGGGAAAAGCCAGAGACGCCTGCGTCGACATCACGGCCCACAGAGCGGCCAAACACACGACCTGGATGCTGGTGAACAGATGCATGCGCAGCGTACGGACCTGTAAACAGACATGATTGACGAGCATCAAACCTCTGTGAACATCTAACTTGGCTGTTATAGAATTAAACACAATAGGTTTGCTTCGAATGTTGTCATTTGCTAAAAGGAAAAGGAAAACAATGCTATAAATTGGGATTATTGATTGATGTCACCTCACCTTGCGCACGTAGGTGTGGTCAGGGTGATACTTGGGCGGCATGAGCAGCAGCATCATCCGCTCCGTCAGCTGGATGCCATTCAGAGACATCACACCCATGTAGAGGAAGATCCCAAACAGCACAGCCAGGGGGATCTGACGCAGCAGGTCACCGATTACAATGGACAAGCCTGGAGAGAGAAGAGCGGAAGGTAAACAAACAACACTCAATGAAATGCGACGTAAAACGCAGCTTTAAACTCAAAGTTAAGTTGTTTTTTTGTGGTTAAAGTGGGTTGTACCGACATAAAGTCAGCACTGACTGAGCTTAACAACACCAATTATAATCTATACGCGACGGACCCAGAAAAACATGGGACAGTAAGCGGTTCCATAGTAAATCCTAGTAGACCACTGTCTGTGCTGACGATGTGTCAATACCTCATACAGCCAGACCCCAGAAAACCTGAAGTCTCCCTTTTATAAGGAGATGAAAGGTGACGACGTGTCAGTGTCAGCCACTCACCGACCATGATGGAGACCAGGAGCCCGGTGACCCTCTGCTCCTTCACCTCCTGGATGCGGGGCTTGTCTCCGGGGGCGACAGCCTTGCTCATGACAGTGAGGGCGTTGACGTGGGTCACCGAGCGGACGGTGGCGGCGGCCATCCACGGCAGGCCGAACAGCGCCGAGGTGCCGCCCAACACCACGATCAGCATCAGGTCCAGATGGAAGCCAGAACCTTTCACCAGCATCCGCTCCTTCTTACTCACGATCAGGCTGCAGGAAGTCGCGTGTGCGAGTGTCATGATTTAAAACTCGGTTTTCCACATACAGACTAAAGTCAACACCACACGATATAAATATTTTTTAAATCAAACGAATAACATGTTTAGCCTCTTATCAGTAATAACTTTTTGAATCTATGGAACAAATATTGCACAGAGGTAAAAGGTTTACTCACGTGGTGATCTGAGTCTCCATGAAGATGAGGATGAAGACCAGCAGAGCGGGCAGGCAGCAGGCGAACATCATCCAGATTGGGAATTCTCCGTCTGAACCCAGAGGATTAATGATCCAGCCACGTTTGTCGGGACTCGTCACAGAGAAACCTTCGGGAACGCTCAGTTTCTGTGGGAGAAGAAGAAGGGAAGACGACGCCGTCCGAGCATTAACATTCACATGCTCAGTATTTGACGGGAGATAAAGATGCAGTGCTTGTATTCGAGTCTCACTTGTGTGTATGTGTCATCGACGCTGTAATCCACCAGGACCATGAGGAGGATGGCGATGGGCACCCCGAAATCTCCGATAATCCTGCGAAACTAAGACACCACAAGACGTATATAAACAATTTTATACTGTTTTGAAATCCACTTCACATCCTGATAGTATCAATAAAGTAACATTTAACACTGCTAGCATTGAGGAAGGGATGGATCATAGGATATATGAATAGATATATATAATGAATAGACACCAGGGGGCGACTCCACAACCTGCAAAAACGCTCCGTTTGAATGGAAATCCCTGGGAAAATGAGCCTCGTTCCCAGTTGATTGATAACATCAGTAAACATTTTTCTGAGGAGTTAATGGTCTCAATCGCTCGTTTCAGGGAAAATAGACCATAAAGCACATCATATACAAGTGTGATTGACAGCTGGTGTCGTCTAGTTGCAGAAATTGCATTTCCAAAACAAAAATAAAGACTCTTTTAGAGAGTGATGCAAGCTCCTTACCCTTCCGGGGAAGAACGCGCTGTTCTTGAACTTGCGCAGGTAGAAAGCGATGAAAAATGTCCCGGCCATGAGGACCAGAGAGAGCAGAGCCGTGTTAGGTTCTCCTCTGACCTTCACCGCCACAGGCAGGGAGCTGTTACTCATCATGACGGTGATATTTTCTGTTGCAGTGCCCCCTTCTGTGTTGTTGTCAAGGGAGCAGCGCTGCAGTGGGTGCTCCTTGAAAATCTGCCAGGAAAAACACAAGAGGAGGTTGAAATCAGTGCACGGTATATTACACACACACACACATTTAGGGATTATCATCACATCTTGAAGGTGTCAGTACCACGTTTTCTAGAAGATAAGTCCAAAGCCTAACTGCTCTTAAGCCTGTGGCATAAAACTACCACAGTTCACAGCTTTCACAACAATAAGCCCGGATAATAAAACTCTAAATCCATTCAACGTTCGAGGACAATCACTCACAGGTGATTTGAGCTGCACTTGTAAGAAAAACACACTCATTTCGACCTCGGGCTTTGAATATATTCCAAAGATTAGTCTGTTCTGTTTTGCGTCAGGGACGTAATCCCGCAGCGTGCCAAAAAAAACCTGAGTTGTTATTTTAAGTCCCGGGGGTTTACCTTGATGAGCTTGATGAAGGTCTCGCAGATGAAGATAAGCGAGATGAGGAAGGAGAAGATTTCCTGGGTGAAGCGGGAGACGAAGCGGACCAGGAAACTGCCTTCGAAGGCCACCGTAACAAACACGATGATGATGAGCCAAAACCCGATCCAGACCCGGCCAGTTAGGTACTCCATCTCATTGGCTTTACAGAACTATTATTAAAAAACAGAGAACATTAGATAAGCATTTTTAATGGAAGAGTGGGCGGTAGATAGATCATTTAATGGTTATATATCAATACCCGCTGCTGGAAAAAAGAGGTAACACGATTTACCTGAAGCTACTTCCTGAGCCAAACCTAAATCCACATAATAAATGTACATAATAACTAATAAAAGCAAATGTTTTGCCACTTTTTCTAAAATTTTCCTAAAAACAATAATAAAATGAGGTTTATCTTTTTTTTTTTCTTATGACACAAAATGATCCAAAATATTGCAAAGAATAGCATTCACACGGAATAAAAGTTTCTTTATAGGATAATTAAGGCGTTTTATTTTCAATTAGATGTAAAATATTAATAATTCATTAATCTATGCTTTGTTGCCTTCATTTGGGGTGGGGTGGAATGAAATGTGGGGAAATGTGTTTGGTGTAAGCAAGTTAGAGTATAAAAAGGGGGGAACTGAGTTTATTAAGGATGAAATTCACTCAAAAAAGTAAGTATGCAAAGTTAAGTTTCAAAATGAAGGTCGTTGTTACAACGTAGACACCTCATTTCTGGTCACTTACACTGTAAAAGGCTTCTTCAAAAACTAGCAAGGGTCCAGAAAAACCCACAATCAGCAGCGGCTGAGCTCCGAGCAGACAGAAGATCACACCCTGCACGGCTGTTGACACGATCAACTCCGAGACTCCGATCAGACCGTCCGTTTTCTCACCTGGCAACGGAGACACGCAACGCATTATCACCAAAACGGACACGCAAACAGGGGTTTTAAGTTTCATTAAAAGACTTTTGTCTAAAAGCACAAAGGGGAAGCCTTCAGTTTCCTCCGTGCCACTCACCCAGAAGGCCTCCAAATGTTATGGCTGGAGAGAGAGCAGCAAAGTAGATAAAGATCACGGCAGCCATGCACTGACTGTTGAGCGCGTCCTTGAAGTCGCTTAAGTACTTTGGGTAACGTCGACGCACGTCTCGTACCAGCCCACCAAAGGGGCGTCCCGTGCGCTCTAGAGGGTCGTCTTTCTTTGAGGGTAAGAGTAGAGCCTCTGTGTGTACAAAGCAAAAATGACAGTAAGTCAAGTGAGAACGCCCCTCGAGAGGCACACCGTCGTTTGAAGAGATGATTACCTTTTTCTTCGAAACTTTTGGGCTCCTTGGCCAACAGCTTGACCTCCTGCTCCTCCCTCTTGCGCAGCATCTCCCGCTGGAAGCGAGCGACGGAGCGCAGCAGCTCATCGTCCGCCATCTCCGACGGCGGCAGCACGATGCTGCAGTCCAGGAAGCTGTTGATGGCGTTCAGCAGGTCGTGCCTGTCGTCTGCCAGATAGGCTGCCTCGTGGAATTGCTGGGAGGAAATTCAACCATAAATAAAGAAAACGCATGGTTTTCTAGCCTATATTTTCCCGTTTATATACAGTAACTGTTGCCTCTTAAAAAGGATAGTAAAACTGATCATAGTCACTTCATCTAATGTAATCCAAGACAGCTATAGTCTATGTTTTTGTGTTGTTTTTACATCAAGACACACAGGACTTGTTGATGCCTCCATCATGTGTTATTTTCTGAATTCAGGGTTTGAAAATTCTTTGTTTGGATTTACCCGAGTTACACAAACTTGGCAGATGAGGCAGCAGTAGACCAGCAGCTCCTGTAGCCTTGCAATCCAAAAACACAGACTATCTAAATGGAGTTTAGTAGACGAGAATGAGCAGATGTTTCCAGCTAGAAAGGGCTGTGTTATTATGGTACCACAGACCAGACATAAGCTGGCTTTCATTTAATTTGGTTTGCCTTTTGATTAGTGGCCAAAATCAGATTTTCCTTTGTGTTTTGTGTAAAACAGTCTATCATGACTTAGTGTGACCGCACAGTCTATTGACAGATTCCCGTGCCCACCTTGTCAGACATGAGTGTGGAGATGGAGCGTCCAATCTCATGGTAGTCCATGCTGGTGGAGGAAGGTCCCAGCAGAACAAAGAGGAACCTGACGGGCACGGGGACCTCCAGGACGGACTCCAGCTCCACCGCCTCCTGCAGGCGCACAAACGCCATGGTGGGCTGCTCCAGGAAGTGCACGCTTCCTAAAAGTCAGAATGGTGGATGAAAATGAAGGAATGCATTTTAAAGCTTGTTTTGGTGCCGTACGTTTGTTAAAGGGCATAAGAGACTCACCCACAAGGACGACCGTGGCCTCAGCATTCTCAGGAATCTTCTCCAGCAGCTTCAGCTCATGTTTGGACTTGGACCGTGGCATACCGGGCACCGGAGTCGACTCCTTCTGCAAAAAAAAAAAAAAAGCAAAACTAGAAGTTAAATTAAGGAAATAACCCCAACTTTTCGATAACAATTATGCACTGGACATACCTGTACTTCGCTCTTCTCCATGTCTATGCGCGTGTCTCCTGCGACTCCAGTGGGGTGGCCGGTGCTCAGGAGCGGTTCAGTGACAGATCGCTCCGGCTGGTGGCTGTGGTTGGCATTGTGGTGGTGTGTTATGAGGCTGCCGAGGCTGGCTGCGGAGATGTTCCTGGGGAAGGGGCTGTGGTGCTCTTTCTCATCGCTCGGGTGACTAGGGGAGGTAGGGAACGGCAGAGAGAGGGTGAGCAAGAGGAAGAGAGGGAACGACCAGGCAAGAAGCCACCTAGCAGCAGCAAGGGCGAACAATACAGTACTGTTTAACAGCTGTTGGACCTTTGTACTAGTATGAACTAGTATCATCCAGGTCATTGTATCCTCAGGAGTGTAGATATAAGCCAGTGAATGAAGATGTTTCACCTAATTTAACTGAAAAGCCTCTTGGATACAAGATTAAACAAATAAAGAAATATCAAGCTGCCCAGCTTTGATGACAGCTTAAGGCTTTTTACATTAGTTTAGCTATTTATCCATTCACAATTTAATTAATTTGTTGATGTAAGCACACAGGACTGCAAAAGAATAAAAGATCTTCATTTGAAAATAGTGGACGATCATTTTTGCACGATTCTTAACAACATTTCTGACCTTTTTTGAATGACACATGGGTCACTACACGCCCAGTCAACTTGGACGTCCTACTGTATATGCAGCACCTTTTCTATCACACATCAATGTGCAGGAGGTGGTCGAGACTTAACAGATTGATTTTTGCTCCAAAACTGAAGCTGAATCAGTTCAAATCACCAGTGTTTAAGCAGCAGTGCCCTCAAGACATTGGATCGGTCTTCAGCTTTGATCTGATCAGAGATGATCATCTGCTCCACCACCTGGTGGGCAATGCCAGGGAGGGTCTTCTGGTCCAGGTCGAGCAGCACTGCACCTGCAAACACACACACACACACACTGAGCTCTGCATCACTGACGACATGTTCAAACTCCGTTTCTCCTCCTTACCATGCGAGATGGTCTTTCTGAGCTCCAGCAAACTACGGAAGGACAGAGAAGCCACGTGAGGCTTCCCCCAGCGGTCCGTCTCCTCCTCCACGTCTTCCTCAAACTTGATCCAACGGGCCGTTTCCTTCCACTGCATCTCCTGGTTCTTGTCCATGATCAGCTCATTCAGCTCCACAAACACCTGGAAACGTCACACACAGCATCACAGCGCGACTGTGTGAGATACAGCGGCTAACACCCATTGTGTGTCTGGTCAGGACGCACAGAAAGTTCCACCTGAACAAAACGAGTTTTGCGTGTCTTCGTGCTTACCGGGTTACAAAGTAGTTTATTCTACATCACTTCACACAATTATGCTGTGTAACAAACAGAGGCATCACACAGGTTACTACCCTCGTGTTCAACTTTAAAAAGCTGCATAAGAACACACAAAAAAGACCAGGACATCCTTGAAAACAGAGTCCAGGAGAGAAAGTTATCTGTTGGACATCTCTCCACTCTCTTTGTTACAAATATCAGGCTATTAAATAAACACCATGCAGGTCAGTCACAGTCCTGTGTAAAGCAAGACTTCAAGGGGGGGGGGGGAATAAACCCCAAAACAGGCTGGTAAATCCGTCATGTGCCATGCCCGTGAAACCACGCTCACACGAGTCAGACCTGACTGCGGCCGGTCAACCAGCCTCACCTTCTTGTACTGAGCCATTTGCCCAAAGACCGAGTCCAGCAGAAAGGCTTCTGGTCGTGAGACAGAGCGGTACAGAGTCACCGGTAACCGCTAGAGGAGCGAGACAGGTGCAGGAGAGTCTCAAACACTGACACAGAAGATGTCACTTTTACACACATGCCCACAGGTGACTCTTCCACATCACACACACCTGACAGCGACCTGTTGTTTACTTGGGCTGCTGGGGGCTTAGAGTACTGTATGAGAGTGTGTGTGTGTGTGTTAATAAAACATAGTGCTCTTTCTCTCTCTCTGTGTGTGGAGCTCCCAGTGTCTGGTTACCTCTGCTCCGCTCTCTCTCTTTTCCTTTCCATGTGTGAAAGAAAAGAACTCATTCATTCATTCATTTTTAATTGTGTCCTTCCCTCCCTGTCCCATCCACAAAAAACTTTGACAAAAGAAAGGATGGGGAAACACTTCCCAGGATTTGATGCAACGTACGGTTATATTTGTGGGAAAAGTACAAATCTGAAGTAAAAAAAAAGGTAAACATTTATTTTCCCCCCAATTCTTTTTTGTCCTACTGCATTGTAAATATAAAGATTTATTTTGGTTTTTTTCTTATACAATCTAACGATGGATAAATAAATTATGTGCACGAGTACAGACTTAATTATTTTGTGTTTTATTTCATTGTAACTTACAAAATTACAAGCAAAGGTCTCACCTCTGGCTCTGGAAAACTGTTCTCTGATATGTTAAGCGCCATTGTGTAACTTCTGACGCCAAAACACTTGTAGTGTCACTACCCACCCCAGACTTCACCCCCACGCCAAAGGTGAGACTGCAGAGCTTTCTGTAAAGACGACGACTCTAGGTCCACTTCTTTTATTATTGCATTTAGATCTCAAATTTAATACATTCTGTCCCTAAAGCGTCTAATAAAACATAGGGTTTTTTTTTGCAAGTTGGCGAATGAGTAGCGACTCACCTCATGTGGTGTTCGGTCCTGCTTGCGGCTGCGAGTGGTCGGCTCCTTGTGGTCTTTACCGATGTGCACCATTTGTCCCTTGGTGCTCTTTCTGACCAGGTGTCTGCGCATGCCGGGAACATCTTCAAAACGATGACCTGTCACAGCACAGGAGAAAAGAGGGACTGAGTTTAGGATAAAGTTTGGAGAAAACACAGGGACCTTTAACATTTGAGAGATAATTCTACACAAAAAATTGGAGAAAAAAAAAAGGTTGAATACGCTTTCTACTTTACTGCATTGACATTTCTGCCAGAGTTCAAACCTCAACCCCTAATGGCACAGATACAACGCATCACTGTAAACAGGAATTCTATCAGGTGTTATAACTTCAAACATCATTGGAGCTGCTGGCAATCTTAAAAAAAAATGTTTGTCTGCAAGCTGCAAAATATAATAACAAAATTAAAAAGGACACAAAAGCAAACACAGAGTAAATCCCATCATGATCACTAATCATCTTACCTTTCTCAGCACTTGTAAAATCTATGTGAAAAACAGTGAAACCTTTGACGGTCTTCATAAATGTTTTAACACATTATCTGAAAACCAGATGATCCAGGAGGAAAAAAAAAGAAAAGACTTAATTCTTATCTGCTGTACTTCACGCACTCTCGCTAAGAAGGTACTGTACATTATCAAGTTTCTCCATGATGTGTTCACGAGTGTTTGAGTCAAGTGTGGTGCAGACCCCGGAGTTAAATGTGGTCTGACTGGCATGTAGGAGGAGGGTGTGTGGGGAGCGTTGGGTAATTGCTGGCACGGCCATTTGACAAGTCAGAAAAAAAAGTCGCAGTTTCTTGACCGGCGCCTGACCTCGCGGGGATTGAATCTATCAGAAATCATCAGTGAGCCGAGGTGTTCATTTGCTCAGGTTGAACAAAAGGGGAGAGATTTTATAAGTCCTGTAGTCGAGCAGCGGCCAGAGACCGAGACTTTCCCAGGATGATTTACGGAGGTGGGAAGCAGATAAAAGACAGACAGACAAGAAATAATTAGTGATGAACTTACTCCACTTTTTGCCACTAAGCCTCATAACGACGAAAACCCTGTATTTGAACTGTATCAGGCCAAAACCTCCATCACATCCTCTTTGTTTCCATGTGCAACTCTTCTGCTTGTATTACCCGACGAATAATTAAAAGTTTTATGTCCAGGTTTTGCAATTAGCAGTCCAGGTGCCTCAGCTGACCGAAAGAATGGCTAATTTAATTATGGGGGCCTTTCTGCCACACTCTCTGATAAGCTGCTGCTCTCTGCTGAGGGGTCAGCTGCCTGACGTAAATCTCCCCGGCCCCGAGCACAGCCCCACGCTGGGGCCCGGGGCCCGGGGACGTCACAGGGCAGCAGGGAGCAGACTGCCGTGTGGAGAGGACGTGAGGTGGATGATGTTTCTAATGGAATGCAGACCTCGGCAAAGTCAAGACTTTTGTTACTGTGCCGTCTAATCACAGAACAACAAATTATAGAGGTAATGAAGCTGTAAAAGAAAGTCACACATTCAAATAATCATGTGATTCAGTAGAAATACTAACCAAGTAATAGTAATACAAGTATTATATCTCATCATTAGGGGTTTTACGGTGATAACAAATAAAAACCGTTTAGAGAAATCTTGAAAACAGTGTTCTTATTAGACATGTATTATATTTGTAAGTCACAAAATGACCACAACGTGTCATCAGAGATAAAGGAATCACTCAAATACTGGCTTCACTGATAATTAACTAATAAGGTAAAGCCACAATAAACACAATTTAACATTTTATTTTAAAACCTGACATCTCTATTGGGTGAGTGATGCAACAAGCCTAAAAATAAACTTAAAACAACAAAAGAAGCTGGTAGAATTTTGACACCCATGTTCGTTAAACACAACGCGCAGCTATGGGTTAGAAACGCCTCATGTTACCAAACCTAAAACTCCTTAGCAACCTTAGCTACACCTCTCTTTTCCTCATACAGGTTGTGATAACATATATAATGTTTTACAGTCTGTAATAATCGCCTCATTATATGATCATTCTGTGAAAATTGACATTTATTAAAATATATCCAATTGTGGCACAAACCCAGTGTAACAGCACGTACAAGTGTGGCTGTTTTTGTCTTTCGGAATCTATCTGGCAACCCATAATCACCTAGTCTGTGGAGCAAGGAGCAATGCTATAAAATAACACCTGTTTTATATGCTGATGCTGGTTTTTACCCTGTTAAAAAACACACACACCAAAAAACACCTATAAGATGCAACATCTGGGGTAGATGTAGATGGAAGAGCCCGACAATATTAGTCTTGATGTGCAAGTATGAGCACAGTTTAAAAAGCCACAAAATGAATTTCACGTTGGCGTTCACTCACTCTTGATGCCGTCCAGATCAGCGGAGGCCAGAGTCTGAGCCTCGCACTCATCAGTGGCGATGCGCTGGTATTTGGCCTGCTCAGCCCCCGTCATGTTGCCCGTTCGCCGGCGTTCTTGCAGATCGTAGCCGCGGCTGGCGGATGTCAACCGGGTCAGCGGTGGGTGTTCGGGTGGCCCTGGCTGTGGCGAGGGGCTGGAAGAGTCGGATAAGCCCAGCTTCCTAGATGGAGAACAGAGAAGCAAGACAAAGCTGAGATGAGCTTAAAGATAAACAGGAACTACTAATATCCTTTGGGTCTATTCCTGTTCTTGATGAGATCCCCATCGCTGAGAATACCTCCAGTTATACAACAAAACATGTGATTCAACAGTGAATGCTAAAGCCTCGCAAGCATTACTGGTTCTTTTGACACAAAAAACATCAGGCAGCTTTTAGAAAACAAATCACACATCAAAATGTGTTGTTCAGTCGGCCGTAGTTTGCCATCTCTCTGACATTCAGAATTTTGTCAGATTTTTGTCACTTTTGAACTGCTTGGAAAAAAAAATTCATTTCAAAACTTTGCAGGCAAATTTCTTTGCACAAACACACCTTTGTGATAAAACAATGGACTCACCTTCCCCCCTGTATCAAACCTCTTTTATGAACTTACCAAAGTGCTCTTTTCCCCTCTAACTTTCCTGCTATTTTGCAAAAATGACAAATCCTACGTGTGTTTGTGTCTCTCCGATGGACTGAACCACGCCGCCAGGGTGTGAATGCAGCTATCCCAGCTTAAATCAGGTGGAAAACTAAATGTCACAGGTGGAGCCTTGGGCAGCTGAAGTGTGTTGTGTTGTGTTGTCTGGAGCAACAGGTGATATATGGCATCACTCTGGGTCCACCACATCAGGCCCAGCAGGCCCACTGGATGCCTAAGACATGGTAACGTACAGTGTGTACCTCGCTGACCAACTGCACGTCGCGCACATGACCGGTTTCCCCCAAATCAAAACAACTGTGAGAACATTTTATCAGGAAAAAAAAAAACATGCATTGTGTAATCAAGGTTATAAAAGTCAGCCGCCTTGAAAAACACCGTTCCTATTTATTGATTTATTCCAAGAAGTAGACTTGACTCACTCGTTGGATGATACATCAGTATCTGACCCGACACCAGACTGCGGAACGATCTCAAGCTCTCTGGCAGAGTGAGAGCTCTCTGTGTCGTGTTTGGCCACATGTTCGTCCTCCGAGAGAAAGAACTGCGGAGGAGACACACAAAACTGTCAGAGCAGCGCTTGCACGAAAAAAAACAGACAATTGGACGACCTGAAATCGCCTGAAAAACCTCTGCTCAAACATTTATGAAATCCAAGTTGTTCGTAATGACCCAATAAATTCTGCAGCAGTGAACATTATTGGGTTACATCGTGATCGGGTTAAATCTGGTCCTGTTATGTGAAGTATCATAAGAACTGCCAAACATGAAACCCACCCATGAATAATTAACACCACGCTGAAATATTCACGAGGGAAAATATAGTAATGTTACAACAGTGAATGGGCTTTTTGTGCTGCAGCACGTTCCTGATTGCTCACGGAGGCACACCGACATGCAAATTACTACAAACATACAGGAAAAACTCATATAAGAGAGTATTTATACTGCATAACCAAGATATTGACAAATATGTTAGAGGAAAAATGGAATGACAGCACAAACTAAAAAGGTACAATTGGCCAATGTTTGCAAAACAGGGAAATCATGACACGTCAGTAGTTGAGCAGATGAATGAGTTTCAAGCATTGAAGCTGCGGTCGGTGACATCCTCCTTTTATAAGTGTAACATTAAGGAAGGTTTATAGGCAGTGTATAAATGTCTTTGAAATTAAAATTAGTCTAATTCTAGGTTTTCATAGCCCTAGAATAAACTTTAGGCAAGGACCTTGTCACTACCCGATCCATAGTGGAAACCCGATTTGTTCTCAGTGGAATCTGGACCTTTACACTAAACTGTATGGGTCAAAAAAATTAAGATGTATTTTTCTATTTATTTTATAGGCCAAATAATTGATAACCACCCCTTGTTGTTGCAGCCCTCGTTTTTGTGCATAAAAAGTTAATGAGGCCAACATCAACAATAAAAATGTAAGAGAAAACCCTGTCTGGTGTACAGTATGTAGGAGAGAATATTTTTACTCCAAATGATTCAGTGTCACTTGACCAAAAGAGTCATCACTGTGAGACGAACACGGGACCAAATGATTACCTCCACATCTTTGACTTTCTCTGACTCAGAAGGGCCAGAAGTCACCTCCGTCCCTTCCTCTTCCTCCTCCTCGTCCTCCTCCCCTTCCTCTATGGGGCCACCGCTGGGAGCAAGGATGCTTTTGTGATCTTTGTCCTTCTTCCTTTTCTTGCCGCCCTTCTTCCTGCGTCCGTCCGAGGGCAGTTTGGACAGAGGCCGGTGGATGTGGTGAGAGGAGTGACGGTGGTCTGCGGAGACGAAAGAGACAGAGCAGGTTACCTATGGATGTACTGACGTATCGTGACTGTAATAGATAGATAGAATAGAATAGATATTTTTGAAGTCGCACTCTTATTTAGTCTTCATTTGTAGATTTAAAACAATACGGAGCAGACATGATGCCATCAAAACATTCACTACTATATTCACTACTACACTACAATTTTAATTGTTTCTAACAAAATTGAAACATAACTTCAGTAGATTTATCTATTGATTACTTTCTTGGATTATGTGTTTATCTGAAAAATATGATTTATTTGATTGATTTTTGCTTAGTCCACAAACCAAAGATATTCAGTTTGCAGTCATCGAGGAGCAAAAAAACAAACGAGGACTTATTCACATTTTAGTAGTTGGAAATACTAAGTCAGAAATTCTGTTATTATTAAGAAGTAGTATAATTATTATAATCTACAATTCAGTTCCACCTTTTTTGGTCAACATCAACTCCAGACATTTAAAAAAAAAAAAAAAACACTTAAACTTTTTAATCAATTACCAGAATAGCTGGTCATTAATTAAGCAAATGATTAATTAATAAATCGATTCATTGTTGTTGTTTGTTGCAGTTCCAACAAACAGTGATTTTGCTTCTGTGATGCTTCGGTGTGTTTACATTCAATGTCCTCCTCATGGTAGTTGTGGTGCTGCTCATCGGGTACGGCAGCAGCGGGGCTGAGGATCTGCTGGAAGCGCTGGACGCCCAAAGCCTTGTTCAGGTCGCCATCGTCCTCCTCCTCTGGGCGTGGAGTCCCGTGCAGTGCCGAGGTCGACGCCTCTGGCTGCAAAAACAAACAACAACAGAACAAACACTTTCAGTTGAGCATGCTTTACTGCTATGATAATAATAACTAATAATAACAGAATTATCTGGGAATGATCTGCCTGTAATTGTTTTTTAGTTGTTGTCACAGCAGCTTCTTTTAACAAATCAATATTTTCCACATGGGCTCACAACATAAGTAGCGTTTAAGTGTTGCCTATATCTTATAATATGGGTTTTATGGTGTCTTTTTATGCATGTAATGTTAATGTACTGTCTGCTGAGATAAAATCTACCGATTTTACTTTTACTTAACTTCATCATCATCTACCGCTTTATCCTCCACCAGAGGGTCGCGGGGGGTGCTGTGCCAATCTCAGCACAGATAGAGACAAACAACCATTCACTCTCACACTCACTCCTATGGTCAATTTAGAGTGTCCAATTTACCTAATCCCCACATTGCATGTTTTTGGACTGGGGGAGGAAGCTGGAGAACCCGGAGAGAACCCACGCACACACGGGGAGAACATGCAAACTCCATGCAGAAAGGCCCTTGTTCGAACCGGGGCTCGAAGCCGGGTCTTCTCGCTACTTAACTTATCTTTTATAATTGCAAGAAGTTACAGTATGTGACTGCACCTTATGACTGCATGATACGATACGAGTTTGTGTTGAGTAGAACTATTTCCTGTAATAAGCTCCCTGAAGAGACAATTTTCACCTCTCTGGATGTTTTTTTTTTCTGTCATTTTCTGTTGTTTTCTCAAGGAACTTTTATTTCTTCTTCTAATATGAGCAAATAAACAAATACAAATAAATAAACAGGACTTGGACAAAATCTGCCAAGAATCAACTTGAGGTATTGACTTGGAAAACCCCGTTAAACCAACACTAGAGGGAGCTGTGGTGCCGTTAACACACCACAGTCAGAGAATCACATCACACATATTCTTCACAATGAGCTTTAAATTGGACACAATCGTCATGAGCTTTGAGTTCTCCCCCAATCATGTGAGTGATAGCGGATCCATTTCTCTTGCTGCAGGACACGGCGCCCCGCTGCGTGGAGCTCTGCTGGTGGGATGTTGTGATAAGGGTTGACTGGGGTGATAGAACAAGTGGATTCTACACTGGCTGACACAGGACTGTGCTGTTGCCACGTCACAGCACAGTTACTGTTGCTATAGCTACCGTGCAGACGCCACAGACCCTGTGGTGAACCCCTTACCGTGGCAAAACTCTGGGGCTGCACGTCATGTGATGCTCCCTCAGGTGAGTCTCAGGACAAACAGATCAGTCATACATGAGGCTTCTGCTTAAAGCATGTGATGAAATATAATTACTCGTGTCCCACTTCAGTGTTCTCCATTGGTTTGTGTCAAAAACTGCTTTCCATTGTATTTATGCAAATTAGAGCAGCCCAGATAAACTATAATTAGTGCCCATTCAGATAAAAGTCCAAAGCAGGAATTCCTAATAACCATGTCCTCTTTCGGTAGAATTAACTGTCAGAAATCATACATTAAAACGAGCAGCGTGATCAGAGTGCCATCGGTTTTCTCCACCTTTCAAGCAACTGTGGTGAAAACCACCTGCAGAAAATGTACCAGGGAACATTAAGAGACAGCAAAGATTAAAGGGAGATGTAATTGCGTTGCCCAGTGTGCACTCATCAACACGTGCATGCAAAATTCTTTCACTAATTCTAATGTGAATCTGCTCCTGCAGGAATGATTTTAAGAATTTAGGGTCAAAATATCCCCACAAAAAAACTGGGAACCAGCTTTGAAAAAAACCCAAATAAAATACAAATAGGGAAGTTCAACCAACAATAGCGTGCTATGGCTATGGTGTTTTGAGTAACAACAGCGAAAATAAAATAATAATAAAAAAAGGCACAAATCTAGTCAAACTGAATATTTTTACATATTTTCTTGTTGTTTAGTCCAGAAAATGTTGATAAATGTTCATAGGCGTTTCCAGAACCTGGAAATTATAATTATTTTGTCCATAAACCTTATCATTTTTAAGCTTTTTCTGTCATATGAAGCAAAGAAATCAGAAAAATATTCACATTTAAGAAGCTGAAAACTCAGTCAGCTCGTTTTAATCATTTAAAAAATACAACTACTTATTAATCGATGAGCCAAACAGTGGATGATACATCCCATAAATGTTCCAGCCCTACTTATTCGTGGTTGTTGACCCATTTCTATGTTAATGGACAATAAAGTATTATCTTATCTATTATTAAAGCAATAATTAACCTGTCAAATGCAATTTAAAGTGGTTGTTTGATGACTCCTAAGTGTTTTTTAATTGACATCATGGTTCAGTTTTAATCTTGAACTCGGTTTGACTCTCAGAGCGTCATTGAGCTGCGCATACTTCTCACTCACCCATTCATCAAAATGACACAGTGCAAGGACAGAGGTTCAGGTGCAGAGTGGAAAGAAACTCCATTCTCCCCATTACAAGTCAGTGACCATTAAAAGATTATTTAGAAGTTGCATCGTTTTGATTTAAAGGGTGCAAATAACCTGCATTTAGAAACAAAACGTTATTAAAAGGGATATGTCTTCTCTAAAATAGATAATAGCAATAGTCATCTTTGTGACTCAAACAGAGACATATTAAAAACTCCTCCAATAATTCATCACCTCACAACACCGTATATTTTTCCAGAGACACATTTAAGTGTTCGATCTTATCTGTGTCTAATCAGGTTAAAAACCAGCTCCATCGTGACCCTTTAAACTGCAACATGCTGGTTATAAATGGACACATGTGACTAATCTAATTTTGTGATATATATATTATACATTAGCAGTAACAGGAAACACTGGATATGTTTATTTCTGATATAAAATACACTTTGGAATGCTTTTTATAACTTGACATTACTATGTCCATGTAAAATAAAGTATACTTAATTCATTCTCTGGAAGTATGTGAAATTGAGGTCAAAGGACTGGGGTGCCCCTGAGCAAGGCACCCAATCCCTGGCGCCCAGCTTGTTGTGTGTTCGCTAATAGTGTGTAATAAGGATGGGTTACATGCAGAGGTCAAATTCACGACCACTAATTGTTGTGTGTGCAAAAAATGACTTATTCTATTCTGTATTAATTCACAATAACTCGTTCTGCAACCACAACAAACTGGCTTTGTGTTGTTCACCAAGAACTGCTCCTCTATGAAACCATTAAGTGCATCAAATCCATTAAGACGGGAAGAACACGGACAGTTAGGAGGACATTTAACGCCGAATCAGGGAATGTCCACAGACAGTGTGAAAAAGCGACTCCCATGACCCACACGGCCACAGCAGTTTTTCACTCTGACCAGTTTTGGCATGCCACACACAGGTGACAAAAGCAGGAAAACTCAGAGATCACCAGAGACTCACGAGTAACAAGGAGGGGCACATTCAATATTGACCTAAACTTGATTTCAGCATACACCTTTTTTACTCTGACAGAACAACAAAGAGACTCAAGATGAGGAGAGCGCAAACTCTGCATTTACCCGAGTGACCTCCAGAACAAACCCCAAAGACAATGCCGCACTTTATAACTGATAACATTCACATTTCTGTGTGAAAAAAGGGCCTAAATGGAAAAATAAACCCCTGACTTTAAAAGTTAAAAAAGGCATCACCCTTGCATCTGCATCCCTATCTCAATAACTCCATATTTAATTAAATGCCTGATCCAAAAAAACTCCAAAACACACGTCCTCACCAGGTGCCTTAAGCCTCTGACCGCTGCTACACAATCCGGCAGTTTATTTTTACAGAGCAGTCATTCATATCATGGTTTCACAGTGAATCCCTCTTGGTGGGAGAGACATGCGAGACTTGATTCTCAAGGAGGTGAATTTTCCACAACCAGAACCATGTGTAAAAACACGAGTAAACACAAAAGAAAACAACGAGAGAAAACTTAATCATTTCAGTCTTCGACAGGAAGCTTCTTCAGAGACTTACCTCGCTCATGGCAGCGTGAGCTTAAATCACAAGTCAGTGGTTTGTGGTGGCAGTAAAGCAACTCTGGAGATCTGACCCTCAACACCTCCATTTAAAAAGTGCAGGCAGGAGATATGCTTCTGCCCTCCGCTTATCAAAGCCTCCTGATACCCTAATCACAGCCCTATTGGACAAGCACGCAACCTTCACCAAGTCTGCTTATTGTGCCAGCGCAGTGTAAACAAGAAGAAGTCGTTTGTTTCACTTTGAGGACAAACGTCGCCTGAAAGGACAAGCTGTGTTTGAACAGCCAGGAACAAAAATAAACCCCTGCACCGAGACATTCATCTCCACACTTTAACGCTAATATTGACCGAGGTGCTTTCAGGTAATGCCCCTTGATGATCTGACACTTTTTAAAGAGAGCTTTTTTAAAAGGCTAATATTGACCACGACATGTTAAGTAACAAGCTGGAATGAAATGGGATTAAAAATGTTGGTAAACCGCAGGCGAGTGAGTTCTACATGACTCAAACTTTGAATTGCTGAACTACAACAGCACTACAAACACTACACTTAATACATGGTGGTTTTCAAACCTTTGATACCAAGAACCACCTGAGAAAATATTGAGCTCTCAAAGTAACACCAGTATCGCATAAACGCTAAAACACAGTGGTGTAAATAGGTCGAGCAACGTCGGCTACGGACTTTTCACAGGAGCCAGATTTATTCCCAATAAGCTAATTTGCTCTGTCATCATCCTCCTCTTCCTCACATATACTTCACACACCGGTAGTAATAATAAGGTAATTATTATTTTTCTGTTATTCGTTTAATTTTCTACAAAAAAGTACTTTAAGTACTATAAAAAAAAGGAATTATTACTGTGAATCAATGCCGATTATTAGTATTAGTAGTACAGTAGTGTGCATGTGCAGCGGCCGCACGGCATGGACACTTGAGAGTAAGCGGAGGCTGCAGTGGAAGATAATCCGTGTCCTGCACGAGGCTCAAATCCCACACAGTCAGCAGTGGAGAGGAAAGGGTGAGAGGCTGGGAAGGATCAATATGCTCAGGGTTTCTGAGGATTGCTACGAGCAAGGAACTCTGGCATGTGTTCATTTAATGTATTGGAAATTGAGCAATTGAGAATTAGGTCAATTTTGTGTTGTATTGTCCTATTTAAGACAACATCATGTATGTGGTTTTTTGGTGAAATGTTCTTTGTGTGTTTTGCTATAGCAGCTTTTCATTGCCAGGCCTGTCAGAGAAGGCAGAATATTAATAATTGTTATACTGAATTAAAGTGTACTGAAATATTGGTAAAACTGCTGCAACTGTAACTTTCCAGTATTCAACAGTTGTGTCAGGTTATTTCAGTAGGCAAAAAGAGAGTAGATCATTTGCCCGAGAAAGTCTTTTCTCTGCTTCGTTTTATCTAAAGTGGAGATTCCCTGCTGATAAAGTGTAGGTTTATTGCAGAACTTAAGTTTCTGCAGAAGCCATGACTGATATAATTCACAGGAACCTCTTATCTGAGAACTCACGTTTAGACAAGGAGCAACTCATTGAGTCATTAAAAGGTTAGGGTCATTAGGTCATTAGAGACATTAAGATATGGTACACAACATGATGAGAGCTGGAAGTTCACAGTCAATAAGCTTCAGGTCTGGGTTGATTTTCGAGTCACCAGTGTTCAAGAGCGAGGCGCCAAAGAAAAGAGACCGCGATGAGTCCAAATCAAGTCCCTGTTCTTGTGGCACCGGACAAGTACACAGAGGACGTGTCAACTCTTTGAATGGAGCAGCGTCGCCAAACTGCCCGTTGCTTCGTTTCCTTGCGCTGTGTCTCGCAGAAGTCGAGAAATGGTCAACTTCCCAAGTGTCAGCCAATCAAATCACACTTAGCTCAGACACTAAACGGCCCAAAATGGAGCCGTCAGATAAGGTCTTTCTCCCCATTCCCCAAGTGCAGACAAAGCGTCACACCCACCCGCCCCTCAAGCATTACAGCGACATGTATGCGCCATTAACGCCACAGTTAACACTCTTTCAAAGAGTCTGAAGGTTCTCAGTCGTCCAGGTTATCGTCATCTATTGTCAAAACCCGGGTAATCTCTCATTTCTGTATACCGTTCATCAGCTCAGCATGAAGACTAGAAAGACAGGGCCCAGGTTGACTGGCTCTGTCCAAAGGATAGAGCTAGTCTCCTTATATTGTATTTTACAAAACTGAAAGAAAACATTCATTATTGGCAACTGTATACTTTAAAATCTACAATTTTAAGGCAGCCACCTGTTTCACTGTCAAGACACCTTTCGTAACCCACCTACCAGCATTAGAGGGGACGCCTAAATAGTGACGCATTAAACTAACACTTGGTTGTAATTATTACCTTGAATTCCTAATGACTCAAAGTCATTCGGCTGTTGGCTGAAAGTAAAAGTGCATCTCGAAGGTTTAAGAAACCCAGTGAACATTAACCAGCTCCAGAGTTCGTGTCGAGGTTAAATCTACCTAAAGAAACAAGAGTCGGGCTTAATATAGGCACAGAAAGTTTGTCTTTGCTCTATGTTGGATTATGTATAATGACTGACCCGGGATGATAAGAGCCACATGTTACGTACACACACACACACACAGTCGCGCACGCTCAAACCATGCTTTTATCTCGTGTTTTTGTTGAATCATCTTTGCAGGAACTGAACAAACTCACCTTAAATGTATACAGGAAGTCCATCAAATTACACACAGGGAAACTGCTGCAGCCTCAAATAAAACCATACAGCCAAGATACTCTGTTTACTTCCCTCGTGTCTAAAGTAAAAGCTAGACGTTCCGGCCTCTCTGAATACTGTTTCCTATTTCAGTAACCCTCCCCATGTCACATGACCGGTGCAGCTCTTCAGAGAAGGAAGAAGATATTAGTCAGTTTCACAATGCTGGCCTTTAAAAATCCAAACCGGGTTATGTGAACTCTCCCTGACCACGCACGCACAAACCACACATTGTAAAGGAGATAATAATTAACTCGACAGGGTCGGAGGCAACACGACAGCCAATGACTGCAACATCGCATACAGCAAACACTTTTTTTTATCTTTACTGAGCTTCTTGATCACCACGCCAACAGCTGGCAAGTCTTATTATGCAATACTGTATTCTGGTCCACTGTGTCTCACTGAGATTAATGGTCTTTCTGGCTATAATTAACAATAAAGAGTCTGAGCAGGCCTGGTCCTTAAGGATATAATTGAACTCCTTTTAGTTCAGGGAGGACAACGTTAAACATTCTCTGCATAAGTATTATCTGAACAGCAGCTAAAACTGCATCCTTGAAATTGACCCTGAAATCCTTTATTTCACTGTGCAATAATGAGACATTTGTCTTTCAATCTCATCTCATATGTCTTGACTGACTGGGATGTACAATGTGGGTTGGTGTTTTTACTATTCATGAGTTCTTAGATTCAGGCGCAGCACAACAAACTCCATTGTATTTTCTGTACAGAAGTCAATAAAAACTTATGTTCTATGAAATGTTGTTTGGTTTTCACGTTAAAATGAACTAAATCATTCATGTTTCCTTTAGTTTTACCTAAAATACAGGCTATAGCTGATGTGTAGTTAAAAGCGTTTTGTATTCTATGTATTCAGGTGGTTTTGTTGTTTTTGTTGATATGGCCTTGTATAATTTAAATTTTGTGTCAATATCTTAAGATTAAAACCTAAGAAAAGTTGAAATAAAAGGATGACAAAAAAGCACACATTTGTTATTTTGTATTTAAAAAGGGGTTAAACTAAATAAGGAATAGTGCAATCCAGCACATATTTCAGGCATGAGTGGTGACGGTTCCGCATTCACTGCTCAAACACTGTGCATTCTTAGTCTTGACTGCTGGGGATAGGTTTCAAACCTGGACAGCTCTCGTGTTGTGTACGTCCAGTGACAAAGCAGAGGGCTCGCGAGTGTGGCCGCACACTTGTTGACTATCGAAAAAAGGAAGCAGCTGACAGAAGTGCAAAGCTAAGGGAAAGACATTTCCTAGATCCGTGTCAGGACAGAACAACACCGATGCTGCTGAGTTAACACCATGAGTACGAGCATTTCAAGTATTTCGGAGTATGTACTCAACTTTGTATCTGAACATGAGAACAAGTACAAACTCATGATATGAGGTCTTGATGACTTGGTGGAAAATATGCTCCTGTCGTGCTGTGAACACATTTCCACACATTCAGCCAACAACTGTTCAAAATGGTGGGAAGCTTATAAGAATATTATAAGCTATATTATAAGCTTAGAGAGGGGAGGAGTAAATCCATAAGAAACAAAGACACAAAATCCTTGGGGGTTCATGATAACTTTACTAACTGATGCCATCTTGCAATATGAAAATTTAAATGTGGATATTTTTTTTTTTTACTTTAAGCTTCAGCATCTTAATAATCCTGAGATGAACTTGCTGAGAAGCTTTGGAGTCAAAAGAATGTTACTTTCTTTGGCTGAAGACCAACCGTTCTGCTGGCTTTGCCCGTCATGGTTTTCACATCAATCCCACCAGCAACGCCTCAATTATATTTTTTCATTATCATGTGCCAGTATTATTTTTGTGTCAACAGCTCTGTAATGAAATGGGAGGATTTCTACATGGCGCCTCCTTAAATGCAGGTCTTAATGTTTCTTTCTTCAGTCACGAGGACTTTACAGAAGATGTGAGTAGAATTGTTTATACACACACACACACACACACACACGCGCGTGCAGGGAGGAAACAGCGCGTCCAAAACACACACTATGATGCCAGAGAGGACAGAGACAGCTGATGTAGCAGAAATGTGGAAAAAAACATGAATTTGACTAAATGCAAGTTTGGAGTATGAATAGCTACCGTCTAAGACTATAATCTGTTAAATGTGAGTGTCGCCACCTCCTGAACAGCATTTAAACCTTTTTTTGTTTGCTTTCTTTCAACTCAAAAAGGCCAGTAAACTCATGTGTTTCATCATGTGACTTTGTGTACACACCGAGGCGTTTCTGCGTCCAACTTACACTGTGAATAACAGCTGCCACGGCATCTGTAATCCGTTTGGGAGTGCTGGGGTTGCTCATGGCTCAGCAGTGGAGTCGCTGCTGGAGAGGATCTGGAAAGCGGGTGCGGATCAGTGCGGCTTTAGCCCTTCTCTTTCTCACTGGGACTCAGACAGCTTTTGGGCAGCATAACCTGGAGATGGACATGGATCCGGGGGTTAGTTCACACACAGATGGGGGATTTGTAAACCAGAAGGCAAAGTGATACAACTGTGGGAAAGCAATCTGTGAACATGAAGCACAACCAGAGAGTGTAAGCGTGGTGATACAGTATTTTACAACGCAAGCTTTTAAAAACAACTCATCTTTTTGAGATTTGAGTGCGGATTCATCGCTTAAAGCTATGGTTGTTAAACTGTGGTACGTGTACCGCCAGTGGTACGCAAGCTACCTCTGGTAGTACTTGGAGGAAGAGTCATCTTATCCTTACACAATATCCCAAATTTTAGGGCGTCACATTAAGAGAATGACCATAAACAAAAGGAACATCTGTGACTGTCATAGCAAGTCACAATATGACACTGAGTAAATGTTAGATTGAGAGAAATTGTTCTGAAACAAACAGGTAAACAAGTAAACAATTGTGTTGAGTCATCATCTTCAAATATGACAAAATTCTTTTTGTGCTGCAGTTAAACTGGTTAAAATAAAGAAAATAATAAGTAATATGAAGATGAGGACATACTGTAGCTGTACAAAGGAAATCCATAACATTTTAGAATTAAAAAAAATGAATATGATGACATGCATCACAGCTTTTAAAAACAATAAGCATGACCTTACAATGCCACAACATAAACCAGTTAACAACAATGAATTGTGTACATACCAAATATTCAATGTAAAGACTTTGTATTTCTATACACAGAGATAATGTCATCCAGTTTTGAGCCGTTAGACTGTAATAAGACACTGTGTGCAAATGTTGCCATTTAGCTCCAAGCATCAAAGTACAGATGAGGACGAAGGCAGTTTTATTTATAGAGCACGTTTCCTATACGGCGGCAGATTCAAGGTGATGTAAAGTCAAGGACATTTAACTGCAACACATTTACACACAGACACAGTGATCAGTAAGCCTATAAAAATTACAATCCATTCATTTTTTTAAAGAGTGTAAAAGAAGTTTAAAGTTGAACAGATCAAAATCTTGTTGTAAAATCATTTAAAATACATAAGTAAATAAGGTAGTATATAGGAAATATGGGATATAAAAATGTAAACAAAAGGTTTAAAAAAAAAAGGGACTTGAAAATGTCATTACTGACGCAGGCAATTGTCATAATAAAAATTGTGACGTAGCATGCCCGGTTGTTATTGGCACGTCCTACAACAATGTTTGTTTGACCAACACACTCTGCATATATACTATCATGAAAACCATGCGTCGGCACTTTTAACTGCATGTCAAAACCAGTGAGTTACAGTGCAAAGCTCAGCTAAACACAAAGCAACACACTTCAAAAACTCCATTGTCCAAAAACTGTCAGTGCTGTCTGTGACATGAGTGTGAAGAGACCAGGACCCTCCTCAGAAACTCAGACCGACTCAGACTGAATTTAAAAGACAAACTGGAGAAGGTTACATTAATCCTAAGACAGTGGCAGTAAACTGTGACACTCTGTCTCTTTTCATTTGTGCGATTAATGAAGTGACGCCATGCGGCACCGCCACACCACCGTTCAAGGTCATTAGCTATTAGTGAGATAAGAACCAGATAACACAGAGCTACTGTGCAGAGGACCCTCTGATAAGCAGCACGCGTCTCGGCCGTAACCTCCATCTCTGCCATTCCTGCGTCTGCGTTAAACGGCATAATAACTGCAGGAAGCCGGAGATGATAATCATCGGAGAAGCTCGTGAAATGAGCCACACACATAATAATACGCTCATGAAGATGAATTATGTGACAAAAATAACCTACAGGAGCGATGAGTTGTGCTATTTACCCAATGAATAAATTATTCTTTTGAATTTTTCCAAACATACTGCTATACATTTAGTCATTCTGACTTCTAAGATGGCGTTTTTCAACTTCACCACTAGATGCCACTGAAACCTACACACAGATTCCTTTAAATGACGATGCTGCAAACAATAATTTGCATGCAAAAAAAACAAAAAACATGGGTGACAGATTTTAATTCTGGCTTTTATAACAACCCAAAATATCATTGCTTTATATTGTTCATAATAAAACTAATTGCTAATTGCTTCAATAATTAAACACTAAAAACATTACTCCCCATTTTGCTTGATTGTTACCTATAGGCCTGTATACAACCTAATAACATCAAAACAGACATTTTTAGCAGTTGCTATAGCCTTAAATCTGCTTTGAGATTTTTGATGACTCATCCTATGCATGGGGCCGAATACCAATAAGGCAGTGTCTGATTATTTTCTTGCTCCGCCCCCTCCAGTTCCATCCATCACCTCCATTATGTAGATTTCTCTGCGTTTCTCCAGCCTCTCTATCTCTCTCGCTCTCCTCAGCAGCTCCCCCAGCTTCACACACACGGGTCAAACATATATGGCCTCATTCCAGAAATTTCATAATCATCATTCACTTCCTCCGAAACCCCCGCTCTCTGCTTCCTTTTTGGTTAAGACTGCAAATATCAGAGACGAGTATGTGCTCCACGACAGAGAGTAGGCCATATCAAGGTATCTTTGAACTAGTCTAGTCTTGGAATTATATATAGATACAACAGCTACTAAATTCACATTTTGCCACTGGCTTTCTTAGTCTACCTTGGAATCAGTGTTGCACTTTTTTGTCACCTCATTGTCCCAGACTCCTCCCCCATTTTATAAATGCTGGAGCCGTCTTTCTCCACCAATTGAAGTGCGGTGTGAGCGATTGAAAAGCTCGTCTCACCAAACACCTCACACAGATATAAGATATAGCCATCTACAACATCCCTTGTTCAATTAATACCAAACCATCTCAGCCTTGCCTCTTTTACTTTATTTCCAACCCGTTTCAACTTGATCCTTAAATCAACCAAATATTAAAACTAAAAATTAAACAAAAACACTTGCTGAAAGTATGACTTTGACTGGTTTTCAGTGTTTGAAGCTGCTCTCCCCTCTTTGCAGTGCTGTACCAGACCGTACCAACTTTCTTTCACCTCTGGTAAAAAAGTCAGCGAAGTGTAAGAGCCCAAATGGCAGAGAACGTGTTGCTAAAAATTAATTGAAGCAAACGAGTTGTGCTTAGAAATTAGCTCTGAAATCGTATTAGCAACAATGGTTTCCCTTCAGCCTTTAAGTCTTCTGTTTTCTCAGAATCACAGTTAGAAATCATACTCCGCCAAAGTCTCTATGGCAGCAGCTATCAAAGACGCGATAAGCCTCCCCGCTGCCGGAGCGCAATCATATCAACGACCTTGTTGACAGCGGACGACTTCAAGGTGTGTTCCACTGAAGTGCGATGAATGACAAAGGATGTAGGAGAATGTAGGAGCTAGACAGAACTGGAATGAACACAGACATCACCCTTGAAATGAAACCCTGAAATTGAGACACACTCTTTGTTTGCAGTGCCAAAACTGCTTATTAATGCACAAAATGTTAATTACACACCATGAGCCGTTCCACAACACTGAGGACACTGCAAGTGGTGTATTGACGCTGATAAAAGGAGACGACTGCTGGCAGTAGCGTGGTGTTCTTGAAGATTGTTTTCTCAGTAAACCTAGACCCCACCACTGTGGAGGAGGCAGGGCCAGCTTCTCAGGCATAAAGTTACTAAACCCTGGGATCCTGGGCAAGAACCATGGGAACCAGCTCATCTACCTGAGTTCAAGTCTGTAATAATACCGTTAGGATAACAACAACAACGATCAGAAGAAAACAATAATCCAACTGTAAACGTCCAAGTTGGCACGTAGATATAAACCCACATCCAGAGCCAAATCATCTAAATGCTTTGTCTGTGGTCAGGTACAATCAGTCAGTCTGTCAAAAGACTGAATAAAAAGGAACTGATTGTTCCTTGTGTAACAACTGAAATGCCCCAAAAGGACATGGATGAGTGCTGACAGTGCAGAAGGAAGTGAGGGCAAGATGCTCTGTATTTCTCCTGGAAGAAGTTCATCATGCCTCCGCAGAACAGGGATCATTCATAAACCTTTTCCTGGGTGAACTTGAAGTAGGGATGAGCCGATATGACTCTTAGTATCAGTATCTGTCCGACACTTATCAAAACCACTTGATCAGATATGACCAGATGTAGAATCAGCAACAGCATTTTAGCTGAGTAATGTTGTGTGTAATGATGATTATTTCTTCTCTGTGGGAGCAGAATATTTGTTACACAGTTGGGGGATAAAGTCTCTGTGGTTTGGTGGTAAATGCATTAGCACAAATGTGTTGTTGATAGCTTCAGAGGTTTGGCGGAAATGACTTCTGATATCGGAATCAGACAAGAAAGTGTGACATCGAGCCTTACCGCCTTTCAAAGCCCTCATTTGGGATTTTCCCACTGGTGGCAAATGCATAGGAATACAGAGATACTCAAAATGATTAACTCACAATAAAAGAGAAGGTATCACTCTGTAACATTGTGTAATAGTCACAGTCGGAATGGAAGAAGTATAAAAACAGGAAGAAGGTAACCGCTACTGACCGACTTTTAAAAATAAGAAACATGGACATCATTCTGGTATCTATAAAGTCAAATCTTTGTACGAGTTAAGTAAAAGTCATGTGTGCAAAACTGCTACTAACCTATATTCCTCTAATCTAAAGGATCCAATATTGTACAAAAATGGCAAATGTGTTGGTGCTCTTTGACTCACTTAATCTATTTTCAGAACATGATTCAGATGTATTTCCTCCACTGGTATCTTCAGGTTGATCATATTAATTGGTTTCACCTCAAATTAATCGGAATATGAGACACATGTGTCAGAGGTAGGTTATAGATTATATCAGAGAAGGTTTTTCCATCATATACATTTGTTGGTTTCTCATCAAAAAAATAAAATATACATATATGCGAGTATGTTGTCCCATATTGATAAAAATGACCTGGTCTGCAGTAATTTCCTGCTTCCATTCAAAATGAAAAAAGGGACTTTTTTGTGTACTTTCAAGTTGAGTCAAACTTTTTTTTGGCTTACACACGTCATAATGATAGTAAATCTAGGAACATAGTGCAGAGGCGATAGAAAGACGACACAAGGACACCAGACTTCATTTGTAGGCTGCTGGCTTTTTCTCCTGCTGCTTCATTCTGACGTTAGTCTAGCATTTTAATTTGAGAGTCCTCTTTTCACAGAGTTTGAGTTTTCAAAATGTCCAGGAATGACAAAGCATTGTCAGAATTTTTAATTATAAATGCAGACCATGTGAAACAAATTTTTTTTTTCCTCATTTCATCTCATGTGAAGCTTTGGGTAAAAAAAATAAAGACAAAGTTAAAAATGTCCCCTCAAATTGACTGGATAGATGTTATGAGACAGACTTATAATACAAGCCGGCCTGCATCTAAAACCCACTGGTCTTCTAGCTAGGACGTGCCAGCTCGGCACAGCTATAATTGGTAAGTTTGGCAAGTCAGTGATCTACAAACTCAATAAAAAAAAGGTATAATTAAAGTACAGTTTAATAACATAAAAACTGACATTAAAAAAAAAAGTGTCCTGTCTAGGTCAAAAATGTCCAAACCTCAACCGGCAGAGATGCCTGTATTTATGAATGTAGGACAATGACAGAGAAGAAAGGCACAGTTTAAGGTTTCATTAGAGAACTGGGTTTCAAAGAAAAAGACTGCGAGTGATTCATCGGTTTTTGTTTTCATTATTCAAAGAGACAAAAGTGATGGCTGTCCCAAGAAGTGTGGAGATAATCTATTAATCTATATCTAAACACAATAACACACAGGAACATTCTGACCACTGCTACAAACGTGCAAAATGAACACTGTTATCACATGCTGAAGATATGTGCAAGAGCTGCAAATACATCAAATAATTGTGTCCTTGTGTTCTGATGCAGATTTAACTGGTTCACTCAGAGTCAACGATAGCATTGACAGAGCCATCAGTTCCTGAAAAGTGGTCTTTACGGGCTCTAATTTCAGAGTGGAGAGCACATTGTCCTGCTAAAACTCAAATGTTTACAGGATTTCTGTTGCTGTGTGACCTGTGGAACTCAGCAGGATTTGTTTACACCTCTATTTGCTATGGCTACAGACCCTGAATAGTGCAAGGTTGACTAAACTCCATTGTAAAGAAAGAGTCACACTAACTAAGGAAGAGTCTTGTTGAGTTTGAATTAGTCCTGACCTGTTAAATAGTAGCTCTGGTGGTCTGGGGTAAAAAGAATGAATTAATTGGACAATAAATTAACAAAAAAAAACTAAAAATAAAATAACAATGTAAAGTGATAAATGAGATCATCTGAAAAAACGATAACCGATCAAGAAATGCATGACTGTACCATACCTTTGAGTGCTTACTGCAGAGAAGCCACCGCAGACATTGTAGGGCAATCCTGAACTCTGCTGTGAAGAACGACCCCGGGGCTGGTCAGAGTGCAGGACAAAAACAAACAGAGGGAGAAAAGAGAGACAAAAGAAGCCAGAGTTAGAGATGTGGAGCGTGCGCACCGGCTGAGCATGTGGAGTCCAGCCTCTCGTCGAGCAGAGTGCTCTTTCACACCAACATGCACCGACTGATAACAGCAGCCTTCCTCCTCAGGATTAAATTTCCTCCTCCAGCCTGCTGACGAGCAACCATGTGACTCCAGGACCCATTCAACACTGAGTCAGTGGCCGCTGCCCAGACACACAAATCTGTCTCTGTCTACCTTACTCACACACACACACACACACACACACAGACAGGTTTTTATACCTTAGTGAGGACACATCATTGACATAATGCATTCGCTTACCCTAACCTTAACTAACACAATTAAATACCCAACTTTAAACCTTACTCTAACCTGAACCTAATTCCAACCCTAAAATCAGGTCTGAACCCTGAAGAAGCCCTTTAAAATCATTGAGAACAGACGAAATGTCCCCACAAAGATAGATTTGTATGTTTTGTGGACCTCACAAAGAGATAAATACACACAGTGTGCAAGCGTATTGAGGAAAATCAACCCCAATGATCAATAATTGCCTCTAACAAAGCATATCTGTTGCTGTGACTCAGGGCAGAATGTTACTAGTTTGACTCTAAAAGAGTTCAATTATATTAAATACTAAATAAATAATAAAAATGACTTGGACATTTCCATGTAAAAATATTTCTACTCCAACCTTGGTGTCTCAGGGTGGCAACAGCATGCAAGGTTAGTGGACTGCAAATGTAAATAAAATTTACAAGGTTTATTGAATGCATCCTATAGCCACTCCTGAGCTCAATAAGCCAGGTTTTTAAAAGAAAATCATTATCATGTTTTTATAGTGTTACAGGGAGGGGGAGTTATGCTTAAAAACGGCTCCTGAGCATCATCGAGCCTTATTTTAGACACGCCTAAAAATCTAACCAGAAGACTGGAGAGAAACTGTCACAAATGTCATTTCCATGTTCTCAGCCATTATTTTCTATAATACATCATGTGTGAAGAAAAACTATATTTACTTCACAGGAGCTCATTAAAACCTAACCGGCACACATCATATGCTACCAACTGAAAACATCTGCACAAATATTACACAGTAAATAATTTTAAATATGTTATTCTAATGAAAATGAGATTATGTAAAAATGACCATTCCCTCTCATATCGCAATCGCAGTCAAAATAATAATCGCAGTTAGATATTTATTCAAAATCGTTCAGCCCTACTGGGAGGAGAATAAGTTTCGTGAAAATAAAAAATGGTTTTACAAAATATTTCACTTTGAAGTCACACATCTGAGCTGTGGTAATCAATCCGTCTGGTAAGATTGACAAGTTAAACTGACATTTCTAGAGACGCACTGCTGCCAAATCCATTCAACCATCCAAACTTTCAAGTTCCACTGTGTGACAATTAATGACACCTAATGGTGGCACTGCAGATGCTCACCCCTTCTTTTCCCAAGTGCATTTTCACAACAGAAAATATAGAAATACTTTCACAAGATCCCACTCTCTCTCTCTCTCTCTCTGACGTTTCTTCTTTCTTCTCAATTTGTTTATGCACTGGATTAAAAGTGGGCAAAGCCTTTCTCCTCCGTTTGCATAATAAGCTTCCGTTTCAAAATGCACGTCTGCTTAAGCTGCAGTTGAGCCATGTCGGCACAAGATGGCAACCTCCATAAAACAAAGTACATAAAAATGGTTTATTCTAAGGCTACAAAAGCCAATTTCTCTTTTATACACTCAATAGTTTTTTTTACATGTTTGCCAATAAACCCTTACTAATGTTACACACTGGACCTTTCAGGGATAAACTGAAAGATGCAGGGTTCAACCTGGACACGGCATCAGTCCATCATACAGAGACAAACAACCGTGATTCACACTCAAAAAATTCAGACATTTAATTTAAGGTCTCCAATTAAAGAACCCCAGTCTGTGTGTATTTGAGCTGTGGGAGACAAGCCACGCACATCACAGGCAGAACACGCAAACTCCACTCACAAAGATCCAGACCTATGGGGGTTTGAAGTGGGAAAATAAGAACCTTGTATTTTTAAAAACAGGTTAAATCGGGCAATAAAGTTGCATGATTCTTTACCCACATGATGATTACACACCGTGTTTCCTCATGTGGAAACAGTCTGTCAATTCCAATTTAATGTAGTGACACAACTTCCTGTTGCGACACAAGACAATAAGTGACGCATCTGTTAAAGGGGAGAGTGCGACAAGTCTAATTTTTATTACCGCATACAAGCCAGTGATCATTTCAAATCACACAGTCCAGACAGTCATTGTGGACTTTCTTTTAGATTGAAATTCACCACCAGGCAGCTCCTGAGCATCTCTCACGATGAGAACAAGAAACTGATCTTGTGAAGTAGGCAATGCCACTGCGGTTACCACGGCAACATACATCACAAAACACACGTTGCTGGATGTGTTTATAAATCTACATCAGGATGTTTATTCACATTCGTGTTCTCCATTCGTGAAATGAGCAGGAAAGCAATAACGTGTCTTCAATTATTAACCGTGAGTGACTTTAAGAGGAACTGTGGATTGTCAAACATCTCTAAGCAGCTGAGAATGATGTCCATTAGGTCCACTAGGTTTAAACAAAAACGTGTTGCAGTTCACCTGGATTTTCTGCTCACCCTGGCATGATATCGTCAACGTTTGCACAGGTTCCTGCTGTATTTGGCTGGGGAAATAAATACTAATCAAGTCCTGGAAAAATCAACACTATTACACAGTTAATCCCACCTAAAGTCATACAAGTTACTGGAATAATTGTGTTTCGCAGCGAACAAAGAACAGTCCCGTGATCTAAACAAGTTGCTAAATAAGTTCTGCATTCCACATCAGCTTACGCGAGCCTTAGGGCTATAGAAATGCCCAATCCCTGCAGGAGTGTGTGTGGGAGATATAACCGTTTGTCCCCTGGGAAGTGGGATCACTATGGAGTCACATGCAAGTCTTGTGGGGAAAAGAAACACAGTAAAAGGCAGCTAAAAATTGAAGTCCACTTCATAGTCTGGGGCTTTCCTCAATCCCAACACTGTGTTGATAATCTGCAGCGATAAACTATATAAAGAAGGATGACTTCATGCACGCACGGACGATTGCCACCTTCTTCTAAGCCATGACCAACACACGATACGCTTGTTTACCCAGCACAGAGACACTGTCCTCGCTCGTCCTTGCCGAGACTTAAATTTAAACTTTTTCTTGGATGAAGGTGATGAAATTAAATACACAGAATGTCATTTCTGCCACTAGGGGTCTCTCATTAAAAAAAAAAAAAAAAGTTTGATGAGATAAGGAAGCAGTGTGGGATCATGGGAATTGTAGACTGTAAACACCGTTTTTCACTCTAGGCCAATGTTGAATGTTGAATCCCAGAACTTGCTAACGTTACCTAACAAAGTCCAAGTTTCTCCTTGGCGACAACCGAGCGGAAGTTAAGGAGTTGGCTTATATTTTAGCGGAAGTTGTAAATGACACTGTTGTTTTGTCTCGTTTGGTTTCCCTGTGGGTTTGCACTGTAAGGAGAGAGCGTTGGCAGCACAACAGTCCAACAAACACACAACAATAAGCAGTACTAGTGAAAAGGACACACAATAAAAAAAAAAAAAAAGATTAGTAGTACCAAATGTTTCCTTTTTACAGGAAGTTTGTCATTGAAGTTATGAAAAAGCCACCAAACAGATTCCTATGCATATAAAGTGTTGGAAATGTTTTGGCTGATCAAAAAACATTTCGTCGCACAATAACATCCCAACTTCAGTTTTTGTGGCTTTCATCCTAAATGTTAACACAACTCGGAAACTCTCTCTCCAGCTTCCTGTTATTCTTCTCCCCCTTCAAGTCCACAACTAGGCCATATTCTATGACATGAAAAAAAGAAAAACACACAGGAGAAACGGTTTCCATTAAAGAGAATAACATAACAAAAAAAAAGGTGGTAAAAACGGTGTAGCCTAACTTCAATCGTCCAAAAATGGACTGAGAACAACTCACCAGAACTGAGTCCAGTGACGTGACCCCATCAAACCTCCTGTGTATCCTAGTAAAACAAACACTGGCCTCGGGGTCGCTGTATGCCTCGGGGTCGCTGTATGCCTCGGACAGCTGGCCTGTCTGTGGCTCTCTGTATGTTGATAGCTGTGCCTCTGTAGCTTCTGAGTGTTTGGGCCTGAAATAGCTCACGCGTTTCACGTCCTGAGCCTTTCAACCTTTCAAACGTGCAGACATCACAGTCTCCCTCCTCTGCTCGTCACGGCCCAGTGGCCACAGCAGCCTCGGTCAGGGTCTGGCAGAGTCTGGGACTTCAGTACGACTCGATGTGCACGGAGGCACTGGAGCAGGTCCAGTCTCTCACAGCTGACAGCTGCTCTCTGGGTCAATGTATGTCCATCTTTATCTCACTCCTCATTCTTTGGGCTTAGACAGCACCTGTCTCAGGGGTGAGGAGAGACTGAGGAGGACGCTAATATAATGCCTATCCATTATGAAAACATAAACATCTCATCAGTCAAGTATTTTTTTTTTAAACCTTGAAGCAGAGCGACGCACATCTCAAAATAGAAACTTTTTCCACTGGGAAAGTCCTGTCTGTCAAAGTCAAGTTTATAATAAAGAACTGTTTGATATAAAATGAAATGAAGACATGGACAGACTATGACCAAACACGACGTTTCCTCTGCAACCCAAAGTTGGTCATGTTCTTAAAACGTAGATTGCGATTTTGCTCTTGCACAATCCTCAATCACTGTTAAATAAACAACTGTTTCTACAGCAGCCTCAACGGACTTACCATCCAGAGCATGCGTTTCATGTTCTGAAGCACAAGTTTACAATGCAAATGAAGAATGATATCCTTTCTGGTATGTGAAGGACACAGTTGTTCGCCCGATTTGTTTATGAAATGGAAGGGTGTTACAATCAGCAGTCTCACCATTAAATATTACACACTGGAGCTTTAAAACTGGTTTCCTGATGGTCCGCCATTCAAATAAATGTTGATGGTAAAGATTCCACAGTGTCCAGCTATACTGTTATGGACGCAAGTCACGGAAAATCACACAGCTACACCCTGTACAAAAAGTGAGACTTGAATAACTTTTCATTCATTCAGTCTTCAAACACAAGGCAGATGACAGACCCAAGCAAAAGGGCACACTGCTGAGGTGTGCAGAGGAAAAGAGAAGAGTCATTAAGGCAACATTACTAATGCCTAAGTGCCAAAAAAGAACACATTTGTAATGTCTTAACATAGCTGGGACCAAATTAGTTAAAGTTAACTACCACATGGAAATGCAACAGCCACAAACTCAAAGACTAAATCTGAGATAGATAGATAGATAGATAGATGGGTGGATGGATGGATGGATGGATGGATAGATAGGAAAGGGTGGTTTTAAAGTAGAGAAACTGGGCGATCTACAACTATGAAGCCATTCATGTCCCACCTTTGAAGCTGTTATGTCCTCTATTCTCAGGAGGTTTAACAATCAGAAGCGTAACTCATAGGAAGCAAAAGTGATGTGTTAAAACCCATGAGTGCGGATTTAGCTTTGGCCTTAATTGACCAGCATGGTCTCAGGTGACTCCAATGACAGTCATTACAACAGCTAGGGGCACCAACAAAAGAAGTGACGTCAATGACCTCAACAATAAGCCCATTAAAGTTAAATACCTACAACCAAGTCGAGTCTTTGTTCCCTTCAAATAGATCAGCAGTTAGCCAAGGCCTCCTTCTTCTTTATATTTACATTAAAAGGGTGTGTACAATGTTCTGACTGTAAGAAAAACTGATTTTAGCCACTTAACTTAACTTAACAAAAATCCACATCATCTCAAGTCTACGATATCTTAAGGATATGTTCACGTCATTTACAACAGGAAACTGAAGTCTTTAAACCACTCACTCTCCCACACCAAAGTCCACAGAGAAAATCAGTGGTTTTAGCTCGTGGGGACACTGGAGCTGCTGTTCTATTGCTGCCTCGTGTGATCAGTTTGCGTCACTGAGGTAAATCTGAGCGCAGGATTTCAAACAAAGAAGTCACAAAATAACACATTTCAATTTACTGATGACAGCAGCAGTGGATCAACAGCTCCTGTGTGCTGGGACGTAAAATTGCTGATTTACTCTATGGATTTTGCTGTGGGAAAGTGAATGGTTTACAGACCAGTTCTCTGATGGAAAAGTCTGACATAGATTTTATTGCTCTAAAATCAGTTTCAGTCTCTGCTGCCAGCCAAACTATCCCTTTAAAAGCAGATTGTCGTAAAATAATGCAAATAATGTGAATCTTACTGTATTTATGAGAGGAATAAAATATCCAGAGAGCTCCCACAACCAAAACAAAAGGCCCTAACATCTCGTACTGCGCTCAAACACAAATCAGCCTTTTATTAAACTCCTGGGAAACAACACGTTGTGTGATTACACTTCAAGTATAAAGACTGAGTATAAACAGGCATGAGAATTTAGCTTTATAGTCCTGTGGGAACAGCAGTGGTAGACGGGATTGGGGTAAAAAAAGATATTTGAGCCAACATGTTCTTGTAAATGTTTAAAAGAGGACTAAACTTTGCATGTTTCTTTGAGGGAATTGAACTGTACAACTCCATAATATTTAGTAAACAGGTGAAAAATCATGGTGTTTAGGTTTGGATTGTTTTTTTTAGGCTTGATGTGTTTACAGACAAAATAATGGATTTGATTATCTGCAGAGGGGAAGGTAAAACAAACATAAAGCATCAATAGGCCATGATGAAAACAAAGCCTATTATCTACCTTTTCCTTCCTTCTCTTTTGCATGACCAAGCATTTCACAACAGGAATGTGGAGACGCGCTGATTTGACTTCTTTTTTTTTTTTATCTCCGATAACAATAAGTCTATTTCACAAATTCCACTGCAGCAGAGAGAACAAATAACAGTTGAAAGTGGGATTGTAAAAAAAAGAAAATGTAAAAAAGATAAGAGTTTGAGCACCGTAGTGGATCGTGTGACAAAAGAAAGCCAAGCTGCAAATAAATTTCAGATCAGATGTCGTTCAGATATGGAACAAAGTCCGATTCAGTGACTAAAATGTTTCAGATTGCCCTATTCCGAGCACTTCAAGGACATTTCATTGTTTCATTTACATTTAATACGCGCCAGGAAAAGATATTCGCTTTATGCTGTATCACAGCTTTTGTTTCTCCTTGAATAACCTGGAGTGCACAAGGAGACGATACTGGTGACTCAGCAGAGGAGACACATCCTTCCTCCTTCCTGCTAGAGGGTACGAGCCACGTGACAGAGGGACAATTCTGGGGCCACATTTCCCAAACTGGGGGATAATGTGGTAAAGTAATAAATGTATCTTATGAAGTCAATAAACAATTGACTTGTGTGGATAAATAAGCCTAATATTTGTGACAGATTAAAGGTGTGGTTGACCACTTTTCTGATCTGTTCTTTTTCTTTTATTTTGTGTCATGTGGTTCTGCGTGATTAGACAACTTGAAGTCACGCCCCCTGCTTATAGTCCCGCCCCTCCCTTACAATCTGAAGACAGAACTGATCAGAGAGTGTAAAACTGCATCATTGTTTTCAAACACTGACTTGCACTTTTCAAACTATAAGCGGCCCCAGCGGCATTTTCAATCTTCTTAAATGAAAACAGAGTGGTGTGGATGTAAATCCCGATTTATTCTCCATCACTAGACACTTTCCTCTCATGTCGCACAACTTGCGTTGTGAAAAAACGTCATATTTCGCCGCGCAACGTGATTCATATTTACTAGATAATCGTGTAGACTTTTCATCTTTAGCTATCAGACCATAATATATTCTCCGTGTTACTCCGATCACCTCACAATCTTCAAATTCCAAACTACAACCTAATCAAATCCATCTATTCATTAGAATAAGAAAGGACATTGGCACAGGTATGAATACAAATAAAGAAGCTGACAGTATGGAATCATATGATGTAAAGTTCAACCTCAAGATGAAGCATGAAAGGTCCAAAGTGAGGAGAAATTGAATATTCCAAATATAAGTAAGTTTGTATACGTGTATAATCAATTTCAAACAAAAGTGTTTTGTGCTGGCAAGTTTCTACAGCAGTTAGACCAGACAAAGCAGCCAAAATGGATGTTTTGAGTACTGAAGAGGACGATTACTGCAAACAAAGAACACCAACACCCTTTCTGGTAATTAAAGGCCACTTTAGTTTCCTGATGTGTTTAAGAAAAGGAGGGATGAACTTAAACCTGAGACTGAGTAGGAGTCTGGAAAGGGTGAGGTCGGTGGAAACCGTTCCGCTAAATGACATAAAATAATTCTAATTAAAAAACACATTTGTACGGTAAGGTCTGGGGAAGTATTGGTCTGACCTACGACCTTCTGATTTGATGTCGTCATTACGTCAAAAATAATGGAGAACGGCGCCGGTACAGTTTGGAACGATAAAGTCCTCGGTCTGGCTTGCATTTCGACTGAGAATCTAGCAGTAAAAAACAGTACCTTTACTTAGTCATTCGGGGCGGTGCGCTGTGCCCGATGACCGTGTCAGCGAAACATGTAGCATGACATACCTGTGCAATCTTTGTATGAGAACAGACTGTGGGCGCTGAAGAAAGATCGGTCGGAGTGATGCTTTTTTTGTCACCCAATCAGCTGACTGTCGTGGGTCTAGCTCCACCCGTACCGTACTTTAACATTACTCTGGTAACCCAAGGGAATTGTACTGAAAAATGAAACGATTGGGGATGGTTATTTTGGTACTATTCTTAATGGAATTGCAAAAAAATGGCATCTTTTATTTGGTTTTTATGACGCTCAACACTTACTATGACCTTTTTGCATCTTGCATAGCCCATATTATAAAAAACTAAAACTAAGCCTTTACAAAAACTAAAAACGAATAAAAACTAAAATTAACAAATTTTAAAAACAAAAAGTAAAAACTAAAGAAATACTAAAAATAATGAAAAATACAAAACTATTATAACCTTGGTGGGAACATGGCTGAAGATGTTTCAGTGATCACGCAACCAACTGCAATTTGCAAGGAGAAATTAAATGTCACTTCTTGGTCATGATTGCGTTAAAGTCGCCCCCAGTGCACCGTGGGGAAAAAAATCTGTTTGTATACGGTTCCCCCTTTTTTTTTTTTAAGATTCTTAAGTCATTGTTGATTTTAGACAAAAACAAAGCCAGCATTTCCAAACTTGTTCCAAAAGGAGTTGGAGTTCTTTTGTTTGTTTTATTTTTAAATTTTTTAACAACTACTAAGTGGTGTTGACGAAGGACCCCAAGCTGTCTTTTGCATGAGGCCCCCAAATTCCCTTGAAACGCCCCTGCTTATGACATGCGAAGCAACACACTCAAACGCAAAGCTCCAATGAATTAATGAACGAATGAATGAAAGAATGAGTAAATCTGACCACATTCAGTCTCCACACAGTCTGAACAGTCCTTTATTTGTTAAGGACATAGGAAAGGATTTGTCACAGACGGGGACATCCTTGACCACAACCTGCTGCTGCTGTCAGAGTCACCGTTAGCCTGCGATGTTAAATCAGAAAATATATGACGGAAATTATAGTTTTTTTTTTTCTCTTCAAACGCCTTAACTTGTTTCCGCTGCTTCTCCTTTAAATGTTATCTTGTGAAAAAAAAAAGCCCTGAAACAAAGCGCAGTCTTCTGGTAGCACCAGCTGCAGTGGACACCGTTGGACACACTCGTGTCTGTGTGGCAGTTAAAGTGGCTGCTGTCATCACACACAACCGCTCCACGGGAAAAATAAAGTCAGCACTTCACGAACTTCACCGCTTCAAGTTATTTATCAATATCACGAGGAAGACACATCATAATTGCGCTCAGAACATCACAGATAATGAAGCTTATCTACACGCCGCTGTCTGGTACTCACCTCAAACTCTCTCCGAATGACTTGATGAACCGGTGTCAATAGGCCTTAAATAAAGACGTTTCCACCTCCGGTACAGATATTTCAAAATAAAAATCTTCTTAAAACAACCACAGCATTGGTGAGTGTGAGTGGAGGAGGTACAGAAATCCTTTAATTCAGGGGGGTCTCAAACTCAAATGACCTAATTTATATGATGATATTTCACATCATTTCAAAATAAAAGTGCTTGTTTTGACATGGAATGATACATTGCTTACAATATAAACGTATTTTTGATGCAAAAGTAATGTTTTAATAGAAACAATAAAGACATAATCATAATTTGATAATAAGTGGCGGGCCAAATGAAATTGATGGGGGGGGGGGGGGGGGGGAATCTTGATTCCAGTCAAGATTCAAGAGGTTGATTTTTTTGTGCTTTTGTTTTGAAAACAATATCAATCAAATTCCGGTTTTATTCCTGTGGTTTTTTTCCGCCGCCTTCTCCAGAAACAAGTGGCTGCGCGTGCGTACATGATGATTCATTTTCTGACGAAGGCCACAATGAACGAGAATTTCCGCTGGGGTGATGATGATCGTCACCATCATCATCATCAAACCTCTGGGGCCCAGTCCAAACTTTAGAAATATTCCTAAAACAAACAAAAAAAAAGTAATGAATACATTCATTAATGTTTATTTATATTATTTACCCGTTACTAAGACTGGAGTAAGTCACGTAAACTGTATTCATGAAAATAACAAACCACAAATTTAAACTTAAAGGTACAATTTGTAAAATTAAGTAACATTTACAGGTGAAGATGCATGTCAAAACACAAAAGAAGTTTAGCTTGTCATTTATGGACAATTCACATATGAAAAATATACATATAATGTATATATGTATAATTATTTTTATCTTCAGTTTCTGCCAAATGAAAGTAATGTCATCTAAATTTTACAAGACCTCCAGGCTTACGAATATCAGCTCTTTGTTTGTAGTATCCATACGCCCTGGTGTTCCAGTTAGAGCAAATTGGATGTTTAAGTGTGTGGAAAATTGCTTATATGTCACATATTTGTAAAAAATAATATGGATAATCAAATTACCACATTGTCATGAGTTCATATTAGCACATAATTCACATTATTCATTCCACATTTTTACATTATCAACCAGTAGTAGTCTTCCACTTGTGCAGCTCTGTTTATAATAAAGGCTTTTCTGTGTAGTCACCTGGCTATTCCCCCCATTCACAATTAATTAGTCACTTAATATTTGAACCATTGCATCAGCTGACACACAAGAGACTCAGTGTTGTACTACTTGTTTGGCTGAAATGTGTTGATACTTTCTTTTTCAGTAAATTGAGAATAACGCTGTGACTCTAATTTTAACAGTGCTGTGTGTGGATGTTGGAGCTGTTAATTTGGAACCTCCCAAAGGGATTAATAAAGTCGTCTGTCTGTCTGTCTGTCTGCCTATTTAGACATTTTGAAGATACTTGAAGTCTTGTGTTTCCTTTTAAATGAGGATCTGATTTACACTTTTCACGGTGACATGTTGTAATCTTATTATATTAATACATTTAGAATAGAACAAAAATATTTTTGTGAAAAGAATCATAATTTAACTTTTAGAAGACGAAGGTTATATTGTAATTTGTCGAAATCATCTTGGCCAATAAAGTTTTGCATTTTGTAGCAGGTGTAACGTCATTATTGAAGGTGACGTCAATATGTAGCGGGAGTGACATCTATTGGTGACTTACTGTAATTGCAGGTGGAAATAATTACTATGTTTCAAATCTGATAATACAGCACCTTCTTTCTCTCTTTCGATATAAAAATGTGCTCATTTATGTGAGGTGTTACGGTACCAGTGCTTGTGGTGCACAAAATGGATAAGGGTTTTTTCATTTTCAGGTTATTACAATTCAGCAATATTTTCATTATTAATATACATAAATTGTTTGAAATATAACACAAAGACAGTGGGGAGGCAAAGAAGAAAAAATAAAATCAAAATATCAAATATCAAAACATTTATTATATATATATATATATATATATATATATATATATATATATATATATATATATATACTTGTTTTAATTGATAATTGGCAACTCAAATTCACCCCGCAATATATCGCGATGTTTCATGGTATCCACAGTTAAACTTTAATTCCTTTAATGTAGACTCACTTGACTGCAGTCCCGTGTCCCGTTATCTTCCACTGACATCACGGGTTTATGACTCATTCTCTGAGTCAACAAAATCATTCTCCACACATTTCTTGGTCGCGTCCGGTCACGGAGGCGATAAATGGTCATTGCTGGGGCTGGGGCTTCTGTAAGCTAACTGAGGAGCAGACTGGATTTGTCCGCCTTTGGTTGGCTGCTTTGATGTGAATATTCTGTCAATCTAAAAGTGAGAGGTCAGCGCAGCTACTAGCATACGATATTCGCAGGCTACACTGCTGCAGGACAACCCAGGAAGTCAACAAAGTTGCTCATTAGCACCAGTTTCCTTTCGGCAGTATAGCTGAACCGTCGGTATGAGTGCCGGCACCTCCTCGGTAAGATGACCGTTTCTTCCCCACCTTTGACATGACACTACTCTACTAATATATTAGCTTTAACCTCGCTGCCGTTCTCTCCCAAGCTAACTGTTAGCCGCCATGCTAACGCCGCTCGTTAACAGCCTGGTTATAGCACAATCATAACAACACAGCGAGCGTTAGCTGCACGCTAGCCCCCGCTTCTCTGTAATGTGTATTCGCTGACTTCACTGTATCCATTTTTAATGTGTTTATTTTGACGAGCTAACATATGCAGTGACGACTTATAAATTAAAGCGTTTAAATGGCTTAACTGCTGCAGCTTTAGTCTCAGTCATATCTTGATGCCTGCGAGACAAACAAAGAGAAAATAAATATGTCAGTATGTTGTTTACGCATAAACACAGTCAATGGTATTGATTAGGGGCGGGAATCACAGCGTAACTCATGATATGCTACGCGGACACATGGTCCACGATATCAATAATATCACGATAAAAAAATCAAAACGATGACATATTGTGATTTTTTTAGCGCTTTTGAGACACAAAGTATCGAAATAGTTTTTAGCATCCATGCATCTTCCACCTGTGGACAAGATCGGGATTAAAAGTGATCAAATGCTTTTCTTAATGTCACATGATTTAAATTGCAGCAAATAACTTCGCAGTGGAAGGTTTAATCTGACCAAAACTTGCAATAGTTGCTGTTGCTGAAGATGTCTATGTGAAAACATTCAATTTTGAAAACAGCGCCTTCTTGTGGTGATAGAAAACAAATTTTACAGGTTTTTTTTCTTCAATTTTGTATGTAACCTAAGTGATTATCGTATCCAACTCAAAATGGGTGAAATAAGGTAACAAGATGTGGTAGATGAATTGTTTTGAATAGCATGACTTTTATTAAAAGGTGTTGCTGTGGCAAAGTCGGATATTTGCACAAAACTGTCATAACGTCATTCGTCATTTATCTGTTCCACAGGGGAAATTCCTTCTCTGCATTCAGGCCATCCTGAAACCTTTGTAGATTTAAGAGCAGCAGGCTGTCACTGAGCAGTGCCTGGGGAGCAATGGGGGGTTGGGTACTTTGCTCAGCCCTTTTTTGACCTGGCGTGGTCTTGAACTGGCACTTGGCCATTTTTAATCAAACATCTGTGTTTTGAATTTGTTTTACAGACCATCGGGGAGTTATTCCTCATCCTCAGTGAGATGGGTTTCACAAAGGAACAGATCCAGGCCGCTGTGCAGGCGGGGCATTTCTCAGTGCCAGAGGCAGCTGAGTGGTGAGTTAAGTTGCCATTTGGTGTTGTCTTTCTCATTTTCAAAGAAAAAATCTTTACTAAATGCTGTGGTCCTTTCTTGTGTATTACTAGGCTCTTACAGGGTCAGTATCCACGGCACAAGTTGGTCAAGCAGTCACCGCAGCCTGCTGAGACAGCGTTTTCTGCTTTCAACCCACCTAAAGAGGCAACAGACACTTCCCAACAACAAGCATCTCCCACTGGCAGTCAAGGTATAGCACTATTACGTTTTGGCTCAACAGTCGTATCCTGGACTAGGTTGTCTGACCACTAACTATTCGATTGTCCCTGATTTTAACAGCGAGCCCTTCATTGGTGCTGAGACCATCAAAATCAGGCAACCTGTCCCCAGAGCCACTGCCCGTTGAGTCTCGCATCAAACAGGATAAAGGTGACTTTGAAGAGCAAGAAAGACAACGTGTTGCTCAGGAAGCCAGAGCAGAGAGAAGACAAAAGAAACAGGTCAGTGGTGGAGAAGGAAGCTGGCAAAAGAGAAAATATATCAGCAAACACATGATGAATATTTTTGTCGTGCCAGGAGCGAGAGTTGGTGTTGAAGCGGATAGCTGAGGATCGGAAGAGCTTACAGCAGAAGACCCAGACAGGCGCTGTCACAGAGACGTCACCTCCTAGTGGTCAAGGGCAGAGGCTCGGGGGACAGATTCAGACAAATGTCGATAACAACTGTGTCCTCATGGTAGGTCCATGAAGAACTTTATTTACTTGTTGGTTAATGGTTCATTTGTACATTTATAAATAAAACATTTTAATGTCACCCCGCCTTTCACCCTATATCAGCTGGGATTGGCACCAGTGCTCCCGGCAACCCTCATGTGGAGGATAAAGCAGTAGAAGATGAATGAATGAATGAATGAATGATAAAACACAATATCAATGCAAAGTAAAATATCAAAAACATAAAGACAAGTGTCATTTACCTAAATAATATCATGTACAAGCATGATATTGTTCTGTACTGTACATGTACATTGTTAAATGAATTGATCAAATCTTGTGTGAGAAGTATAAACAGGAATGACAGAGTTGTCATTTTTGTGTTCTGCTGCAGATTCGGCTGCCATCCGGCGAGTCAATCCGTGAACGCTTCCCGGCCGACGCCCCCCTCCGCAGCGTTGTGGAGCACATCTCCGGACGTCACCCTTCCCTCCTGTCCTTCTCTCTCCTCCAGGGTTTCCCTCGGAAACGTTTTGGGGAGGCAGAACTCGCATGCTCACTGCGCTCCCTTGGCCTAACGCCCAATGCTGCCCTGTGCATTCAAACCACTCCTCCAGAAACACCTCAGGAGCCACCAAATCCTGCAGATCCACCGCTAACGGTACAGAATGAGCCTCCTCCCTGTGCTGTGCCTCCTCAGCCTCAAATTCCCGTCCCGGAGGATTCGGGTCTTCCACCACCACTACCCAACCAAGTGTGGGAAGAAGCGGTGAATTACGCAGGGATTCCTGGAGCTGGTCCTTCACTGTCTGGGCCTTCACACTTCTGGGGTAAGTATGATATTATTATGTCAAAAAGAACATTGTGGGTATTTCTTTATCATTTTAATTAATTCCTCAGTATGACTTAATTAATGTTATGATTCTATAGGTTTCAATCTAGGCCACTTGGAGACGTATGACCCTTTTTCTGGCAGTTTTCTTGACTCTCAAATGATCCCGTTCACCTTTTTTCTCCCATCTTCCCTGTTGTAATTTGGACCCAAAAAAACTCCCAAACAACAAAAGATTGCCCAGTCCTTCCAAAACTGACCCAAAATCTGAAGATAAATTAAAATGAGACCGTGTTTTCACTTTCACCATCAGAAGTGCACCTGACCCTTTGTCACGACATGGTATATTTGGTGCTTAACAGGGCGAGGCAATAGGTTGGTTCCTGATAATGAAGAGGAAGCTGCTGCCATAGAGGTTGATGAAGACGAAGAACGTGAGGAAGAACCACCTTATGTGCTAAATGGTACTGTTCCCTTTGACTGGGCTTGTTACACACACACACACACACACACTCACTCGACCCACAATTCTGTTGTCTTTCCCTTCCTTTCTCCTCCCCTCTTTTCCACACCTCCACTTCTTCATCCACAACTAACTATTAACTTATAGTACACTAACTTGTGAACTGTACATTGTATAAGTTTCCCAGTGTTCAGAACATAAGACCCTGTCCCAGTAACATGTTTCATGCGTAACAAAGATTAGGATTAGGACATATAGGTGAATGCCCCTTTCTGTCAAACATGCAGCTCAAAACTCCTGAGCCTCGCCAATCAGAGCCGAGTTCCTTAAGTGATTAAAGCTGGACAGCCAATCATAAAGATTATGTGGTTGTGATATAGTACTTTCTTTTCACTTTGACTGGCTTGTTTAGTGTTTTAGATGAGTTTATGCTTGTGGTCTAATGTTGTCACTGTCAATTTGTACAGAAATGCCGAGGCTGCCTTTCTTTCCGGAGAACAGGATTCGAGGAGGATTTGAGCCAAGGCATCACTGGCCAGAGCAAGGCAATCGACTCAGGTGGGTGTCTAGAAGGTGTACTCCAGTCTTATTTACATCAAACTGTAATGTGTGTGTGTGTGTGAAAGACAGTTGTGTGCATGTTTCAGGGAGGCTGCAGCAGACGACCAAGCAGTTCCCGAGGATGCGGGAGGTCAGGTTGCACCTGGAGCTGCAGGTTTGGCAGCAGTTGAACGTCTTCAAAGAGCTGCGCAGCAAGACGACCCCAGTGCCTCACAGGGGCAGCCGTCGCCTCCTAAAAGGCCCTACAGGACACTCAGCGTACCATCTCTATGTGCCTTGGCTACCCGTGCGACCGTGCACCTCATGACCAGTGAGAGACCACAGAGAATCCAACAGTACCATTCTGTGATTTTCAGTCAACTGTGTCTCATTGTTTACTCACTGTGGTCCTCACTCTCTCAGCTCCCAGCATGCAGTACAGCAGTAGTCTGGCATGTCTGACCCCTGAGCTAGCAGAGCTTCTGCTCAACCACATGTCCCGCGAAAGGCTTCTTCGTCCACGCACCCTGGAGCTCTTCTTCGGCTGCCCATTGCAGAAATTTGTTCTTAACTGCTACCCGTACTCCACCAACGAGCTCCTGCGGCAGTTGAGGGCCTTTACGGTACTCAAGCACCTGAGTCTCGTCAACTCGCCTCTCATCACAGGTACAGGTTTTCATCCTAGAAAGTAGTTTCTACATGAGAACAACTGTTTTCTTTAACTCCTGAACTCCTTCTATTTAGACTCTGGTCTGTCAATCTTGTCCAGCCTGGTCAAACTCCAGTACCTGAACCTCTCTTCCTGCAGCAAACTGACCGACTCCTGTCTGCAGCACATCACAGGTCAGTGCTTTGAACGAGGCTCAGACACTTGTAATACGGGGAAAACACATTACGTAACACTGCTTCAATAGTAGTTACAGTTCCGTGCAAGAATGCAAGTCCCTCTAGCCTAAGCTGCTCTGAGTCAAAGACTTGGTGTTTTTTCCCCTTTGTGATCTTCTTGCACATCATAGTTGTTTTTCCATTTTCCTGTGGCTCTTTAAAGGTTTGAAGAGTTTGTCTCTCCTGTTTCTGGACCAGACCAAAGTGAGCGATGCTGGGATGGTGATGTACCTCCAGTCGGCTCCGTCCTGCCTCATTCAGCTCAGCCTGAATGAGACGGCAGTGACTGAAGCTACGCTGGCAGTCCTTCCTGCCTGTGTGCCACACCTGCGACACCTCAGCATCAAGCTGACGGAGGTACTTCAGCCCTGCTGGGCACAGACCAGGCCATCGTTTTCAATGCAGACGTTCAGCAGTTAGTCCTTACTGCCTTTTGATGTACTGTTTCTTTTCAACCTCTTGTTTTGCTGTGTCTTGTTTCCTCAGATTAAGAATATCTCCGCTCTGGCAGAGCTGCCCTGCCTGCAGACACTCAACCTGGATGGAACTGGCGTGACAGAGGAGTCACTGATGCACATCGCCACCCTCCCTGCCCTGTCCTCCCTCAGTTTGGGGGGAATTCGCTTTCACGATGGCAACAATGCCCTGCAGATCATCTCAGGTGAGTAACTGGGAATGAACGATCATAAATGAGCAGACAAAGTGTTTGTCAAATCAAACTTATAGAAAGGCTTCTACCTTCCTTCCAGGTCTAAAGTTGACCCACCTCATCCTCCCTGGACGCTTCTTTGTGAACGACATTGGGCTGTCTCACCTCTCCAATCTGTCCCTGCTCTTAGAGCTGGACCTGAAGGATTACAACCAAGTCACAGATGAAGGAATTAAACACCTCTCCTCCTTGACTAAGTCAGTACCATACCATTCTACCTTACACATTACAACCAAACAGGTGTCTTGAGTACCATCACAACAGCCACGTTGACACAGATACTGTGTTTTATGTATGCAGGCTGAGGAAGCTGTCACTCAGTAACACTCAGGTGACAGATGCCGGACTTCCGTCTCTGCATGTGCTGCACAAACTGCAGGATCTGTGTTTGGACCAGACGGCCGTCACCAGCCGAGGAGTGGCCGAACTTATCGTCTGTCTGCCGCACCTTGAGGTGAGACACTGGTCATTCTGATTTTAGGATTTTGAATTTACCAACGACAACATCGAATGCAACAAACATCGCCGCCCATACCAGTTGACCAACAAATGTGTGAACTGTCAGTCAGCTGAGGAAGTTCCCACAGATACAGATGTTTTAAAATTGGTTCATGCGTCATGTTTATGTGGGAGTCGTCGTTCTTAATTTACAAATTTAACTTCCGCTTGTACACATATATATAGAATACATACTCTGCTTTCATTAAACGTGTTTAATACTTGTTTTGAAATCGAGAAGCCTCTGATACGTCCAATGACGCTAAGTGCAAAGTGCGCCTGTTAATCCCTCACACTACAGGATAATCTGTTAAAATCAACCCATCGCTGTTGGAAGGGCCAGCTGGGGATCGAAATCTGTCCAATTATCCTCTGGTGTGGGGCAGGCATAAGAAAATTAAGACATTATTCTTTGCATGGTTGTGTGGTGATGTTTAATGTTTGTTTTTTTCAGGTGTTAGGGTTAGCCAACACTCGGGTGGGAGACTCTGTAGTGAAGAGAGGTTTGATCCGCTGTAATCAGCTGGTTAAGATTAACCTCAAACGGACACGAATCACAGACCGCGGTAAGGTGACACACGCTGAACCAAATATTTCATTGTGAGCTTATTTGTAAAACATTTTAATTGATGGTATTTTTTGTCTTTAGGTCTTAAGTTTCTTAAACACATGCACCTGGCTCGGGTGAATCTGGACTTCACTGGTGTCAGCCTGATTGGGATCGCGAACCTCCTCTCTTTCTCCAACATCAGCAACATACAGGCCTGCCACACTCGCACCATCCCACCTGATGAGGTGTCAGATGAGGAATGGGAAGCCCAGTGAGCATCACTACCTTCGACTGGTCCTCGCATATTATCCCCGAGAGCGCCGTCGCCGACTGTTGCGGTCCTCTTTTAACCCCCGCTGCCTCCAGCCTCACCTGGAAACAGCGTAACGAAAGCACTCCAACTTGCACCGTTTCAACTGCAGCTAGTGCCACTAATGGGTCAGACATGCATGCCAAGTTGAAACCTTTAACAGGAGGCTTGTGTTTAACAGTTAGGCCACATGTTTACATACTGTATATAGAATCAGTATTTACTTGCAGCTTTTCTGGAGAAGGCCACCTGACAAACTTCGGAGCTTTAAGTGCAGACCTGTACGTTGGAGACGGCAGTTTCTCTTGGCTGGCGCAAAAACATTTACTTTTTGTTGGTAATGCAACATAACGGCATGGATTTTCAGACTTAAAACATTAAATGATTAATCAGTGAACTAATTAATTCAACATAAGGTGGTTGATAATTTGGTAGATATTAAGGCATATGATTTCTTTTCAGTCATTCTTTGATCACTAGTATTAGAACATTGGACATCTCAGTTCATGATAGATTAGTTGGTTGATCTATTAGTACATGCAAGACCTTCTGGTACAAGCTAGAGCATGACCAGTTTTGAAACCATCATGTTCAACACTTGTTATTTAGCATTTGTAAAATTCAGTTTATCATGGATTTGATCTCCACTGCTTTAAGTTTAAATTAAAAATATTTATGGTTTTGTTTGCCATTAAATGTCCAACATCATGTTTTCATTCCAGTTTTAATCCCTCTAAAAAGGTCCGGACAACATTTTGAAATCACACCTGTATGCATTTCACCTGGCTTGCTGTAGTTTAATTGCATCCCGGAGATGCATTGGCCTCATGTTTGTGCAAGAATCCTTCAGATTCTTTTGTTAGTTTGCCAAGAAATACCAATATTCATTTTGGCAGTAAAGCTATTTAGTTACCTGGAGAACTGGCGAGAGAAATACTTAGTCATAAAACTGTATCGATAGGATCTATGCAGCCATGCAGCTTACATCAGAATCCAAAGCGATTTCGTTTCACATGTAGTTTTGTCCTCTTGTTTACAGAGATGTAAAATAGTTTATTTTCCCTTAAAGCTTTTTGATTTGTGGATACGACCACTGTATTCATCAGGGTTGAAGAAGAATAAAAGGTTTTCTCAATCTAAATACCATTTGTAATGTTCTGTTTATTCAGACAAACCCTTTATTGCATTACATTGTTAAATAAGGCCGAAATGTTTTACATGGAACAAAAGTCAACTTTTAAATATCATAAAATATGACCTAAAAGCTGCTGCATACATGGCAGGGGGAAAAAAACAGAACATTTGGAAAAATAAAACTTCTCTATGAACACAGCACGATGGAATGCATTCAAAATGCACCAAGATGGTTCAGGTGAAATCAGCCAATCAAGAGTGCAGCCTGAGGTGAAGGGAGTGGGGTTGGGTTTAGCAAGATGCAGCACTGTGAAACCGAAAACTGAAAATAACCAGTACAATATGTTGAAGAGACGTGTTCAATAAGATGCATAAGAGATTGTTTCAGTTCTGGTTGGGATGTTTCCTGCAGTGCAAACCTGTCTCAGCCTTCTGTGAGCTCGTAGATCAAATGCATGACGCAGGACAAAAGGAGTGGGCTCGGTGTGCGGCGGTTTCAGATGTCATGCGCTTGATTTTCAATCTTTGATTTCAAGTGCTCCTTGTAGGCCAGGATGTCCCGTTTCCACTTTGTGATGGTTTGGTTCTCACACACCCAGATCTCATTAGCCACCTGGCATAGAGAAGATGGAGATTATAATGATGCCGGTCATAATGATGTTTTACTTATTTGTTGAACAAACATACACAGATCCATGTAATCGTAATCCGTACCTGTTGAATTAGCCTGAAGTCGTGGCTGACTAGCATCATGCCGCCATCAAACTCATTGACTGCGTCTGCCAATGCATCAATAGTCTCGATATCCAAGTGATTGGTGGGCTCATCAAGGAACAACATGTGAGGGTTTTGCCAGGCTAGCCAGGCAAAACACACCCGACACTTCTGACCATCCGACAGGTTCCTGATGGGACTGACCTAGAAGATGGTTTCAGGTGTTAATCCCCGAGGATTCTTCTTTGCTCTTTAACCATTAAGTACATTTCAGAAAAAGTAATTCCCACCTGCTGTTTTCCCGTCAGGCCATAGCGACCAATGATCTTCCTCATGTCTTCCTTTTCTTTGATATCAGGGTAACACTTCATCATGTACTCCAGAGGAGACAGGTCCAGCTCCAGCTGTTCCGTTAGGTGCTGGAATATACACATTGGTAGATGTAAAAATGTACTGTTTCTTAGGAAATGCTTTGATTTTATCCAAGATTTAGATGTAATGCACTGTATGATTTACCTGATGATATCTGCCAATCTTGACGTGAGAATGTTTGCGGATCATGCCGTCAGTGGGTAGGAGCTAAAACAAGAAAATACAAGACATTAGCAACTCTAAAGAGACAAAGGGAAAAAAAAAACATTTTTTGTCAGACCCTGGAAAAAGGAACTTAAACCAACCTCTCCCATCAGCAGCTTCAGTAATGTCGACTTTCCTGCTCCATTAGGCCCCACCAGAGCTACTCGTGTATCCAAGTCAATCCCAAACTCAAGGTCTTTATATATGTGTGGCTACAGGGAACATTTAACAGGTGGGTGAGACTGAGAATATCAACCCATACATACAGTGAACACGCTACAATACCAAGTATACTCACTGTGTCGTCACTGTACTTGAAGCTCACATTCTGAACCATGATAACAGGAGGAGGAATCTTCCCACAGGGAGGAAAACAAAATGACAGAGTCTGTGGGGGATTGAGAGAAGCGTTAATATCAAATGTTTGTGTCACTGGGTCAAAACCTGCTGAGCTTTTATACCAGTACTACCAGCCTACGAATCTAAAACCAACGATAATACAATACCTTGTCATTCACAACTTTTTCAGTCAAGCCTGATGCCACCATCTTCTGCAGTGTCTTCTCTTTGCTCTGTGCCTGTCGTGCCAGTTTTGCAGAGCCGTGACCAAACCTGGCTATGTAATTCTGGAGGAGAGTGGTGTAAATGGAACATTGAGTGTGGGACTCTCTGAATCATACGACTGCGAAGAATGTGTAAGGTTTGACATGTAAGGTTTTTCCCTGCCAACTGATTAGGTTTGCTGTAGCCTTAACTCTTGTCAGGTTGATTGTGAAACAGCAACTATTTTATATATTGAGTTTAAAATGCACATATTCCAGTAAAGCCCTAAAATACAACATTCTATGAGCGTGGAATTTTCCTGTACCTTCATGTGTGCTATCTGGTCCTGTTCCCAGTTGAAGCGCTTCATCTGATTCTCTTCCAGCTCCTCCCTGGTCTTCACATACTGGTCATAGTTACCCTTAAAACAAAAATAGATTTGCATGGTCATCCAACCGGCCTTCCCACAGACATTAATAGTAACAGCCTATTAACAGTTTCCTTATTTAGCATAATGAGATCAAAGAGGGTACAGTTTAAGAGACTAGACTTCCAAGGCTTCCAGGCTGTTAAAGCCTTCTGGCAATGAGTCATTTTGTTTTAAGACACCACGAGAGACCTTGGGTCAAGTAGTCTTACCGTGTAATACTTCAGTTTTCGCTGATGTAGGTGAATGATGTTGGTGCACACGCCATTCAGGAAGTCTTGAGAGTGTGAGATGAGCACAAGGATTCGTTTGAACCTGAATAGAACCACAAAAGGTTTAATTCATAACCAATTTCATAAACATGGTAATCACATAGGTAACTAATTTGACTAATGAAGACATAAAAATAATGTGGGACTCACGTCTTGAGCTCTTCTTCCAACCACACACAAGCATCCAGGTCCAAGTGGTTTGTGGGCTCATCCAGCAACAACATGAAGGGTTTGATGAACAAAGCTCTGCAAAAACAATGTAGACACTCATGTAAAATTAAATAAAATGTTTATACATTTTATTTATACACTAAATGAAACAAGTATGTTCAAATAATTTAAGAATCATCTACTATGAACAATTTAACAGTACTTGGCACAAAGCAGCTTACATATATTAGTGAATAATGTCAATATAAACTTTGTTTTCACCTAGCTAGAGCAACTCGCATCCTCCATCCTCCACTGAAGTCCTTTAGTTTTTTATGCTGCATAGCAGCAGTGAAACCCAGACCGTGGAGGATCCGCGAGGCTCGCACCTCTGCCTTGTCTGCGTCCAGCTCTTCGAGACGCTCATACAGTTCCATCAGCTTCTCGCATTCAGCTACAAATGGAAAGACATACATTTACCATCGACTTCAATGGCATAAGTACCTGCAAGACAGCTCATTCTTGTGCCCTCTGCAGTTTATTATTGCATATTGAAAATCACAAGTAACTCACAGTCCTCATGGGCAAGTCTCTCCGCTTCCTTCTCCAGCATGATCCTCTGCTCATCAACCTCCATGACACACTGCAGAGCCGTCTTTTCACTGGGGGACATCTCCCGGGTCAAGTGGTAAATATCTATGTGCTCTGGAATGGGAATCTCTCGATGCCCAATGGCTGCAAGTAGCATGGATTTTCCTGAAACAAAATAATAATTTTAATGGCTTTTTCTTTTAAGCCTCCTACAACTCTAGCAGTTCAAAATGTCTTGAAGAGGTCCATGATTGTCAGAAAACACCGTGTCCATCTATAAATAGAGATACCACTGCAAATGTACTACGTTTGATGAACCAAATACCTGTGCCGTTAAGTCCGATGAGGCCATAGCGTCTGCCTGAGTTGAGCTCCAGGCTGGTGTCCGCAAGCAGCTCCTGCCCATGGAAGGTGAGCGACAGGCTGCTAACGTGAACATCGGTGCTGTTGGGGTGCGAAGCAAGAACACCTGTCACAGCCCGTGCCTCGGTCTTCCGGAGCTCAAACTCATCCAGCTCCTGGGTCAAACTGACAATGTCTGTCAAACAAAATCGAGACAAACTTTTCACTTATGGACAAAAGGTTAGACACAGGTTCAACGGTTTTCACCGCAACCAAACCTTTAACAGTAAGTAAAAATAAAATAAAAATCAGTGCACCCCTCACCATTGCTTTCTGCTCCATTTTGCTGGGTCTCTGGTTGGTCACCATCTTCATCAGATTTCTTGGTACGTTGGCGAGCTTTAGCAGCCTCCTTCTTCTTTGCTGCCTTCTTCTTGGCCAAGTCGGATGGCATGGTTGTGCAGAGCTAACAAAGAGGACACATATTACTCTCAACATCAGATATCAGAATGTACCTTGATTCCAAGGCAGATGTCCGTAAAGGACAGACCTATATCTGATAAACCACTGACAACCAACACATTTTGGTCTCAATTCCCTGGATCTCAACAAGCAGTCCAGGAAATTAAGACCAGTCAGTGAGTGTAATGCACACAAAAGACAGATAAGAGGAAGAACAAACTATAGAACGCCATATTTAAAAAAATTAACACATTTACATAAATTACTTCTTGATTGCCTACAAAAGCTGATAAATTTAAATAGGCTGTATTTTACACTTACACCCCGCTGTTCTGGTCTTTAAATATTTGACATTTTCCCTGTATGTTTTTATACAACAGCAAGATTATAGATATATAACCAGTTACATGTTGGCAGCATAACACTGGATAAAAATGACTCATCGCTGACAGAAACTGGTGGGAATACCCAAGTACCGGTGAAGCATCGTCACTAATGTATTGCGTAAAGAATCATCCGATTCATCTCATGTCTGGTTTCTAATAATACGAACACCGCTCGGTCGATCTTCATTTAATAGCAAAGGCCTGATACAGTTAACGGAACAGTGTGACGAACTGTAAAACGTAGAGGAAATGCTAACCCCTTTCAGTCCCACCTGCTAACACGTTGTCCTCCTCACGTAATACAGCCCGGCTGTTCGCGGCTATCGAAGCTAATGCCGCTAACAATGGCAGTACATCTTTATCCCACGTCAGAATGTCGAGTTGGCGACATGACTAGGTCAGGACAGTCGACGCATTGTGCCACAAAGGTGTCACACAAGAGAGGCAACTTATGTCTATTATATATATATATATGTATTTAAAAACTGTTCGCTAATTGAGTTAGCCTCCTAGCTAAGCTAATAGCGGCAATGACCAACCATTCACGGGCCCGTGCCGCTAAAGCTCACTTGACGCAAGGCCCAACTAGCTATGGCAAGCACTGAAGGCGGCTAATTCGGCGAATAACGAACGTTTTTTAAGCCGGTGTTTTGTTCTTATGAACTGTGTGTGTGTCCCCTATTTGAGTGTGAATTGTCAGACCGCGTTAATATCGCTCTTACCTTGAAAATCAGTACCGGTCTACGGAGCACACCGACGTCTCGTGTCCAATTTTTTGCCGGGTGGATGAAGGCGCACGCCGGATCGCCAGACTAACCATATATGGACAAGAAGGGCGGAGAAAAGATATAGCCCCGCCCCTCAATATGGGCAATAAAATGTATACGTAGTCCTCACACTAGAGCAAGATTTCATTCACATAATTGTTTTTTGTTTTTTAATGAACATGTAATGTTATTATAATATATATATATGTATATATTTATGCTGAAATTAACTCCCTGGTTTTTCATTAATTAATCTACATGAATTGGTAATGAATGCAGTGGGGGCCTGAGCACAGATTTAAGGTCCAATGTTTAACACTTCAGAGTGTTAATTTGCAGAAATGTAATATACTAGCCATAAGTAATTTGTATAATGAGTGTACATCACTTTTGCTTTCAAGAGGTCACCATCTTGCAAAGTCATGTTTCTACATCACAAAGACATGGTGTGCCTTTCATGTTTTCAACTAAAAGCTTACAACAAAAATTACATTCTTTCTGCTACATGAAAGCCACCATAAAGGTGGGGAGTTGTCTGGTTATTACATTTAAATGTCTCTGATTCTTACACACTAGATCTTTAAGATAAGACAGGTCAACTGATTAGGAGTATAAACTGACTCCAAAAAATATTTTATTAATTTTATTATGATAAAAAGTTAGAGAACCACTGGTATAAAGTATATATTAATGACATATATGGCGATCTGTCCAGGGTGTACCGAGCCTTTCTCTATGTCAGCTGAGATTGGCACAGCTCCCCCAGGATAAAGTGGTAGAAGATGGATGGATGGACTTACAGTATATTAATATATATATTTATGTAAAGGTATATGCACATATACAAAATTATACTATGGATGAATTGTAATATATAACACATAGGTGACAGTATACATTCTCTATGTTGTGACTAAATAGAGAAATCCAGCACTTTTCACAGACGTTTTCTTCAGTTATACAGATATCATGATGTATCTATATGATTGTCTTGCTTTGTATTGGTAAACACAGAATCGTTGCATCGTGGACCATGTATTGCATATCGAATGGTGGGGTACCCTGTAATTCCCACCCCTAGCATACACGGCCCTGCTGACAGTCAGTGGTGATGCTGTTGCTGCAGGGACTCGCTCGCACACTGATGAGGATGATGCGGGTGAGGAAAACACGCTTACAGTCTGTGCATGTGGCACTCAGTTTTTGAGGAAGTGAAGAAAGTGGAGAAAATGGACGACGTGTGCACGGCTCTGTGGATCCGTGTTGTTTTACCCGCATCGGCGAGAAGTGAGGGATCGGTGCCTTCAAGTCTGTGTTCCTGGAGATGGACCGACGTCTCTGCACTGAAACAACGGACGCTATGATAGCTAGCATGCTCTCTGATGTTTGTTTTTTTACCCGACACATGATATAACGCTATTGTTTGGAATATAATTTCCAAAAAAACGAGGAAAAACTTTTTTCGTTTTATCTAGCAAACTAACAAACTAGCTCGATCAAAGCAAAGTGAAAAGGTTCAACCGTACCTGGTGACACATGAATCGCGTCTAGCTACATTAGTTAGCCCTCTTTATATGTAGCTATTAATGCTAGTCAAAATTGGTTACGCTAATTAATATTAGCGCTAGCTAAGAAAACATCCTTAGTAACGGTGCCTACACTAGTAGTAGTTACACAGTAGTGACTAGCATAACCCGTCTGGTTAGTGAAGTCGCATTAAACGCTAATACCGTTCAGCAATTAGTCATTAATTGCTCTTTCATAACTAGTTTATATAGTTGATTTCGCATCAATCTCGATGTCGCCAAACATGAGGCTAACGATACAGGGTTTTTTTTAGGTGTAACGTTCACACCGTTTTCTCCATAGGTTCATTTAAAGCGTTATAACCGCTCAATAACTAAAATAAAAGACAAGCGGATCATTCTTCAGGTATATTTTTGCTGACATTTTCCTCCTGAATGTGTTAAGCTAGGACAGGAAACTTGACACTTGAGTTGAGCACACTGTTGCTGGTTAAAGACAAAAATTCCAGAGCAGCCTCATTAAGTGTAGCTCATAAGTACCAGAAATGCGTCTCTCCTCGTTTTTGGCCCTGTTCAGGCCTGCTTTACCCCTCATCCTCGGGCTTTCTCTGGGATGCAGTCTGAGTCTTTTAATGGTGTCCTGGACGCAGGGAGACACCGACGACTCCTGCAGGGATGAACTGGGCAATGGGGGGCTTTTCCTGGGCAGAGGAGATGCCCAGAGATTCTCCAGGGATGAAGCCGCGGATGAGGATTTCCAGCCTCGGATAGTTCCGTATCACAAGGATCCGAATAAGCCTCACAAGAAAGTTCTCAGGTGAGTGTAGGAGTCGTGTTCATTTCCCCGTTTCCAGGTGCAAATGGAGAGAAGACGTGGAGCAGAAACGCAACACAGCCATAAATAAAGAAGTGTCAAAAGTCTGTGACAAACTTTTACTTTTTTTAATGGGTTTTAAGACACACCTGTCAAAGAAATGGCTCAGCACACTGATTACTGTGTTTGTTGCAAGAAATTGAATTATTTGACATTTGTTAATTCTCATATTAGTAAGTCTAGATTTCAATATATTTGGTCATAGTTATTAAAACCTTACTCCCCTTCTGTGTAGGTGGAAACTTTTGAACAGATGTCTATACCTACAATCACTGTGGATTTCACTGTTGTCTGTTTCATTTCTTTTTACATTGATATAGGCCTGTGTCTGAAATAAAGTAGGTAGAGGTACAGAGGTAGTAGTCTTGTCGTTTTGCCGTGGCAGCTCCATGTGGAATGTCGCACAGATACAGGGAAGTAAGACTCGAGGTAGATTAATGTGGGTCTTACTGTGTGTGAGCTAGGCTGCTTATAGATCAGCACCAACATCCAGAGATACTACAAATAGTGTTTGTAGGGGCTGTATGTGCGAACACAGTTGCTCCACATATTTGTGTAATGTTTGAGTGAGCTTGTATACACACAGCACTCACACGGCAGGAGAGACTATAGGATCCACAACAAGTGAGTGTTTGTTGCAGGCACCCACATCCTTTGGGGACCCTCCTGCTCTTGTGAAAACGTCTTAACGAGACAATCTCCTTCTGCATTTGTCGTAATGTAAACTCGGGAGAATGTTTGGATGTTTTCTGGAGTTTCTTAAAAACAGCCTCAGAGTCTGCAATCAATATTTTTTGTGATAACTGTAATGGGAGAAATTGATCTTTTCCATGTCTGTTTCTTTGTTCATGTCCCCAGAACCCGCTATATCCACACTGAACTAGGCATCAGAGAGCGACTGCTTGTGGGCGTGCTGACCTCTCGGGCCACCTTGAACACATTGGCTGTGGCAGTAAACCGCACCATCGCACACCACTTCCACCGGACCTTTTTCTTCACAGGTTTGCGCAGCCCCAAAGTACCTCATGGCATGACTGTGGTTGCCCACGGCGACGACCGCCCAGTGTGGCTCATGTACGAGACAGTCCGTCACCTCCATCAACATTATGGCTCAGACTACGACTGGTTCTTCCTAGCACAGGATGACACTTACATGCAGGCAGATCGTTTGTCTGAGCTTGTGGGCCACCTCAGTGCAGGTCAGGACCTGTACATGGGCAGGGCAGAGGAGTTCATTGGTGGGGAGGAGAAGGCCCGCTACTGCCATGGAGGCTACGGCTACCTGCTGTCTCGCAGCCTGCTGGCCCGTCTTCAGCCACATCTCGACACCTGCCGTAATGACATCCTCAGTGTGAGACCTGATGAGTGGCTGGGCCGCTGCATTATTGACTATCTGGGTCTCAGCTGTGTGGAGGCGCACCAGGTAACGAATGAAAAACGCATGTTTTTTTAATCCGTTTTATTGGTGAAATACCTATCCTTACTTACCTCATGTTTTCCTCAATGTTTGTGTGGCTCACAGGAGATGACCTATCGCTATTTTGAACTTGGGAAAAATGCCGACCCAGAGCGTGAAGACAGCGCACAGTTTAAAAAAGCCTTCACAGTGCACCCTGTATCGGAACCCAATCTCATGTACCGCCTGCACAAACGCTTCAGCCAGATCGAGCTGGAATGGACTTACCTACAGATTGAACAGCTCCAGGTTTGTGATGACACCTGATAACAAAAACTTATCTGATTGGACAACATTCTGTGAGCTATCTGTGACTTCTTTGTAAACGTGTATTCTTCCTTCTCTCCACCACATCTGAACCAGTGCTAAAATTCTTTGACTAATGCAGTATTTATACATGTCATAAAGGTAAAACAAGAGGTACTATTGTGTAGTAAAGTTGCAAATCATATGTAATTAGGGCTGTTTTGATTTCATTATATGAACCTTACACCACTCAGCACAGGGAAGAGTGAAAGCACAGTGTTGTTTATTTAATTGATACTTCCCAGCCTTAATATGACAAATTTTTGTGCATTTATCAGATTCAAATCAACAACCTCAGCGATCTGACACCAGAGGGTAAAGCTGGAGTGACGTGGCCTATTGGAATCAACCCTCCCTTCAAACCAAGAACGCGTTTTGAGGTCATAAACTGGGAGTACTTCACAGAAGAGCACATCTACTCGTGCATCGACGGCTCCCCAAAGTGTGAGATGAGAGGGGCGGATCGTGCCGATGTAAATGCAATTCTGGAGATCGCAGTGGAGCGGTTAAATGAGCGATACCAGCCGCAGCTGCGCTTCCGCAAACGCCGTCTTCTTAACGGGTACCGGCGCTTTGATCATACACGTGGTATGGAGTACGTGCTGGACCTCGCGCTGGAAGCTTATACCCAGAAAGGCCACAGTCAAGTCATTGTGAAACGGGTCACCCTGCTGCGACCTCTAAGTGCAGTTGAGATTATCCCCATGCCTTATGTGACGGAGGCAACACGGGTGCAGGTCATCCTGCCTGTCACTGCCCAGGATCAGGATTATGTCAGTAACTTCCTGGACATGTATGTGATGAACACTCTGGACACCCATGATAATGTTTTACTCACGTTCTTGTTCATATATGATCCTTTTGATGCGCAGCGAGTCAGCCAGACTGACGTGTTTGCTGGCATCAAAGCCATGATCGGCGAGGTGGAGAAACGCTACGGGGACGTGAAGATTCCGTGGATTAGCGTGAAGACGGAGGTGCCGTCACAGGTCAAGCTGATGGACATCATCTCCAAGAAGCACCCAGTGGACACGTTGTTTTTCCTGTCTAGCGTGTGGACCGAAGTCAACGCCGATTTCTTGAACCGCTGCAGAATGAACGCCATCAGCAACTGGCAAGTCTTCTTCCCCATCCACTTCCAGGAATACAATCCTGCGGTTCTCTACCGCGACCAGCAGCCTTCTGCCGCCTCCTCGTCTTTTGCCTCCGAGTCACTGCGGGACGGCCACTTCGACCGCCAGGTCTTTGACGAGGCCTGCTTTTACAACGCGGATTACATGACTGCACGGACCAAGATGGCTGCTGACATTTTAGATAACGAGGAGCTGCTGGAAAGCATGGACGTGTACGACATATTTGTCCGTTACTCAGGCTTACATGTGTTCAGAGCTGTAGAGCCGGCGCTGATCCAGAAATACGTACGGCGAGCGTGCAACCCTCGGTTCAGCGAGGATATCTACCACCGCTGTGTGCTCAGCAACCTGGAGGGTCTGGGGTCACGCTCGCATCTGGCCATGGCTCTTTTTGAGCAGGAACAGGCCAACAGCACCTAGAGGACACATGATACTTCATTTAAACCTCACATATGCTGCCTGGAGTAAAGGATACTCACGCGTAATGCTGTGAATTTTTACTTATGTGATCCATACACTGAAATTCTCACACTTCTGTTTGGCAGAAAGTGACGAGGCTCAGTGAAAAGCAGAAACACATTGTGTGCGGACACCTTGGCGGCGTTAATGTGTGCAGAAAACATTCTGCTCCCTGACTACAAGTACGTCTGACTCATGAGTCTGTGTCTTTGAATCTGACGGTTTTATGAAACATGGAGGCTTTTCCCCCTGAGTGTGGACGTTCACAGAATACAGAGGAGGGAGCTGAGAATTTACATTCCATCATATTTATGAACATTCATGGAAAATGTAATAAATAAAAGGTGCCATTGTTAATCATTGAGTGAGGAAAGATTAAGGAGCCATGAAACCTGATCTATACTTTGTCGCCTGACAATTTTTGTGTCGTACAACAGAAATGGACACTTTCCAATCATGTTTCACGCTTAGAGTTAAAATGTAGGACAAAAACCTCTTCCCCTGGATGTTCTCTTGGTGGGTATCCCACACTCGCCAACCTGGATACATTATCAAAACGTAGGAGAAGTAGCTGAGCTGACGATGTATGTAACGTTATTCATATGCTGCAACGAGCAATAATGTCAGACCTGACTGAGGGAGCGCTTGTGTGTATACAGCAGCAGCGCAGGGGCGGGCGGGACAAGACGTGTTTATCCTCTGAAAGACTGGGTTTTTCTAAGCAGCATCATTTACTTCTGAAACTCAATTTGCAGCCGTTTCACTATAATAGTGCAATGTTGCTGTTGCCTCCGCCAACAAGTCACTTCCTGTGTGCAGCGTGGGAACGTGGCCCGGCCCACACAAGATTAAGACTAAATCATCATTGCGTGAACTCATTTGACAATGGGTTTAATCCAGTGGACATTTGTTTATATTTAAAAGTTACACACTACAGTTTTGTCGAGCGACTGAGTAGAAATCAGGTTTAAGACTTAAAAAATAATACTGGAACAAGCTGAAGCTGTTGGCTGCCTTTTCTTTGACATGTTTTTGTTTTTTTGATTTTTTTTAAATTAAAGAGTAATTCTGCAGCCAGGAGTTGTTTCTTGATTTATATCCCTGAGAGTCTCATTAGACATAAAGACAACTGTTTACAGGTTGTGTACGCCGCATGCTTGGAACAAAAACAGGTGAATATAACCTGTGTCACTTGTGGTGACATGTTCATATTCACAGTAGTGCGTCTTGTATTCCATCCAGTTTGCCTAAAGTCTTAACTGCTGCGGCGCTCGAAGGCAGTGAACAGTTTGTTCTCGGGCAGTGTTCCCTGCCCCACCTCGTCTCCTCACACCCCGTCAGCAACTCCTCACCCCAGCCCTGGGGCCTCTCTGGGATTTTGGCAAATCTTTCCATACACACGTGTCTTTGGTGGAGCAGTGAACCCAGTGCCCAGAGGGAGGGTCACGTCTACGTAGCTGAGCTCCGCTGTGGGGAGCGTGGTCAAACTAAATAGCGACAGGCTTGAACAAGCTGAATGAGTCACTTCACACAGCCTCCTCCTCGATGAAGGGGTGGGGATGATCACATCGAGGCTCCCCTCACCCACCAAACTTCTCGGGAGAATGAGGCTTGAGCAGCGTGAAAGAGGCTCTTTCTGAGGTGGGAGCATGACTGTGGTCAGGATTAGAGCACCGCTGTTAATTCACAGTGGAAAAAGCTCCACCTGTGAAGTCGGTGAACAATAAACTGTCTGTCTGCCACCTCTGACAAACGCTTCGCTCATGCTGGAAGTCAAACCTCCAGAGAGCCTCAGAGAAAATCACTCTTCTATTTTTTTTAAGAAGGATCATGTTGCCGATTTTAAAGCATTGCTGCATTTTACCTGCTTTGTCCTCATCGTGACAGAGTTCACATGGGTTTGACTCGCTTTCATTACAGATGCAGACGGGTAGATATATAAAAAACTCATCTCCTCTTGAAGTGACATCCTGTCACTTCAAACCATCTGCAATTTTACTATGGAGAAGAGAACAATAAAGAATGATAGACTGTGCAGTGTATCTACTTCCAGGGGAGGGCAGTAATGCAACATCATGGATGCAAGCTGCTGTTAAACCCCATAGAAGAAGGTTATTATGACAAAACAAATAACATAAACTCAGTCGGTGTCAAAAGTTATTGTGCAAGAGATCAGATAATTAAAGATATTTGAGTTATTTTTGCTCTGGAGTGAAAGTTGAAACAAGTATGTTGCGTTTTAAATTAAGTGACTTGTTAAAACAGGTACATTAATAGCAATCACATGTTATATTTGACAGTGTGCAATTGTACAGTACATTATCACATATATCTGATATGTGATTTCCAGTCCTAATCCAAAAGTGCTATGAAATAACAGTTTACTGTAGAGACCACAAGAATAATAACATTTCTTAAAGGGTTTTAGGCAAACGTGTAGCTTTATGTTTTTAATATTTGTCCATTAGCTTTTCACTGATAACTGCTTAAATGTAATTGTCTGAGCAGGAAAAAAAGTAAATACTAACACATCTTGTCCAAAAGTCACTCTTCTGGTCCAAAAGTTAAAATATAGCAAATAGTATAATAAAACACAGTATTATTTATGCCCTAATAAGAGTTTGCACTACTTTCAAAATATTTAAGTATAAATATTGACTGTAGGTGTGAATGTGAGTGATCTCTGCCTCTCGACTTTTGATGAATTATTGTGTATAATATGATTTTCACTGCCATTTTTTGTTTCACCAAGATTTTACCCAGCCATTTCCAGGACATTTATATGTTTGATAAAACGACTGGTGCAAATAATGGAAGGACAGTATAAATATTTAAAGAGTCATCTCTCATTATAATAAAAAATAGAATTTAAGATGCCTAAATGCCAGCATGTCACTGTGCGACATATAGGGACTTAAGTTTCCCTCAAATATACTGCTCAAAAATCACCTAAATCACACTGGATGAATGTAATATTTCAGCTGAACATCTTTACTGACATAAAACGAATGAATGAAATCACCATGGAGACAAATGATGAAGTTAAAAGAAAGAAGACACCATCAGATATCATGGCATTTACAAACTTTGGCAAGCGCTTCTTTATTTACATCCAGGCTGTCTCGCAGTGTCACAGCTGTTTTCCCTTTCTTTCTCTTTTTCTTTTTTTTGTTCTCCTTGTCTTTTTTTCTCTTTTGTAGAATGTCATCACCGAACAAGTTTTGCTCTTTACAGATGCACAGTATTGTGTATACTATAATCGTCCTGTCGGTGGCGCTCTGACAACAGTGTAAACAGAGAGGAAGAGTTCAGTTCCCACTCTTCGTAAAACACATGCAGGGGAGTGGGACAAAACATGTGGACAGTAAAGTCAGGGCTTAAACAAGGGGGACAGTTCAGTCCGGAGACTCGGGTGGGTGCACCCAGGAGCTGCAGCTTCTAATGTTCCTCCACAAGAGGGCGCTAGTGATTCAGTGACAACAATGTGAATGCCCTGACCACACAAAGGAAAAAAATCACTCTGGATCAGACACAGGATTAAGATACTACTACTGTCTACTGCTCTCCTCTAACGTGTGCAGTTAATATAACTTAGACCTAGTAACAAAAACACAGTCAAGGAAAAAAAAAATCACACCTACAGTTAGTTGCTGGTAGGGCACATCATTTTTGGCAAAAAAAAGTCCCCAGAAGGCATTTCAGCGTATACAACGCTCCTCACACCGGCTGTTATGTATGCCACCTTGTTGTTGTATGTACACATTCTGTCTCATCAGATGGATGTATGTATGGAGCATGCATAGGTCTCGGTGACGTGAAATCGTCCAATCACATGGCGTGTCAAGAGGCGCGACGGAGAGAGGTTACAGCACAGTGCAACGGAAACCCAGAAAAAAAAAACAGGCTCCAGCTCTAAACCGACTGCTGACATTACAACATATACATACAAGTCGTGTGTCATTTAAAAAAAAGGTGTAAAAATGAGATCGGGTGGTGCAGATTATATCGTGTGACTGAGAGCGAGGGAGGCCCGCCGGGCTCCCACGACGGACAAGAGATGGACCTAAAATAAACCCAGAGAGGACACAGAGGAACGCTAACATTCCTGCTCTACTAATCCAAAACTCATGTACCCCATCCGCCCTCACCCTCTACACCCCCCCAAAAAACAAACAATCACAATATCATATACTGTACAGCGGGCCCTCTTAAAGGAGCACAAAAAAAAAAAACATATTTACATTCACATCTGTAGATGACCGAAAGGAAACTCTTCATGTAACGTTAAAAAAAAACAAAAAAAGGTGTAGAAATGGACAAAGCTTTCCAAACCACAGGCTTAAATGTTTATTGCAGAAATACTTTAAGAGAATTTGAGACCTAATTAGCTACAAAGGAAAACTTTTGGGAGTAAATTCTCTGTCTTTTTTTCTTCTTCTTCTTCTTCTCCTTCTTTTTGCAATTTTCTATTATTAAACCCAGATCTGGATTTTTGCCCATTTCTGTTTCAGTGATCATGATCTCTTCATCTTGTTGCAACCTTTGGTAGAACCTTCAATACAATAACTGGTAAAAGCACAAACTTCACAAACAAGAGGCAGTGAGTGACAAAGGAAGTCAATTTTTCATCGATTAAGGGAAGAAAAAGCTCTCGTTATAATGGTCAATACTTTTAATAAGTTTTTTTTTCCCTTCATTAAAACCTGTTTCCAACAGACGTGGATCTGTTGACGTGATAATACTTACAGTTTACTAATACTGTTGTAGGAAAAAGACTACTGTCGTCAAACTGATTTACTCACTAGAACCTGAGAGTGAATGAAATCTACAGCTCAGGTTTATTTATAGCACTGATATCCCTGCATCCACTCCATGTGTCACACTGCAACCTCAACTTTGCTGGTGTAAGTAGTCAGTGTTTCAAAAACACTATCCTCATGAGAACAAACAGGAAGAAAAAAAGAACACACACACACAGAGTCACACGTTCACAATCACACATCCCCTAAAAAAAAAAAAAAAATGATCGTAAAAAAATCATAAAATGAGAAGACTGTGAGGACGGACAGTGACGTCGCGAGCAGCCGCTTGAGATCTTGTCATAAAACGGAGAGAGGCGGGGGGCGAGGGGGGGCGGGGTTTGTCAGTAACAAATTTACAAAGAGCCAAACAACGTGTGGTTTTCAGGCAGTGAGTCTGACGATGGTTTGGGGTCGAGCGCGCAGGCGTTGGGTGTCCTCACAGTCGTGCACAGAAAAACAAGAAAACTCCGGCTTCCGTACGTTTACATCGCTGCTGACCCTGTGGAAACCTCCTCCTCTTCCTCCTCCTCCTCCTCCTCCTCCTCCACAAAAACAAAGGCTGTTTTTTAAAGTTAGTGACATTTTTTTTTTAGAGGTATTAGGTTTCAGCAGGCTTCAGCGATGGCCTCACACACACACAGACACACACACACAGACACACACACAGAGCTCTGAAATGAGATGCAGAGATTCAGGAGGGCCTTGGTCTAGGTGTTGCGCACAGCTAAGGCCTGTTCCAGCTCCTGTCTCCTCTGCTGGATCTGTTTGGAAGACATGAATGTATCACATGACCTGAGCATTTTAAAGCAGATCTACAGGATGTGTAATATATAAAAAAAAAAATGTTGCTTCCTCACCTTGCAGTAGAAATAGCGGCTGACGGCTTCCTGGGACCAGGGCTCGTGGTAAAACGCCGCCCTCCTCTCTTCTTCGGGGTTCCCCACCACGTCTGTCATCAGCTGCAGCCAGAGACAACAAGCATTAATGATACAACATAACAATCATTATAGGTGACAAACACAACTTGTTTTAGTTGTGTTTTACCCAGGGACACTTCAAGATTTAGACTACCAAAGCCAGGGGCCAGAGGCCGACCTGCTCTACCACTTGTCCACAGTTTAACTTTTTACTGATTACATCAAAAAATTCAGCCAATGATATAATAAAATATCCCCTCTAAAACCCTCCCAGTTAATAATATAATATAATGAGGATAAAGCGGTAGAGGATGGATGGATAATATAATATTTGATTTGTTGTTGCCAAAATAAAAAATCAAATAAAAACGTTTTTAACTTGTAATAACTTGTAGTTTTTTTTTTTTTTAAAACCACAGCATGTAAATCAATTACATAAATACAGTCTGTGGATATCTTGTGATTGGAGGGGAGGGGGGAACATGTTTAATGTAACACCTCATTATGCTGGGATGGGCATGATGATGGAGCAGTGGCTTTCAGGTGGAAAAAACAGACGGGGTTCACCCTGGACTGATCGCCAGTCCATCACAGGGACACATAGAGACAAACAACCATCCACTCTCACAGTCAATTTAGAGTGTCCGATTTGCCTAATCCCCAGATTCAGATCAAATCATTTGACCAAACTGTGAGTGGGGTATCCACACTCTCGTGAGCACGTAAACGTGGAAACAAACCTTCAAGTCTCGGCTCTGGGATTTGAGCCAGTCCTGGATGTAGCCCTTGGGATCTCTGGAGAAGCTAAGCATGAAGTCCCTCTGGATCTTCAACTGGTTGATGGACTCGATGGTCTCGTGGATCTGAAAGAGAAGTGACACAGGAACGTCAAACAATTGTGCTTCCTCTTTTCCTACTAGCTCTAACAAACACAAAGGAAGTACGACGGACGCTTGCTCGTCACCTCGGTGTGATTCACAGCATCCAGTCGTGATACAAATCAATACAGAGAGAGAGAGAGAGAGAGAGGGGGGATTTTGTGACACAGCTGCTCTCACCTTGTTGTCGAGTGAGGCGATTTCCTGCTGGTTGGCGGTGGAGAGGAGGAAGCTGCTCATCTGGCTCTTCAGCGGATCTTCCACTTCCACGTCGATGTCGTAGCAGGCCGTCTTCTTCTGGTCGTTAGGGTCCACGCTGGCGGGAGGCAAAAAACAAGACGAGTGAGATCAAAGCGTTGAGATGAGCGCTCATTAATGCGGAAGTGTCAGGTGTGATGTGTTTAAAAAAAAATAATAATAATAACTTTTCATTAATCTCTCGCAAACATCACCTCTCAGCGCCTGCAAACTCTCACACCTTCTCTTCTCTAATTAGACCAGTTATTCTCTGCTTGCTAGTGGAGTGAAAATGTGAAATAAATGTTCCTGAACATAAATAGATTTCTTATACACACTAAAAAAAAGAAAAAGAAAAAAACAGCACTAATTTTGTTTTGACAAGTATTTATCTGCTGCCACAGACTGTTTATATTCTGGTGTAAGACAGGGACACGTTAAAAGGTAAAACTCATCTCAGCAACTTATCAAAAGGCTCACCTATTAAATCTACACCTGTTCGTTTACAATATCTTATCATAATGTTCACGTCTAACTGGAAACTCATGTACGTGAATCACACACCAAACTCCATAGAGAAAATCTGCATTTTTAGCGAACAAGGACACAGGAGCTGCTGGTCGAAGGCCGCCGCGTTTGTCACGTTTGTGTTGTTGAGGTAAATCCAGACAAAGTGAGTAAAAAAACTGGAGTCACAAAATGGCACATTTGAACTGACGGATGGAGGCAGCAGACGATCAATAACTTGTGTTATGATATAAAATCACTCTTTTTCTCTATGGAGTTTGGCATGGGTGAGTGAGTGGTTAAAACTGCTTTGATCCTAACCTCGTACATCCTCATATTTCTGTTATTTTCTCTTATTCTGAAAAAAGAAAAACATGGCCAAAACACTCTCATTCACAGCCTTCGCGACATTTTCTGGTAAATGTCTGTATTTCAGCGAATCTTTAGTAAGAACTACCTGATGACGTGGTTGATGACGATGGGGTCAGGGGGCAGGAGGAGGTTGGTGAGACGTTGAGGGATCTCAGAGAACTTCAGACGAGGACAATCAAAAATCTGCGGAGAGAGAAGAAAAGCAAAGCAAATATATTAACATGAGATGGGGACATATTGGATTTTATCACACACTCGTGGATCATTTTGAATGGAGAAAATGCCTAGTGGCTTATTCTGAAGTGCCACAAGGGGGAGCATTAGCAGAACCTCATCAATTACCCTGACATTTAAAGCTGTAGTCTGTAACTTTTAAATGTAAACAAACGTCTGCTACCTTCAAAACACTGACAAATAACATCCCCAACTGATGGAGGCAAGGAGTCGAGATACCTGTTGGAAGTACTTGTCACAGTTGATGTACTCCTTGTCATGGGAGTCCTGCAGCTTGTTGGTCTTGACGTACTGCCACAGGGCCTGAATGATGCAGGAGCGGGTCTGAGTGTGGATGCCGAGCAGCCGGGCCAGACGAGGGTCCAGTTTGAACTGGGGAGGCTGCCGAGACACAATCACTGGGTCATCACCACACGTCAGACATTGTTAAAGCATTTCCCCACCCCGCCTAGAAATGAACATCAGTCATTAAACAATCTTTTCTGACTGGAAACTGAAGTACAACAGCAGTCTCTGTCTCCGTGTCTCCTCTTCTTCTGTGGACCAGCCAGTGGTGACCTGTAACTTGAGGCCTGCCGGTTTCCACTACAACGGCTGATTGCAGTGCAGGGATTACTCACAGCTGTGACAGAGGAGAGTACAATCTCTGTACAGTGTTAGGAGTAACTGTGTGGCGCCCTCACCTGGTAGTCCAGCATCAGCAGCAGGGTGCAGCGCACACTCACGTCCCCTGGCCTCTTCACCTGGAAACCGTCCGTTTCCTGGGTGGTGGCCGTGCGGTGCCACTGATAAAAAAAACAAAAAAAAACACAAAACACAGACTGAGTCACTTTGTTTAGACTAAATCTTTATTTAATTTTAGTACCGGTGTGTTTCACACTTTATTCATCAAAGTAGTTGGTTTGCTGTTCTGTGCTGCCAGTTTCTCACTGTGAGCAATGGGGTACAAATAAATGATTGTTTCAAAATGTTAAAAGCAGTGATGTTTTATTTATGGTTCCATGCTTTTGTGCCTCCTTGTCTCTTTGTCAGCTACAGAAAATGACATATTTAACCTTCAGTCCTCTTTCATTTAGTACAATATATACATACTTTGGCTTTTTCCTCTAGTGCCACCCTATAACGTTTTGAGTAAAAACATCTTGACAACAGCGGGGATGAATTGCAATGGCTTTGTTAAATGTCTAGGGCCATCATTAGGTCACATTTTCAAGTCAAAGCTTCATTTGTAAACCACTCGCTCTCTCGCACCAAACTCCATATAGAAAATCATTGTGAAAACACAGGTGCTGCTGCTTTAGTGCTTCCTCATTTAGTAAGTCTGTGTCACTTTGGTTAATCCAAGCGAGGGATTTGAAACAGTGAAGTCACAAAATAACACGTTTAAATTCACTGTGGATCAAACACTGCTAAAAAAACTGCCGTAAAAACGAGTGATTTTCTCTGTGGAATTTAGTGCAGGGAGAGAACGCTCTGCCGAATAACACAAATTCCAGGACGTCGCACAAACATAATTGAACTATGTTTAATATTTGAGGTTCTGAGGGAAGTTTTAAACACGAGAAACTATTTTACATTGACGAGGAGGAATGCACCTGCATCCACTACAGTGTGCTCACCCTGCAGAGCTACGTGTGTGTGGTTTCTGCAAACCAGCCGCGTGTGCACCATGCGCTGAAACAAACCACGATAGCGAAAGGTCAAACATGTGGCCGCGCGCCTGAATGTTATCATGAGAAATAGCAGCAACAACCACCAACGGGTGTATTTTAGTCGCCTTTTAGTCTCTGCTACTCGCGGTCGCCGCTGATCTTATTTACATCTCCATTTCGTCGTAACTTGCGCGGGAAATAAAAAGCAAAGCTCTGACATGACAGTGGGCCGCAGTCTCTCAACACACGGGAATATTCCGCTTCACTTTTCCAGCTGACTCATGCGGCTCAAGGCGGAGAGAAATTTTCTTTTGATGGAAAATCATTCAAAGTGAAGCACCTGAGTGCCTTACTCAAATGTGCTCTTAAAAGGAGGAACCTTGAGAAGTCATCATTTTCACTCGTATTATTTCATTTGTATTATTAAGTCAATACATTTCGCGAGGATACAAAGTCAAGGGCAGCTTGTGGCTGTTTTTTTAATAAGGAAGCGCTTGTTTCTCCAGCGCTCACACCTGCGTGTTAACCTTGCTGATGCTGAATTTAATAAGAGAGAAAAGAAATGTCCGTTTATTGAAAAAAAGATAGGAGACACGGTTTCTTCGCTGCACCGTGAAGAACCTATTACTGACCCCTGAGGGCACAGCTGAGCTAAGCTCCTGACCCACCAAGTGGCCAACACTCGGCAAAAATAATGCAAAAATAAGAGCACAGAGAGTATTTAACTTAAGTCTCTGCTCCACTTTAAATTTTAATTTTAATTTCAATAAATGTTCAAGGCTCAAAGAGGAGACAAAGAATGGATGCTTTTACTTTTCATATGTTAATTTATTTTTACTGGTAAAACCTTCACACTTTTATCAAGGAGGAATTGGAATTTGTGTTTCCTTAAAGGGACAGTTGAGGGTTTTTAGTCGTTATGTAGATGTGTCTCTTGAGGGTTATTTATTATTATTTATGACGTTATGTTCATGTGTGGCTTTAATCTGTTGGATATTGTATGATGCACATTTTGCACTTCAGTCTACTTTGTTGTAGACTGTTATATTTCATTCAGGGTTTGTTCATCTGTTGTTGTTGTGGCATCTTTTGTTGGGTTTTTATGACAAACAATACTTATTATGACCCTGGCAAATACTCAAACAAACAAACAAACGAACACGAAATCTAATAAAAAAACTCAACTAAAACAGCATTTACGAAAATAAAAACTAGCCAACCTGCTCTAAAAACTAATTAAAAGTAACTCATTTTAAAAACAAAAGGTCAAAACTTAATAAAAAACTAAAACTAATGAAAACTCCTATAACCTTGCTCTGTACACTGCTACAGAATATATATATTTTTCTTGCTTTGATTATCAGGGTTTTGTTTTTACGAATCTCACACTGACGTGTAAAATAATCTGGAGCTTCAGCCGACACTGCTATTTTATTAATAAGAATATGTGTTTAAATATGTGTCAACACAAATGTATCTGCATGTATTTGTGTACACCTGTAACTCACTAACTAAACCATTTATTGTGACCAAAGTAAAGAGAGTTTTTCTTCTTCTTCTTCCACTAACAAGTTCTGACTCAAAGTTTCCATGAAACATGAAGAAAAATTCTCCTTTGCTTGTTGCAAACTGACCTCGACCAGGTGGTTGTCTGGACCGTACAGGTCTTTGTCCAGTTCGATCACCAGGCTCTTAAAAAACGAGGAGAACTTCTTCTTCTGCTTCCCAGGCTGCAGAAGAGACAGACAGACAGACAGACAGACGGTCAGTCAGAGTCTAAACACACACACACACACACACACATTCTACAGATACATATACATATGCACATTGTTTCCACGTGTTTTCTTTATGGCAACGTTCACTGATCAAAAAGCCACAAGAGGCTGAGATGAGATGAGACAGAAAGTGAGACAGCAGACATTCTCAGGGTCCACTTCCTCCGAGCTCGGACCAGAAATATTTGTGGTTGGTGAAACCTAAACGTTTCCTACCGCTGTGAAATGACGGCCTTGCACCCGGACTGCTGAGAACATAAGAGCTGTTTGAAGCAAAGCTTCACACAGCACAGACAACAACAATCATATTCTCTCTCTGTCTCTCTGTCTCTCTGCAAACACGGCATCAATCGATCTGTTTAAAACCAGCGTCAGACGAGTATTTTCAGTACAAAAGGACAAAATCTAAAGGAAATAAAATGATCCAGAGCAGCCTCGGTCTCACTAAATTAGAAGATTATAATCCCAGCAACTCACGTCATCCAGCAGCTTCCCCTCCACTCGCAGCTCCCATGATGCAATGCTGCCGTCAGAGTCATCGGCGTCGGGCCGGGCCGGGTTAAAGGTGTTGGATATGTAAAGCCTCAGTTTACGCTTTTGCTGCTGACACAAGGGCATAAAAAGAGGTCTATCTTTTAAAGGGACATTTCGCCACGTGTTGACGTTTATCACACAGACACAAAAACACATACAGAGCAGTAAGGAAAGGAATTGGGCTTGCAACTGGAGGGTCATTGGTTCAAATCCCAGGTGTGCAAAAGTCTAATAGTATTGTAAGATTTTCTAATGTATTTTCCAGCTCCATAATAACAATGGATAATAATTTCCAAAGTAATATCTAGGTCAGAGGAGTCAAACTGGCGGCCCGCGGGCCACATGGAGTGTTAACCCTTAGTGCTCACGAGGCACAGATCATTGCCACAGGTGCACCCTTGGTCAATTGCTGTAGGAAGAATACACAACTCCTTATATGGACATCCTGGGGGTGTGTGTGTTTATAGGTCATATCTTCAGGCTTTACAGAATGCCAAGCCAAGCGAAATTTTAACTGTGACGTTTGTCCAACTTTCACAAATTCAATTAGATTTTATAAATGTTGAGTACTTTTTGCTCAGGTGTGTTTATAATAGAGCTGGTAAAAATGAACAGAAAAAAAAGGATTTTCACCAGATTGCCTATAGTTTATGCTGAAAAAAAGGACATAAGACACTCCATATTGCACATTCTTATAACCTCTGTATAAACGTTTTAACATAGTAACAGAGAAAAGCAGCTTAAATGCTGCTGTTTTAAGAGTTAATATATGAGTTCAGGATTTATTTTTTTTCACGTTTGGTGAGGTTTCTCGTCTCATGTCTTCTGATGGGTGACATCTTCAAGATCAGCTGTCAGGCTTTTAAACTTAGACCCACACAAGTCTTTAACAGCAAACTGTAGATGTACGACACATGGTTTTCTGCCGCATGAAACACCCCCAAAATGACTCTAAATGCTGCAGTACATCAGCCAGAAACACACCAAAAATGGAGGATAAGACATGAAGAACTCACATTAAACATGCACGCTCTTTTAAAATATATTACAATGTATATAATAGACCAAACACAAGAAGATGAAGGTAGGATGGATGGATGGATGGATGGATAAATGTAAGATCCGAAGTGACTTTTTCTAACCTTCATCGGTCGCTTCAGTGCTTCCTGAATGTCCACACGCTTGCGCATGATGGTCTGGTCCAGTTTGCGCTCAAAGGCCAGCAGGTCCATGTAGGCCTGAGACTCTGGGACCAGCTCACGGATCTGCTTAGAGGGGAAAAAATGGGAAAACACTGACATTAAAATCTTGAGCTTATAGACGCAAATATGACACAAGGTGGATTCAAAAGTCCGATTTTCTCCGTATGCGTCGCGTGAATGACGATTTGGGGTTGAAGCAGATTCTCGGTGCTGGTAGGTGGTCCAAGGACATTTTAACTCTCATTTTCCTTCTTAGTAGCTTTAATGTTAGGATACAAGTAGCAGAGCCAATGGTGAAGATAAGGATAGACCATGATAGATAAGACATTAAGCTAATGCAGATAATGTTATCTGACAACATGGACGACTTTTGATAGAAAGAGTGCGAACAGTATCTGATATTACTCCTTGGTTTGGAGTTAAACTGGACTGTTCAATATTTTTTACTTGGGCAAAAGTGACTAGATGATGTGATATATTCAAATATTCAAAAACACGTCGACTTTTTGCGGTTGCACCACGTCGTGCATTTGATTGAAATGTTCCTCATGTTTTATGCATCAGTTCTTTTCAGAATTCAGCCTGTGACACACAATGTTCTGGAATCTTGTTTTTGATTTAGAAATGAAGTTTTAATCAACGCTGCCAAACATCGTCTTGTTCACACTGAGTGGGTCACTGTGTTTAGACAGAAACAAACTCAGATGATTATAGTGGAGACTAGAATTATTTGACAGATATTTAATATTTGGGGGTTTTTTATGAGACGTATTTAATACCTAATTAGGGATGGACTGAAGAGGAAGAAAATGAATCTTTCGAGAATTAAGTCGTAATATTAAAAAAGTCATAATATTACGAGAACATTTTTTAGAGATTTTAAATCATGATTTATTACAACTTAATTCATGAAAGATTACAGATTTGTTCTCATAATATTACGACTTTATTCTCATGATATTATGACTTTGTTCTCAAAAGAGTTAAAAAAAAAAAAATGTCTTCAGTTTGGTCCTAAATTCCATAAAAGCATATTCCTTTCCTGCTGCCTTTAATATGATGGTCCACACACACACACACACACACACACACACACATGTTCTAGGGACACTGGGATAAAAATGACATGTAGTGTGTGCAGCCAAGCAGCCAGCACTACCATCAACATTACCATGCTGATGAAAGTCCTCAGAGCTTCAAGGGCTGCACACACACACACACACACCTACAGTTCACTCCCTCCCTCTTTCATGTTTCTTTCTAAATGGCTGCTTTCATTATTGCCTCTCTATCTGAAAGCTGGCTGCCTCTCAGCAGACTGAGGTGCTGAGCAGATGCAGGAGTGTGGCAGACATTCTCTGTCCCTGACTCATTCTTGTGGAGTGGCGCTCTCTGGCCACGCCAGCAGCTATCTGCCTGTCTGGGTTATGTTAAAGGATAAGACCTGGAGTCCAGACGCTCACAGTGTCCAGACACTGTCCACATCTGTGCGCTGGTCAGGATGTGGTAAGGTTTTTTTGGTCTGGCACGCGGCCGCCAACATTTTTTAATTTAATCCCAAAACCTCTGACGGCTTGGACTCACCTGGCAAAGAGGGTGAGATGTTGCCACCGCCTATTTCCAGCGCTCGGCAATGACCCACTGGCTATTTCAATTTAAATCAAAACGATACAACAACAACAAAAAAAAAAAGGGGGTAAGTAAAACCTTCAACATCATCTGGCCCTGTGCGCTTTCCAAGCCCTGATATCAAAACCTGGCCAGGACTGTTTGTCTGTTCACACGAAACGCAATAACACACAAAGAAGAAAAAAAACAAAACACAAAAAACAAAGCAAAGGTAAAAATATGCAGCCTCACCCTTTGCGGAAGAATCTTGTCTGCCATTTTCCTTCTCTTAGCACTGGAGAGAGGGAGAGAAAGACAGAGAGAAAGAGGGAAAAAGAGAGCATGTTACTATGGTGACTGATAGCGTAGCACCCAGGCCATCTGCTAAAATGCTGGGCCATATCCAGCACCCCAGTGTCCCAGCTGTGTGTGTGTGTGTTCATGTGTGTGTGTGTGTGTGTGTTCTCTGAAATGCAGTGGTCGTCCTGGAGAGCACGAACCTTGAACGGCCAAAAGAGTGTCACATCGCACAGCACTTTTTTATGAAATATATTCACTGCACTTATGCTCACACTCTCTCACACACACACACACATACACACACACACACACACACACATTGGTTTTCATGACTTCAGAGGACATTGCATTGACTTACATTCATTTCCTGGACATAACCTTAACCTCAGCCTAACCTTAAAACATATCTTTACCTTAAAATGTACTATTTTATTTTGAATTTTGTCCCCATAAGGAAAACAAGTCCCCCATAATGTGTCAATGATGTCCCCACAACATAAGGAATACCAGGTGCACACACACATGCTGGTTTGCATTCTTTGTGTGCACACTCGTAGACATAATGCATTCCCTAGCCCCCTTACTTTAACCTTAACAATCACAACTGAATGCTTAAACCTTAACCTAACCCTTAAACCAGGTCTTAATCCTCAAAAAGCCAAAATGTCCTCACAAAGATAGGTTTGCTTGAGAACTGGTCCACACATACACACACATTGGTTTCCATGACTTCAGAGGACATTGCATTGACTTACATTAATTTCCTGGAGACTTACTCTAACCTTAACCATAATTACTACTAACCCTGACCACAACCTAACTTTAAAACATGTTATGGGGACTTTTTTTTGTCCCCATAATGTGACTGTGTAATCGATTTAGGTCCTCACAACATAAGGAATACCAGGTGTACACACACACACACACATTTTACACCACTGCAGCAGGACTTAGATGGCGACAGCAGGTGTGTTTTTATAGGAATGCAGCGTCAAAGATTCACAGAGGAGAAAATACAGTGAGTGCATGTGTTTTCATTCATAAATCTCAGGCGTTCACATCCTGCTGTGTTTGCTGTTACCATGTTGTTATTTTTTCTGTCTCATACTTACCAAAGAGGGGCTATACTGTGATATTGTGAAGAGTCTGTGACTTTATTTCTAAAAAAAAAAACAACAACGCTTTGACAGCTTCTTCCTCCACTCTCTTTTAATATTTCATCTGTGGACACCTGTGATACCCTGTGTGTGTGTGTGTAGGGGGGGGGGCGTTGTAATAATTCTACCATCTAAGTGCTCTATCTTCTTGTTGAGGATTTGAAAAGCTGAATTCAATGTTTTGAGTGTATATATTTGTTGCACTACACTGTTTTAAGATGTCATCTGTATCCAGCCCAGTTATGCTGTAATGAAAAGCTTATGCAATCTGAATGAAAACAGAGGGAAACAGTAAATCTTATGTCTTAAAACAGTTACAGTTACATGTTGTCTTTTTAACCTCTACATAAATAAGTGGGACAAAAAGAGCAGAAACCTAAAAAAAACAATAAAAAGAATAAAATGTGATGTGTTAATTACGGAGATTTTCCGTTTCTACGACGATAACGCACGATTGTTTAATGTCATGATGTCACTGATGTGATTTCAGACGGTTTATCATTTTTTTGGGAAAGTCGATGAAGACAGAAATATCTCAATGTTTCTTTTAAATTTCCAAAAAGGATGTGGGTTTTCACCCTGATCGGTTGATTTATTAATCATAATCATTATAAAAAAGACCAAACTTGGTTGAGAGATAAGACGTGGACCAGGGGAAGAACCTACAAATTCAGGTGTGGTTTCAGAATAATAAAAACAAAAAAAAAACTTTAATATTGCTGTATTTATTTTGTTAAGTGTCTATGTGTGGTTTCTTTCATTTAATATATGACCATTATGACAATATATTCCCAAATCTATTTGGTATAGGACTACAACTAACGATCATTTTCATAATCAATTTATCTGTCGATTATTTTCTTGATTAGTCGAATAATCGCTTGTTCCATAAAATCAGTGCTTCTAAAACCTGAAAATGATGATGTTCTCAAAAATATTGACATATAAGAAGCTGAAAAATCTGAAAAATTTACTTAAAAACACTGAAACTGATGAATCGAGTAATTGTATCAGCCCTAATTTAGTAGTATACCATAGTTCTTCTATTTTGTTGATTAAAGTTTGTTTTTGCAGTGTAGAAATGTTCCTTTTTTGAATCACAGAGCACTGCAATAATCTGTGAAACACTAAGTTAAGTCAACATGCCAAATACTCAAAGATCCACAAGTGCAGTGCAAAGGAAAACACACACCTGCATCACAACAATCCGCCATTTAAATTCAAAGGTTTTCAAGTTGGATTCTATTCTTTTTTTTTTTAATGTTCCAGCTATCTATTTATATCTAAATATATATAAAAAAAACTGTTCCCATCATGCCATGCTCCAGTCCAAAGCATGCACCATCTTCTAGGTCTGTCATTCAGGAAGTGCTGGGTTGAGGTGAAAGGCAAAAAAGGGCCAAAGAGTCATCAAACGTAAGAAAAGGGACATGCAGCAGAAGAAACTCCTACTTGGATCCGAGCGTGGGATCTGATTGGGGCTCTCTCATGTCCATCTGCCTCGCCGGCATCTCATTGGCTCCGGGGAATCCGACTGGCTTCCTAAGAATTGGTGAGGATTCGAAGGTTGTCCGATTAGCGTTTTTCACGAGACAGACAGTGGCAGCAAGTAGAGAAGACGAGAAACACCTGGTGGGTCTGGCTGTGTGTGTGTGTGTCTGTGTGTGTGTGTCGTGTTCAAGGGTCTACTATTAGGTGCTAAACTCAGACAAGGGATGTGTGTGTGTGTGACAGTGTCCATGCGCACACACACACACACACACACACACACACATATACACACACACAAAGTGCAGCAGCAGACGAGGACTCGGGCGTCGTCGTCCTGCTCATCTGAGGACTCGACAAAGTTTCTTGAGTGAACCAAAACAATCATGCTTCACACACACAGACAGACAACACACTGATAATGGACACACTGTGAGCAAACAAGCTGTGTGTGTTTAGGTGGAGCTCTGAATTGAAAGATATGGATGTTGCTTAGATGTATAAAGGCGAAAAAAAAAACCACTCTACTTTCAACATTATGTTCATTTACTTAGATCTCATCTATCACTTTAAAAAAACTCAGGTTCATTCCTACCAAGACCTGACTGTGCTCTTAAAAATCCAACCTCAAGCATCTTAAGTAACTGTGCGTCGTGAGCAGTGAGAAAACACTTAACTGCAAGGGCAAACAGAGGACGGGACAAAAAGATCAGGGCTTTGAAAGTGATATAGTTTGGAAAGGAGAGAAAGAACTCGGCCGCACTAACCAAGAAAATACAAGAGGTGACTAATGAAACGTCACACAGAGGAAGCAGCAGAGAAACAAACCCCCAGCTCGACTGCAAATCTGAACGGAAACAACAGTGTTTAAAAGGTACAGTACTTAGGCTTACTGAAGAGTAAAACGAGAGAGACGACTGGGTCTACACACACGGAATATTCGCTTCTCCAGCACAAGCAACAACTGCCTACGCTGAAAAAGAAAGAGTCGGACAATAAACTCATTCAAACGTATTATTGTCAGTAGGGAGTTTCAGAGATGGAGTCATTTCTTATGAAATGCGAGCGCCTGTCTGTGCTCATCTGAATTTGGAGAGGAGCTCAACACAGATGGCGCCTTGTCCACTAAACGGTTCTAGCACCAGTACCAGGTACTATCCCGCGAGTAGAGTCGAGCCAAGCCGAGCCAAATCACACTAGAACTGGGTAGTGGGAAAGCGCCAAGAGAGAAGTGAACAGAAAAGTGGGTGTGATTGTGTCTATTGCAGCTTTAACTTTGTGATAATTTAATAAACATGATGTTATTGTCTTCTTTATATGCTTTTTGAGAGTCGCTGTTGTCGCTGTTGCCACTAAATATCAAGATAGAATCAGTCATTTCTGTATGTTTTTGTAATTAATAGATTCATTTTGCACCATAAATACCTTAATATTGTGAAGTACAGTGTTTATGGTTCCAGATCAAAACAAACACAACAAATATAGTCGGGCTGGGAATCGACGGAGACACCACGATATGATATTTAAGTTACAATTACGATATTGTCACAATATTGCAAAATACCGAGTATTTGCGTAATCATATATTGAAAGTGAAATGTTGATTGATTTCTGTTTATGCTAATCCACAAAAAGGTTCATGTTTATTTGTAGCATCAGTTAAAAAATGACATGCTAAACAATATCGATACGATACAATATCACCACGACAATATCATTATTGTGATATGACGCTGACGAATGACCTGGGTTATGGCTCTTATAAATAAAATGTATACACTACTAATTTTCAGCAACAAACATTGAAAGAATGTGGAGCTGAGTATGTGTTCTGTTAAAATGGGAGAAGATATGGACCTCAGGAGAAACTGAAAACCTCTTTATGCCCTATAAGCATGACATAAATGTGTAAATAATAGCGCAAACTTGATATCTAGGACACAAGGATGGAGTATTTTTACAAATCAAATTAGAATTAAATCCTATTTTTAGCAGACGCTTTGCAAAGGACAGTGTTTGTTTGTGCTGCAGAGGCAAGTGTAGCTGCAACCATAAGGTCTCAATGACACCGGCTGACACAGGTGGTCTGTCCTCAGTTGGCAGCAGTGTGGGGGTCTGTGAGCTGGAGCAGCAAGGACACACACTCTCAGAACAACAAAGCAACAGCGAGACGGGAAAGGGACGGAGGCGCTGGGACACACGGGTCACCCTGGACCATTGATCACACTCAGTGTCCTGCGAGTCTGGACGTTAAAGCACTGACGCAGGACAACATTTCCCCAGACCTGTTCGACAAGTCGCTTTAATTGTGTGTGGATCAATTGTGCTGCAGAGAGTGAGACAATGAAACGGAGAAAGACAGAGGGCTACTGCATATTGATCCCCTCTCTAATGACCACACCTGCCTCACAATCCCTGTCCTCACACAATAGATATCCAGCCACTCTGCGTGTGTTTCTGGTAAACTGATTAAGGAAGCTACTAATGATTATTTTCATAATTAATGAATTTTTGGTGCATTAAAAGTCAGGAAAAAGTAGATCTATGTTTCCCAAATCTCGGATTAATGATGTTCTAAAATGTCTTGATACAAAACCAGAAAAATATTCACTTCAGAAGACTTGGTTAAGTTATTACAAAAGCATGCAAACTGATTAATGGAAGAAATCGAATACTGATGCTCAGATTATGTTCGAGGTGGTCGACCATACTGACAATAAATAACAACACGCCAAACCACACCTAGGTTCATACATGTCTTCACTTAGTCGTGTGGACATTACACAGAAAAAAATTACAGATTAATGGATTGAACGGAGGAAACACTCAGTCATGGCTGTGAGTGGGATGCACAGGTGAAGGGCAAAGAAAAAAGTGAAATGAACACAGAGGAGACCAAAAGTCATGGTTTCATTCTCATCAGCGTAATTTAAAAAAAAATAAAATAGATCAGGTGTAGACAACAAACAATATTTTTAGAATGATAATACATATTTATCACATTAAATAAACGTTCAACGTTAATTTATATGAGCTGGTAACTATTTTATTTGGAAATAATGTGTTAATTTCCTTCTCTGTCATAATTATATTGTGTATATAAGTACGAATTATGTGATGACATGTAGTAGAAAGATGTCAGCAAGCCGTGTTGATTAATTCATTCATATTTGAAGGAGAAGGGGGAGGAGTCTAAATACGTTTTAAACTTCTGAATGATTTGATTTGTACGTCTGCTCGAGAATTGAACATTTGTTCTACTTTATGTTGGGAATAAACAAATTAAACCAAACTAAACTATCATCATGAACAGAACAGAACACTTTTGTCCACAGATTTAGAAGTAAGAATCTTCACGTCCAAAAAGCTGGAAACATGTTTGCTAACAATCACAATTTACTGGTGTGCTACCTATAACGAAAATAATTTCTAATCATTCAACAACTAAACGACTAAATTAATAAATTTCACCATTTTATGGACTAAAAAAAACAGTATTAATTGAGAAAAGCATTCAGTATTTAGCTCTGCTGAGCAAATGTTAGCCTCCTAGCATGCTACACGATGGTGAAAGCGCTTAGCATGTTAGCATGCCGGTGTTAGCGTTCAACTCAAAGGGCCACAGGGTGACACAACAAGCTAAATCACCTCAATGATCGACGAGACAAGAGTATTAATTAAAGCTGTTGTGAATTGAATATGTCTGCTGCCTCGCTGATTATCCTATTAATCATTTCACACTTAATGAAAAATAACCTGCATGTTTCATTAGCGGGGCTCGTGTGTCGTGCTACCTCCAACAACGAGGTCATGTTTTTTGTCTGCTTATGAACAGCATACGTGAAAAGCTAAAGGACGGATTTTGATGAAAATTTCTGTGGATGGACTGTAGGTTATGGCCCGGAGGAAGATAATGGATTTAACCTTGCAAGATAAGGGAGTTTTTGGTTATTTTTATTCATAACATATCAGTATTACTTTGGAACTTGCTGTAAGCTTCTTCATATAAACTAGTACTAGTATAAAACCTGAGTTTATGAAATCTTATTTAAATATAACATATCTCTTTTACTTAGTCTAAAATTTAGGCCTTTAATAATACATATATTTAGATTTGATACCTCTGTATTTCCATAAAATATGAATTAAGTCAAGTTTGTTGTTCACATAGACTTTCAGTTGAGTTGAGAGGGAAACCATGGCGATTGTTGTCACACATGAAGTGCTACTGTATTTAAGCCATGCAGTGTTTGGGTGGTGGACGGATTCACGGATGATTCACACTCACTTCCTGGCCCGGTTCTGGACGGACTGCTGCTGCTGCTGCTGCTGTTGCTGGACCTGCTGGACCTGCTGGGAGGGGGCAGGCCTCTTACGACTGGGCTCCATCACCGGGGTGGGCAGGCCGGGTCGCACTGCTGGGCTCCCTCCATACGGTGGGCCGGGGGGGCCCATGGGCGCTCCCTGGTGGGGCATCCTCGCTCCAGACGGCATGCCAGGACGCTGGGAAGAAACCGAGGAAAAGAGGAGCAGGGGTCACAAATATGTAGAAAACAGTCGTCGGCATCATGCGTATTTATAAGAAACGAGCGCTTCTAAAAATACAACAAAAGAAACATCAGATCAGTTGTGACTTTTATGTACTTCACACTGCTGGATTAAAGGCGGAGTCGTTTTTATTTTGTCTGTGTGACCAAACCATGGAGCAGAGCTGCGACTACGTTTGTCTTTGTCAGCTCCGAAACTCAATCACACATAATTCTGCTTTCAAGCTGAAATAGACACGTTTCACTACAACTTGTCATTACGATGTAAAACTGTAACAGCAAAGCACGTTCATACTTATCCCCTGTGAGTGTTGCTTTCACTGTGTTGATTACGGGGATGCAGTTTTCATTGATAAATGGCAACTTGATTGATGGCCCGAAGGAACAGTGTTGTTCATTTTCCACTGCTTTATCCTCAACATGACAGTTGAGGGTGGGCTGGAGCCCATTCCCAGTTGATAAAGGGCAAAAAGTGAAGGTACACTCTGGACAAGTCGTCCGTCTCAAGGACAACATACAGAAGAAGGAGAACCACTCACTCTCACATTCACACCTATGGTCAACTTCGAGTGTCCAATTAACCTAATCCCAAATCTGCATGTTTTGGAATCCCACAGAGAATCTTCACGCACACATAGAGAACATGCCAACTCCACACTGAAAGGCAACTGGGATCCAAAACCATTGACCTTCTCGCTGTGAGGAAACAATGCCAGCCACTGTACCACTGTGTGACCTGGTGCGAAAGTTGTCTGTTGCATCTATAAAACAAATTTCTGCGTATGACTGGTAACATTTACAAGTTTATCAGACACTCACTCGCCCATACCAAAAATTCCATAGAGAAAATCAGCATTTGTAGCTTGCAGGGACACATTAACTGCTTGTCGACTGCCAACTCATTTAGTATATTTGTGTCGCTGAGGTAAATCTGAACAAAGGATTTCAAACACTGAACACTTACTGATGAAGGCAGCAGTGGATCAACAACTCCTGTGTGCTGCGACGTTCAACGGCTGATTTTGTCTAAGGACTTTGGTGCAGGACAGAAAAAGACTGTATAGCATTGAGATAAAGCAGCTCACATATTCCTAACATAATAGATTGTGTGTGTGTGTGTGTGTGTGTGTGTCTCTGCTGGCAGCTGGTTCCCAGCACTAGCTGTCCCACAGCAAAGTCAATGTGTTAACCGCTCAACAACGACCACACTTAAAAAAAATATGAACTATCCCTTTAAGATCACCAGCAATCCCCACATAGTGCACATAGAGTCTCTTTTCTACCTGCAATAACCTTTTAGCAATCAAACAACAGCCGGTTTGGTAAACAGGAGTTTGCTTTGCGCAACTCAGTGACGTCAGTTTACGTGCATTCTGTTTTGTTTCACCTTCAACCGTCTGCGGAGTGAACATGTCAACATGAGGTCTGTCACAGACGGACGGTCACATCACATTAGAGAGCACATAAAATATGCAGCATGTGATTTATGAAGCCTTTCAGGCCCGATTGTGAGAGACAAGAGACGTTTCTGCCAAACCCAGATTCTTTTGACAACATCGACTGATACCAGAGCAGTGTTTAAAAATCCCCAAACTGCGATATAAACAAGAGCAGAGCGGTTGTGTTTCTGTCTCGTCGAGACACAAAAAAAGTTTAATGGCTGAGAAAAAAAAAAAAGAATTCTTCTCACTCACACACAAAACCTCCAAGACAATGCAAACAGTGTCAGAGGTCGCAGTCTCACGCTCTCGTCTCGACGTGTGAGAACAACTGGGCAACTCTCACCTGTGCCTGTCACTCCCGTGACAACAGCTGCCGCCCGCCTCATTTCATTTGTCTGAAAACCAGGAGCGCGTTCATGTGATAGAGACAGGAATCTTTTCCCTTCATTCAGAGAGGGAAAAAGAAGGACCTTCTACGACATCGGCGCAGAGTAACCACGCTTCTTAATTAAAATGCCATTACTACGAGTGGAGGAGGGAAGTGCTTCTACTTAGAGAATAAATACTCTGCTGTAACTAAAAACAATGCAGTTTTAAAGTGACACAACTGTTGGTGTTCTAATCTTATATAACACACTATTACATGGTATTTGTATCCCTGTTATTGTCTATTATTGGAAAACCTAAGGATATACTTATTATATTATTAGTATAACACATGTATTTCTTCCTTTACTGCACCTCCCCAGTCCTGATAGGACAGTAAATTGCTATTTAATGTTATTACATTACGTAGTAAAATAACAACTATTTGTGTCATTGTCATTGTATTTATTGACATAAAACAAATGCTCAGCCATAACCTGCTGAGTTTTCTTAAATAATGTTGCATTTAATAAAGTTATAACTTAAGTAACTTGGGGAATCCATGGGGGAAAGAGGGAGAATCTGATTAGCTTTTTACTCCCTACAGATTTGATTCAGCCCTCATTGTTGGCTCATTTAACGTGTTTAAAATGTAATGTCTTAATTAAAAAAAAAAAAAAAAAAAAAAGGTAGCTTGTGGATTTGAGTGTGTGATGAATGTATTTGGATGAACATCTGCAATTTAGAAGAGAAGAAATATGCTGTGCTAGAGTGCAAGGACAAGTGGATCCTAAAAAATATGAAAATCACTGGTGGTTTCAAACACTATAAATATTTTTGCAAAGAGCAGACATGGTGTCTTGTTGGACTATTTAAACCACAAAATATGGTCGGATTCCATTCTCCATAAACCACCTCTGCATTATTAAGAAGATGAATTATGAAAGGGTTTCATTTGTTTTTCATTCCAACATTTATAAAACGCTGTTGCTACGTCAGGTACATTCATACCAATGTCTTTTGTTATTAAAAAGAAAAAAAATATAAAAAGGAAATGCGTCAAACAGCCGGGTAAAGACAGACTGACTAAATGATGGAAATCGAGGGTTGTCTCTCTTCACACTTGCATCACTTAAACCCACCATTTTCGCTAATTTTGTCACCTCTAAATGATGATAACTGCACACACACACACACACACACACACACACTATGTGATGGTATTATTAGAATTTCAACAACAACAAAAAACCCAGAAAAAGAGCATGTTTATGACAATTTAAAGACACAGTGTGTGAATTTGAGCAGCATCTACTGGTGAAGTCGCATATTGCAGCAGAATATTCCTCACCCTCCTCAACCTCACCTTCTCTACTGGCTCTTTTCCACTATGCAGTTCTAGCACGACTCGGCCCGACTCTACTCGTTTATTTTGCTTTTCCATTAGCGACAGTACCTATGTTTTTTTTAGTACCTGCTCTGGCGAGATTCCAACCGAGATACTAAAATGTGATGTCAACAGACTGCTGGACACTGATTAAGTCAGAGAGTGTCGTCACTGGAAGAGTCACCAAACAAAGTAAATTGAAGCCGAGCCATAGGAAAAGTGTCACATGTCCATTGCAGGCTACTTTAAAAACATGGTGGTCCAAAGACGACCCAGCTTCTGATATATAAATAACACAGGCTCATTTCTGGGCTAATAAAAAACAAGGTGATTGTACATTTAATAAGAACACACCAGACTTTTAAGAAAGTGCAAAAAACCCCAGCGTAACAGAGAGAGATTCAGCAGCTCAGAGCACATTATGACAACATTGGACAGGCGGAGGTGGACGTATCATGTGGCCTTTGAAATGGTGAGCGAGCACAGATCCTGTGATAAGGAGAGCGAGCAGACGTCGCCGTCACTCTGGCTGGGTGTTAACTGGGAGGTGTGGGGGGCTGGGAGGGTCAAAGCAACTGAGACAGGTCTTCAAATGGGAGAGGATTTTAAAACAACATATGGTCCGGACCTCCTGCTCGACTGTTGCCACCGTCTGGCGTCTTAACAGACCCCGTCTTTTTCCTCTAAGCCGGACAACAACATCCAAACAGGCCTCAGACGAGACTTCCAGACAGACACTGTTAGATACTGTTACTTAAAAGAGATACTCAAAGTCATAACTGGATAATGTGTGAGATAAATTCCCCCCACCTAAATCCACACACACACAATGAGTGTTGCTATAATCTGACCTGCTGAACTGACTCCAGCTCTCAGGCCGGAGCTCTGCCAGCCAGCCAGGAACCGAATCTGCCATGTGGATGGATATCTGAGAAGAGTGTTGGCATCTGTGGGGAAGGCTGGAGGGATTTGGAGAGGCCAAACTTAACCCACACTGTACTAAACACGTGAATCTTACAGCGGGGCGGTCACATGAACGCTAGCCCTCCGAGACTTTAGACTGGCACCATGAAATCTATCAAACCTGAGGATGAGGTTCCATGACTCACTCTTCCAGAGCTCCTTTTCACTATCGATGTATTGATCAGTAGATCGAGTGACATAAACACTGCCAAAGTGTCAAATGTTATCTTCAAGGGGCATGGTGAGATCTCCCTAAATATTCTTGAAACATTCCAGGAAAATGCAGCCAGGAATGCTGAGAATTTCCAACTATTGTTTCCCTGTTTTTTATTCATTTGTTTGTGTTGTTCATTCAAATACTCGTTTTCCCCATTACTCTAATTGTTTTTGGTCACATCAGATGATGTTCCATTCATTTTCAATGGGAAAAAAATTGGCAAGACCTCAAATATTTAAAAAAAGGATAATGGTTGTAGAAGATTTACTGATCAATCTCAACATTTCTGGTCAAAAACTCCTCTCTTAAAGTTCAGATCAGGGGCAGATGAGGGTTCCATTCATTTTCAATGGCCAAAAAATGGCAAAATGAAGTTATATATTTCACATAGTAAAACTAGCAGGGGAGAACATTAATGGTTGTAGGAGATTCCTGATCAATCTGAACATTTTTGGTGAGTGAAATGAGGGCTCCATTCATTTTCAATGGGAAAAAAATGGCATCAAGTATAAATAGGACACATGAATGGCTATAGTAAGGTCGGAGGAGATATTAACGCAGTTGGGAATACTGAGTACGTCAAACTATTGTTTCTTAATGGGCCCTTTTTTAATCCTTATTTGGACATTGATATTTGGAACGCCAAGTCAGCAATTGGTTTCCTGTTTCCACAATCTTTTTGGTCATTAACTCCTCTCGTAGCTCAGATCAGAGGGAGACAATGGTTCCATTCATTTTCAATGGGAACAAATGGCAGAACAAAGTTGAATAAAGTAGCGGGAATGATGAACGGGTGGTAAGAATGTCCAGGAGGAGCTGGACATTTTTTTGTATTTGAATGGTTGAAAAATGTAGAGGGAGATCAAAAAATGGTGGAAACCCAGAAAACAATAGTGCTGACTCAGCATTTCCAACTCATAAGATGTTAAGAAAAAAAACAATCTCTATTTTTCCCTATTGTGCTGCTAAATGCTTTTCTGACCAATCAATCACAACATAACAAAAAGTACCCGCACCAGTGACTGTGTCGGTGTTTGCACTGATGCTTTTGTTTAGCGTTGTAAAGGACGTATTGATTGGTTGACTGCAACAATGATTCCTGTGAAAAGGGAGTTCATTGTGTGATATGTCGTGTTTCTCTCTTCTCTCTCTATCATGCTGTAAATGTTTCTGCCTTGACTATGTGCAGTACAGTCAGAGCCTTGAGATAATGTATGTTGTGATTTTGGGCGTTGCACAGATAAAGTTCCCCGTCATCGTCCTCTGATTCGGTTGGTTTTTCGTGGGTTTTTCCACTTTGTGTGGGACCTTTTTTTTCTGATGCACTTCTTGACCAATTTAACGTATCGCAGACGACACGTTTGCACTTTGCATTACCGTAATTTTTATGGTTAAAATAAGCAAAGATGGACATTTTGAGGCTTAGGTGTTAAAGGGTTAAGTCAATCTATGGATTCACAATGAGCTGATTCATTGTGAATGTCCCTGAACCTGAATTTGATATTTTTTTTATATACTGAAACTGATATTGGAAATATTAATACTGTTAAGCTCTAGTTAAGTGGAGATTCTATATAAGGCTGTGACATAGGAACATATAGAAATGATACCGCTGTGATCATGCCATTAATCTACTCCTTCAATTAATTAAATGATTAAACAGGACGGATTTACCAGGTATTAACGTCAGTGTTTTCAACAGCCGTTTCTTTCCAGACCAGAAAATCTTCGTCTGGACTATTTTGTCTTTGTTACAACTTTCAATAGCGTCGATCCTGGCAAGGTCTGTGGATTATCCAAAGAAACCAAGAGAGTGTTTTGGCCGTTTTTCAATGCTGATCAACGCTGAAAGCACACCACAGATGAAACATCCATCGCACTGAATCGGCGGCGGAGAACTGAGACACTTCAGAATCGAAGCATATACAAGCAAAATCTGCATTGCGACTTAAATGATCACACATGAGAGAGAGATTCTAAGTAGATGGCGGTGAAATAAAGCTTTGAATCTACAGTTTGTGTTTCTTTGTATGATTGAATATGGAGTGCTGACGCTGACTTCACCAAGGAAAACTGATTTTTTTTTAATCTACAGTGTAGTGTAGATGATGCAAGGTGAGTAAAATATTGTAAAAAAAATAGCTCATCTTGTTTAAAAACCTTTTTTAAGGTTTTTAAGATAGGTACAGATTCTACACCTATCTTAAAAACCTTAAAAACGTTTGAAAACTGCTCGCCTCTCCTGCACCAAAGCCAGTAGAGAAAATCGACAATTTTACATCACAGCACACGGGAGCTGTTGATCCACCGCTGCCTCCATCAGTAAGTTCAAAACAGTTATTTTGTGACTTTGGTGATTGAAATCCTTCCTTCAGAACTTCCATCCTCCAGAAACTTACCAAACGAGGCAGCAGTTGATCAGCGGCTCCTGTGTCCCTGTGAGCTAAAATCACTGATTTTCTCTATGGGGTTTGGTGTCATACAACCATACTTTAAAAAACAACAACATTCCGAATCCCTTTAATCCATACCTTTCTTAAATGATGAGCTGGATTGGTCTGATTGGGGTAAAACAGCAGCTACAACATATACAATCCATGGTAATTTCCCCTTTTATATGTCCTTTCAATTTATTTTATGTTATCCTATTTTTATTTTATTTTATCTCTTTTCAATGGTCATTGTTCACCTCCTTGTTTGGGGGGGGTGGTTAGCTCTGTTTGATAAGTGTACCGTTTTTATGTTATATGTCCTGATAACCCAATAAAGATATACAAAACACACACAAAAACCCAACTATCCCTTTAAGCAAGTCATCCAAAGCAATCCAGATGTGGGCGTAAAGGTGATGTTTACGCTCAAAGGTCCCATCACCCGCGTACACAAACACACTCTCCCAGTATTCCAGATGATAGAACTACAGTGTCTTGTAATATGATTTGGCTTATCAGGGTTTCCCATGCGGGGCAGTGGAAGGCTTTTCTCATTACCTCGGCCCTCGTTGACCTCCAAACACACACACACACACACACACACACACACACACACGCTTAGAGAAGCAGCACAGCAAGATGAGGTCAACGCCAGAGAAAGAGGAAGAGACCTCAGTCCAGAGCATCAGTCCTAGAAACCAGACCTCAGCCAAACAACTCTCCCCCGCGCACAGCACACACACACACACACACACACACCAGGCCGCTTTCAGCCTGGAACACGATGACCTTTGGTAACCACAACAATGTGTGCATGTACGGCATGTGCATGTATTTCTGTCTGTGCAAACGCACCGACATGTGTGTAAGAGTGCGTGTGTGTGTGCGTGCGTGTCTGTCTGACGGCCACGAGGAGGGGGGGGCGGGGGAAAGGAAACGTCATCCCTTGCCACAAGCCTACAAAGTGCGCCAAATCATCGCCATGTCCCACACTATAAATATTTCTCCATTCTGCAGTATACACACAGCGAGGAACCTGCCACAACTATTAAAACAAGACTTTTCCATCTTAACATATGAAGGGGTGGGGGGAGAGTAAGCAGAGGGAAATATTTGGCTTGAAGCAGCCAGAGCCTCATCAAGGTTAATTGGTCTGTTGAGAGGACACACTCAATTCGACTCATCAATCACCGGCTCCATTGTATCCTTACGTCTCTCGCTCTCTCTCTCTCTCTCTGTGCACAGCGGAGCCGCCGTAATGACCGCTCCTGTCACAGAAACAATAGCTCATCTTGTTTCAGTGTGTAAATCTACCTGGTGCCACTACGCCCCGCCATCAGCGCTGATTAAAACAGAGTTATGTCTGGAGCCAGAGGCTCGGCCAAGCCAAGTTCTGGGATTTTCAGGCATGTTTGGGGATTTGACAAGCGAATGCCATGAAGTGTGTTGGACCCTCTCGACGCTCTTGAGGGATTCTGAAGTGATGCCAGCTTTTTTTTTTTTTTTTTTTTCAGAAACCATTGCAGAGGTGAAACTCAGTTCAGCAGAAAAGTGGAAACCACAGAATGAAGCTGACGTTCATGACAAAAGAGTTGGAGTCAAGGACACAAGTATGCGGACTTTCACACATTTTCTTTTTCTCCTGCAGGCTCCAGCACTTTATCTTTCAAATAATAATAATAATCAACATGGATAATAACTGCCTAACAGTGTCAGCCTCGAGTAGGTTTACATCGAGAGTGAAAGAAACGCGTGGGACGTTCCAAGTTTGGACATAAACCGATACATCAATGCTTTGGAACACAGGTGTCAGGAACTACAGATAATTATATGACTGTATAATGTATACTTTTGCAGTTTTATCTAACTTATTGAGCCGTTTTATCTTTTTGTTCCGAGGTGTTCAGACGACTAAAAAAATGACTCTGATACAGGTTTCATTTCCTCGTGTGAGTACAGATATTTTTCATTCATCTCAGTTTCATTACAGGTATAAAAAAGCCCCCAAATATATTCACATGAAACAACCTGGGGACAGGAAATGATTCTTCAACTGAACAAATACTGTAAAGCTTTTTTTTTTTGCCTTCTTAATATCGAGGATAAGGTCTCGGTGAAGATGGACAAAGGTGAAATTCACTTTAATGAAAAAGCAGAGGTGAAATAATACTGTAGTGTCGGGTTTAACGGGTGTAGAGGTTTGAATTTTTCCATTTTACTGTCTTCCACTGTACAGTTTTACCTTAAAGATGTTAAGAACAGATTGGACTCTGGCCTTGACCTTCATGAAAATACTAATAATATTCATCAATATTTTGATAATAAATTGACTTTTGAGGTGTTTTTTAATTAAAATCAAGATTAAAAAAAATGTTAATTTTACATTATTTTGACCTGAAGTGATAGTTTAAGTTATAAAATATACACCTTCTCCAATTTACACTGTCTTTTTCATGTTTTATGACATTAAAAATGATTCATTTAATGTTCTGCTTACAAAACAGAAAGACATCTGACGATGTCACCTTGAGCTTTGTGACATTTTATGGGACATTTTTTAACACCACACTAAACGAGTCTCTGAGCAAAATAACTACGCGTCATAGCCAAAATGAAACCGAGGGGGAGTCCACAGAGAAACAAGAGGGGGGGTTTTTTTACATAAAAAGGTTAGAAACGTAGGAACTTGACTCAATGTCAAAGTCAAATCTGCCAAATGTCTGGACGGCAAAGTGTCACATCCGTGTATATTAAAACTGGACCAAAACAAACCACACCACTGTGCTTTTGGTAACAGTTGTCTAACCTTTAACCATGAGCAACACTTGGCTTGACATTTCATACTCGCTGCACATGAATGGGCCGATTGTTCTGCACGATTTCCAGGACCAGACCGAAGCCTCGCCTCTACGTCTACGACACTACATTCGTCTCGTGACCTTACAGGTTCAAATCCTTCCCTCCGTCCCATCCTGGAAAGCCTCTCTGACTGTGTTGTTGTGAGTGGACTCGTCATCCAGCCCCCCAACCCACCCACCCTACCCCCTCCTGTCTGTGACTCCCAGGGAAGCATGCTCAGTGTGAGCGTCTCTGTAAGCCAAAGGGGGAGCTTGCCGCTTTCCCCCGGCTTCTATTTCTACATAATATCCATTTCTCTATGTGTGAATGTGTGTTAGAAAATCCTCCTCCTCCTCCTCCTCCTGCTCAGCTCCATCCATCCATGCTGCTCCACTTCTTGTCATCTCCTAACAGGCTGGGATCCAGGGGGCTGGAAATAACCTTCACATGGCAGAGCTTTACCCAGCTATCTCTCACACACAGACTGCCGCCACCACCACCACCACCACCACCGCTGCTGCTGCTGCGCCGACTCATGCACACACACACACACACACACACACACACAGGACACAGACGCACACACAGATGCATGCCAGAGCTCAGCTCCTTTCACGGGAATGACGGACAGCGCCACTCACCACTCCATGGACCAGGAACTCAAACAGTTTGCTCTTGGTGGCTTTCCTGGCTCCCCCCGCCGTTTCCTCCGTAGCCATTTGCTCAGTCCCCTCCGCTCACCCTGCTCAGTCTCCCCTCTCCTTCTTTTGTCTTTCCCTCTCCCTTCACCCAGCCTCCTGTTCCCCTCCCCTGCTCCACTTTCCTTCTCTTTGTGCTCTCCTTTTCAGCACTGCCTGTCCCTGACTCTCCTTTTCTCTCGCTCTCTCTCTCTCTCTCTCTTCCCTCCCTCTCCCTCTGTTTTGAATGTGCAGCAGCCCTGCCGAGTCTCTCACTGTGTGTGTGTCTCGCTCACTTTTTTAGTTGAGCTGCCTTCCAGGAGCCCAGCACGTCCCTTGGAGGTGGAGGTGGAGGCGGTGGGGGAGCGGTGCGGGGGTCTGGCAGGGGGGTTTCAGCCAGCCCACCCCGCTGCTCCCCCGCACAGCTGTTGCATTCCACTGGTAAGATAAGGGCATGAGGCGGGAGAGAGGCTGCTGTTTGGTCTAAACGGGGGCTGGGGAGGTTAGAATCAGTTAGCCATTCCTTTTCTGCAGCTTCCCCCTGGTGACCAACCAAGAGGCCAGGGTCAGCACACACACACACACACACACACACACACAAATGTGTTTTCATATCATTGTGAGGACATATAATGCATTCCCTAGCCCCTTAGCCCTAACTCTAACCTCAACCCAATTCTAATTTCAAGACGCCTTTAAAGTTGTGGCGTCCAGACAAAAATGGCCCCACAAAGACTATTTTTCGGACCTCACAAATCTATAAATACAGGCACACGCACACAGGTTTGCACACTTAATCTTGCCGTATTCCTAACCTTGTCCATAATAACTAGGTAATGACTCACCTGATTTCAACGTTTTTTCTTGTTCTAAACTTAACCAGTTCCCCAGAAATGAGGCTCTGCCTCATTGGGACCAGGTTTTGGTCTCCTTGAGGACTACTGGTCCTGTCAAGGTCAGTGTTTATGCCAGATAGGGTCCTGAAGAGGTGGCAAATACATGCACACACACACACACACAGCTCAGAGTTTGAACTCATTCTCAAAAAAGGACATTGGGCTCTTAAAGGGGCCACGCTGTATTTGTGGAGGTGGGTTTCCATCCGCCTGTTTTTATGTTACAATCTGAATAAGGGGAGACATCTACTAATTTTTAAAGCCATTTCTCTGTTAAATATGACAATTGCAGGATGATTTGTGGCATAAATTTAAGGTCTTAAAATGCGTGGAGAGGCTGGAGGGTTTTATTTTTAAGGCGATTGGAGGGTTGGGCTTCAGTCACACCTGTTATTACTAAGAAACCAAAATGTAGGAGACTTGATTTAATGAACGCTTTAAATCAAGCATTTCTAATGGAGAGAGACGAGATATTTTCATCTCGGTGTGACATGTGTGCACTTAAAGACGCCGCACGCGAACAGGCCGTTATCTCCTCCAAAGACCTGCAATTGAAATGAGGGGGGAGAGTGTGTTTGACCGCTCTTCACAATAGTTGAGCTAATGTGCTGTGAGGCCACTTGACAAAAGAAGAAGGCCACGTCAAGAGCACCTTCATTTCCTATGTGTGCGCGGCCGGGCCTTTGTCAGAGTGCATTCATAGGTTACCAGTGTTTCCTCCGCTCGCCTCATGAGCTTTACCTTTCACCCACAGGCTACGGCCAGGCTGTGGCTGTGGATGTGGCTGTGGATATGGCTGTGGCTGCAGTGTCACATCAGACAAACGGACTGCTCTGGCACAGCAAGGTGACTGTGATGCCCGACATATGGAGCTGTTGTCATTTGTTGGGAGACTGAAAGGTTATATAAAGTAAAAACACCAAGGAAAGAAGGATGTGACGTGAGGAATAAAGACTTAGTGAAGTGCGGGTGAATCACTGAAGGTGTACACGCATGCAAACCATAGCGAGTGAGGGCATTTTGCCTGGTCCTCGCATCTTTAAAGGGTTTTTTTCAGGGTTAAAACCTGGTTTTTAAGGTTAGAAAATTGGGTTTAGGTTAATGTAAGGGTAACGGTTAGGGTAAGGCCTTTAGTTGTGTGTGTGACCTTGTATTTCTTACCTCTTTATGACATTTTCTGGCATAAACACTGACCTTGTCAGGAGCAGCAGTCCTCATGGAGACCAAAACCTGGTCCAAATGAGGCCTAAGAACCTAAGTTTAGGGTCAGAGATAATGCTTTGTTTTAGGCTGTCAGTGCCGTGTCCTCGGAAGTACAGCTGCACAAACCTGTGTGTGTGTGTGTGACGTGACATGACGCGTCGTCTCACACTCCAATTACACACGAGCCCGAGCTTCGCCCGTCACCACACAGGTCGTTACTCTGACTAACAGCACGCCACGCTGAAGTTGATGACTCTTTCAGGATCCCTTCTTCTCTCTCTCTCTCTGTGTCTGTGTCTCTCTCTCCATCTCCCTCCCTCTCTCTCTCCCTCCCTCTTTCCTTCCAGATACGTCAGAACAGGGTAGTAAAATATTCATGAGGTTATTTGAATGACAAAGGAATTGAAGTGGGACAGATTCAAAAAGGAGGAGATTGGCCCTTTTTGACACATGATGATGAATTTACACTGTCGCCGTCTCTCCTTCCTCTGCCGTCCGGGTGTGAAAGACGGCAAAAAAGGTGTCAAACCAGGTTTCAAAGAGGGACAAAATTACAAATAACCCCCGACGGTTTCAACTGAACATGTGAAAACCTTCAGTTTGTCACCACATTGTGACAAACGTGCTCCTAAGGCAAAAACCTGCAGTTCATTTGTTGCTTTTGGACATATGGTTAGTGTGGGACATGTAGGCCAGAGGTTATGACCTTCCGGAGAATGTGTCAGGAGCATTTAAATGAACCCCCGTCTTCTTTATCCGCTGTACCGAGCGAAAAACAAGGGACATCGCCGGCAAAATGTACGTCCTTCACAGCTTTGATGATTAAAAATCAAACATATTGATGGACAAATGTTGTCCCTCCCCATGTGCTGCCATAGCAGCTTTCTGCATTGGTCTGCTTGTTGCTGACACCTGCTGCTGGGATGCGTGTACTGCTGCGGTCCTGGTGGGCTTTGAAGAGCACCAGGAACCCAAAATCCTTCACTCACTGCCGCCTGAAACCCATCCGTCTCCTCGCCGCAGTCAAAACTGCAGCATCGACATCGGACCACACGCACATTAACCTTCCATTACGCAACATATGACACGCGACTTCAGTGCATTCATCACACGGGCAGACAAAGTGGCCATGTCAATTTCCCACAAGGTCAAAAAGCTGAGCTTATCCACACAGATTCACAGACTCTGCCAATACCCCTCCACCCACCACCACCCCCCCTCCTCCACCTCCTCCTCCTCCTCCTCTGTTTCCCCAGCGACGACACGTGGGCATAACAAAGAAATCCAGCAGCCTGGACGATGCAGAGGGGAGCCTTGAGAGCAGGAGTACCCCCTGCTGGAGCCCCACCGTCTCCTCACCAAATGGTACTGTCCCAGTGTGTAGCAGACAGGGAGGGGTGGGGCAGAGGGGGGTTAACAGGGGGTGAAGGAGCAGCAGCAGTTTTATTAATGACCAAGAGAGGGAGCAAGCAGCCAGACAGGGAGGAACCACATAAAGACCACATCAGTTTTTTCTCCTAAACTATAGACTATTTAGATTTTTTTTTGGGGGGGGGGTTATTCTCTCCACTTTCTTATTTGGCCACAAGAGGGACACACAGAGCTCATGTTTCACAGTCCACTTACTGTCTGGCTGCACTATCACTTTACACTTCCTCGCTGTGCTTCCCAAACCAGGACGCCTTCCTTCTCAGATATCCAGAGGAGGGGGGAAAAGAAATATGAACAGTGATGAAAATCTATCGCAGTACCTCACAGGGTTGTCATGGTGACACGTTAAAGGATCAGCGCTGAGGTAGATTAATTAGGCTGTAAAAAAAAAAAAAAAAAATAGACTGATCGCAGACTTCCCTGAGCTTTTTATGACGTATAATGTCATCATTATGTCTCGGCGTTCCAGCGAAACTTAAGCTATAGATGTTCATGCGCAATATTTCAAACTGAATTTCATGAAAGTGTTTAAATAAATCTAAAAAAAACCACAAATTTAAGTCTATCAAAAAAGTACTTCTCTGTTGTTGGGAGTCATTTTACAGACTGATTAAATGATAAATTAATCTTGTATTCCATAACTCTTTATGACAGTTACATTTATCCATTTATAATGTACTGTGTAATATATAATGTACTCATACACTCATTTATATTCTCCACATGAATCCCAGCTGACACAGGGGGAAAGACAAACTGGACAAACTCTCATATTCACACCTACGGTCCGTTTAGAGTTAACCTAGCTAACCTAGTTAACCTAATCTGCATGTTTTTGGACTGTGGGAGGAAACAGGAGAAAAACACACACTCACACACACACACACACACACACACACAGGGAGAACATGCAAACTCCACACAGAAAGGTCAAACCGGGATTTGTCACCCGGTGACCGTCTTGGTGTTAAGCAACCATACTAGCCACTCAACCACCGTGTGTATGTATGATGATTATGGGCCAGGACACTCTTCAGCTCCATGAGTTTGATCCTGGTTAAACAAAGGTGTAATAAAAATGCACAATGTCTTATCTCCAGTGTTTTCTGTTTTTATTTTAATATAATGTACTGTAATAAACTAGCAGATATCACATGAGCGCCTGCTCCTTTTTTCCGTTCATTAACGGTGAGTAGTGTAGTTTTGTAAAGCGTGTTCATGCACATGAGCAAATAGATAGAGAAATAAATGCTTTTTTTGTGATTTTAATGCTATTTTTGTGAAAAAAACTAAACAAAACCTTTTTTTCCCCATTGCTTTCCTCACTTTGAGTCTCCTACGCAACAACAGGCTGAAGTGGAGTGAAAGAGAGGAAGAGAAATCCATACTCTTTGTCTACGTTTCGGCTCAGGAGTCAAAAAGAACAGGGAAAATTGATACAGGAGTTGGAAATTTCTCTGCCATAACGGATGTGTAACGTACAGTTTCCAGTGGCAACGTGTACATACCAGAAAAACCACGAACATGCCCTCATCAGCGTTATTGTCGCAGACAGATGAGGTGCACGGGGGGAGGTTTTTTTGGACTGTACTGAGGCCACGAGGAAAAGTCTGATCCCCTCCCACCGCTGGGGCCCCTCTCTTCCCTTTCTTCGGTTTATGAGCTGCACACAAAAACCCAGCTCAAGCTGCTCAGAGGCCATAGCTTGAGGAAAAGCTACTCAATGGGCATCAAAGAGACTGTACAAAAGCACACAGAGCCCGCTACCTCCACCACGGGGGGATTAAAGAGGGGAGACGTACATTCAGGAGGTTTTTTTTTGAGCAGCAATAAAGAGAAACATGGAAAGAAAGAGTGAAAAGTCTCCCATGACGGTTGAAAATAATGAGGCATCTGCCGATATTCTGCGCTCAAAGTGATTCGGTGCAACGCGTCGTGAAGGAAACCTGCCCCTGTGGATTTGGGTTTTTTTTTTTCAAATTCCAAAATGTAAGTTAAGCGCCAAAACCCGGGAAGCGGCAGATAAGGAGTTCAGGGGTCGAGCTTGTTTGGGACAAAGAGTCTTTATGGTTCAGCTCCTTCGGCTGCTCCCGAAAAACAGGGAGTCATTGTGCGAGCAGATGGAAAGACGGAGCAAACACTAATGAGCAGAGTTTACCCACAAGCAGCGAGCTCCACGCCGGATCACGCCTGGAGCATCACCTGCTCCGGGGCATTTCCTGTTTGCTGTAGCCATGACAACGGTATAATCTGCCCAGTGTGCTGAGCTGAAAGCCAATGGGACGACGACAACGACGCCGACGCAGGCTGCAGTGACTTTGAAAGTGGAGCAGCAGCTGGTGGAGCAAATGAATGAGTCAAACTAAGAGAAAAGAAACGCTTATTTTTCAGGCAGTTTGCAGTGACTCAGCAACACTGGCCACGAATAAACCCAACCACCATGAAAAATTGAACGCGACGAAAGAGAGAGGCGACAGAACGAGGGCAGGGTTGAGCTGGGGTGAATTAAATGCGTCCATTTTCATGTCAAAAAACTTGAAGTATTATCTCAGGGTCAAAAAACACAAACCAATCCAAGAAGCAATTACATAAATAAATTGCACACTGTATAAGGTTCACGCCTATCATCACAGATTTAGATCCTCTAAATCAGGGGGGAGTCAAACTCAAATGACCCGAGGGCCAAAGAGGGTCCAGTCTGGTCAAGCGAGGGCAGAAAAACCAAGTGTTCAGTAGATGATTTGCGATACGAGCTTCATATTATAACACAATATTCAATCTGAATATCACAACAAAACATGATCATCATGATGTTTCTCTGCATTTCAAAGTAAAAGTGCTTGTTTGTATATGGAGCAGTTGTATAGTTCACGATAAAAACAAAATAAATCTAAAATTAAAACACCAAACAAGCTTATATATATGTATTTAATAGTGTAGTGTGATCATTACAACTGAATTTCTTATTATTATTATTATTATCATTACAAAAATTCAGTAGTCTATAGTCTACACAACCAAAATACAATAATCTATTTATTATTTACACGTTTCTAATATTGTGACTGTATTTACGAAATCCAGCAAGCCAGATATTATATAACATATATGTAAATACATATATATATATATATATATATATATATATATATATGTAAACTACTATCTACTACTAACGACTAGTATTTTTAGAGGTAAAAAGATTAAGAGAGGTTATAATTAAGAAGTTATATTGTCTTACGACCAATATACACCTAATATTATACTTGTAAGTAATGAGCTCTTTGAAAACATAACTTAAATGTGGATTGTACTGAAAAACACGCTGTTGAACGGCGTTTAAAAGAAAACAAACTGCAAACGAGGGGATGGTGAAAACAGTTCCAAGTACATCTTTTTGAATAATTCAAAGCGTTTAGTTGCAACATTTAATTGTGCAAACGTGTGCACCAGCCTCTCTCCGCTCATCAGAGTGTGGTGCAGTATTGAGATTTAACATCTAAAATGGGTCAACCTGCTGCTTACTGAGCTGTTGCTGCTGCTGCTGCTGCTGCTGCTGCAGCACCAACAGGACACAGACAGACACTTTGTCTCCACGTCAAGTCCAACACTCTAATTACTCAACTAACACCACATTAAAAACGCGGGAGTAATATGCAACTGGGGAAAAGTGAACACACACGGTGGTTTTATAGGTGGGACAGCAGCGATTAAATAGCCTGATATAATCCTGAGAAGGGCACAGAGAGAGGGAGAGAGCGCCGTGTGTAATTAGGTTACAAAGAGCTTTGCTGAAAACCATAAAAATCTATAATCTCATTGTTGGACCGGCCACAGTGGAAGGTCAGAGAGCTGTGTGGACAATGTGTTAGCTTCAAATTCGTCCGATCTGTGGTAAATACGCCGTATGTGCCGAGAGGAGAACAAATGTGATTACAATGTGAACAGATGAAGTTAAAGTGATATATATGTATAATAGATACAGAAGTGTGACACATTTTTTGTCCATGTGTCCCCAGTCTGAGACATGTAGACTAAACAAAAAGCTCGCCTCATAAAATCAATGCCTACTTAAGTCCATGGCATCTTAATAATGGTGTTTATCAATTTCTTTTGTTGTTAGACGGCCATTTCTGGAGTTTGTAAAAAACGCTCATTCTCCTGCACCAAAGTCCATTGAGAAAATCTGCATTTTTAGCTCGCAGGGACATGGGAGCTGCTGCTCCACTGATGCCTCATTTGCTAAGTTTGAATCACTGAGTTACCTCTAAACTACATATTCAAAACACTGATGTCGCAAAATAAGACATTCGAAAATGATGATAGAGGCAAAAGTGGATCAACGACTCCTGCGCGCTGTGGCGTAAAATCGCTGATTTTCTCTATGGAATTTGGTGAGGAGCGTGGAAGGAGCAAAGTGGAAACCATATTCTTTAGATGTTGTAGCTGGTATAGAATGATTAGGCTTTTCTGGCGTAGGTCAAATCTGTTTCCACTCATGTCTGGAGCGGCACAGTCAGCGTCCATTATGTTTCAGCAATGGCTGAAAGAATGGTCGTCAATAACAGAACCGAGGAGCTCCAAGGTCTTCAGAGCGTTTGCTTTGTCTGAAAAAATTTCCACGTCAATATCAAACGGGGCCAATCTTCACATTTCAGAGGCTGAACCCAGCGACCTACTGTATGTAGAATCGCTCTCTTGATAGTAATCGATTAGAACAACAGCAAATGATTTGGGGGTTTTGTTTTTTTTTCAAAGACGTTCTTTCCACTCCCGAGAACTGCCGCAGCATGTCAGCTCTAATATTTAGTGAAATCAATAGTTCCCATAACTTATCCTGTAATCTCATTTGTTTCCAGGGTAACAAGCAGAGCCCGCACATTCCTCTCGGGCAAAAAAAGGAAGTGTCCCCATTGTCCTTTTATCCCTGCAAAAAAAAAACTGCACAACACAACACTAAGCCATGGGAACATTTAATTGGGTGACCTGCTATTGAGGAAACAAAGCAAAAGGAGTAAAGCTCACCGTTCACAGAAAAGAACATTTGAGGCTTTTCACAATGATCAGAGTACACTACTTAATACTAAAATGATATAAGAGTTTGAAACATTTGATTTTGAGGTGTTTTTTCCTTTTCTAAAGCATTATTATTTGCATTAAAAGATCATTTTGAAAGACAGACCTCATGAAATAACAAAAACACAGGACACTGAGTTGTGATTGTTCATAATTTCGAGTTACTGACTTTCTTATTTCCTTATTACACAATAAGTGAATTGAGGTAGAAAGGATTTCTTAATTGTAAAGATATATGTATAGACTCTCTGTGTGTTATAATTTTACAGTTACTGTGCCTGTTTGAGGACGTGGAAGTGGCTCTTTTAGTGACATACATTACAGTACTGTATCTGTCACATTTCTACTTTCCCGTGCAAAGTTTGCAACCCGTGAAACAAACGATAACGTGATTAACAGACTGACTGACGTTCCTTGCGTTTAGACGATATTTGTAATAGTGAGATTAAAAAAACCCTGCAGCTGTGTGTGTGTGTGTGTAAGAGGAGATAATCCTGTGCGTCTCTCCTTATAAAAAAAAAAAGCCAGGTCGAGCCTTGAGAAGACTGTAAAAGGAGCTGATCCTGTGATCCTCAATCAGACCTGAGGAGCTGTGACAGCACCTTGCATACTAATGGGACTGCTCTACTTTTGTGCCAGCAGCTGGGTCAGGGAAGACTGGAATCTGAAATGTTAACTATTTCTGTCCTGTTTCCTCCTGGAGACAGAATAACTCCACAGTTCAGAGGAGCTTGGATTCTGCCTATACGGCCTGATAACATAGAACAAACCTGAACAGAGAGGAAAAAGCAAAAAGAAGGCAGCATGATCTTCCACAGTTGCATGGAAATGTGATATCTGGACATTATCTTTGTACAAACACATTAAAACGGCTCGAAAAACATTGTGACAAACCAACACAGCAGCCATAAATGATACGGGACATGACAGAATGCACACAAAGGCCTGTCTCAGATTGAAATGGAGTAAAAAAAAAAAAAAAAGATGGTGCTATCTGAACAGCAGGGAGCAGATGAGTCACAGACTCACCAGAACTCAACACTTCTGTCTGTTAAACCCAGTCATACACAGACAAACACACAAAAGTCGACCAGTAGCTGCTCAACATAGCACTAAAGCTGCAGTAGGCAGGATTGCTGGAAAACTAATTGACTGTCAAATAATTATGGCAATAAAGCCCCAAAAATCCAAGAAATCTCAGTAAAACTGTAACAACTGGGACGGTAAATCTGGGTAAATCGACCGGCAGCTGCCCTTGTGGCACTCTAGGCCTGGCCTCACTCATCGTTCATACCCATTGAAACAGTGAATGGGCCGGCACAGCAGTCAGGTTAGGTCTCTTGCCCAAGGACACAAGGAGCCGGGAATCAAACCAACAACCTTTGAGTTGAAAGACGACTCGCGCTACCACTGAGCTACCGTTAATGACCAGAGCAGGACACAAACACACACATTTACAAACGTTCTGATTGGTTTGCGGTGAATTCACCACAATACGAACTCGTCTGGTGTGCAATTGTTACACACTGGCCCTTTAACCAGAGAAGGAAACCGATGTCAAACAACAGTTTCAATATATAATAAATATCATTTTCCTCTGCATCAGCAAAAAGTAGGTTTGGATTCCACTGTGTGTGTGTGTGTGTGTGTGTGTCCCATTATCCCACTGCTGTGTGTACACACTGTCTGTCAGCACATTAACACGGTCCAACTTAAACTTTTCCTGCTGAGATCCAAAACACACAGGCTGGAACAGCGCCGTTTACATTAGAGTGCGTGTGTGTGTGTGTTTACACATGTCCTGATTCAGACTCAGGGCATCAGAGCGTTAAACTTCCTCTGTTGGATATTCTGCATCAATAGAAAGTTACTGAGAACAACAACATTAGAGCTAGAGGAGAGACTTGTGAAACTCTGCGCCTCCTCCTGCTGCTGATTTTGACTGAACTCAAATGAATTTGTATTTAAAAAGGCACATAAATGTGTATATCTTCTGGTTTCTTTGCGCCATTTGACAAAGGAATCATTAACACTGGATCATTTTGGTTTGTGGACAAAACAAGACATTTGAGAACGTCATCATTTCCAGGTTTGGTAAACACAGTTTCAACCTTTTCAGACATTTTAGGGACCAAACAAGCACTCGATTAATTGAGAAAATACTCGACAGATCAATCGATGATGAAAATAAATGGCTGTTATGGAAACTAAACGGTCTCAGCACCTCTCTCAAAAACATCTAGACCAGAGGAGAAGACGAACGAGGGTCTGGATTGGACCCGATTTATTCTGCGCATGTGTGAATCCGCAGATACTTCCTGTGATGACACTTGTGTTTGACACCCGCCATAAAACAGATAATGAAAAAAGTGTATTCATTTGAATAAAAATAACAATGAAATATATAAGATTATTTCATTTAAAATCCCCTACACCTAGCACGGAGAACATCGGGTTCATACGGATCAGGAAGCGACCCACTTAAGAAAGTGAGGCCACTTCCTGTTATGAAGGCTGTTTCCAGGGTTAAGATTTGCACTTGGATAGATGGATGGATACCGGAAAGCAGAGTTACTTGTCATTAGGGTAGCCCCTCAGGACTTACACGGAACGACCGTCCAATCACAGACAAGACAGTACCGGAATTCCTAAACGTATGAATAACTGCCAGATATCAAACGTTAAAGTTATCTTGGAAAAAGGAGCAGAAGAACTCACTCATTGAATATTTTTTGACAATTCTACAGCCATAAATTCTAAATAAATCCAAGCATCCTGATTATCATGATGGCCATAAGAGGGTTAAATCAATCATAGTTAAGCACTGGTTACTCTGAGGTGGCGGGGAGAGGAGGGCCCCCCCCCAAATCATATTCAGCTTAGGGCCCCATAAAGGCTTGGGTCGGCACTGGGTCGGTGACCAGGAATGAATTAAAGACATGCGTATAAAAGCAGGAGAGGCAGGCAGGACAGGAGGATGAGCTTCACTGTGCATCCCCTCTGCTCTGCTGCTCCTCAAAGTGTCTGATTCCCACACCAGCCAAGGTTAACAAGCCGCGATGGCTGGTGTCTGCGTCGGCTGGAAAAGCGAGGAGGTGGAGGTGGAGGAGGAGGGGGAGGAAGGTGGTGCAACTATACAGTGAGCTGTGATGATGCAGACAGACTCACAGACTCACACACACACACACACACACACACACACACACAGAGAGAGGGAGCTACTGTAGCCCCCTTAAATATTCGCCTCTACATTCATCCCCACTCCCTGCACAATACATTGTGCACCATGCCAGGGATTAAACCTAAATACAACACGAGGTGGGAATTAATCCTTGCTTGGGGTTTTATTTGTTATGTATTTATATATCTAAAAGATGCACAATATATTTCAGCTACACGAGGGAGGGGAGGGAGAAAAAAAACTCCCTCTTAATCCGTGTAGCCTGCAGGATAAAGACAATATAGAAAGACTAGTTTTAATGGTGGATGCGGATTCTGAGCAGACACAACAAGGCAGTAAAATAATAAATAATAATAATAAAGGTATCACAGGGAAGCACGAGCATGACCATACCTTTCTCTCCATCACTGTGCGCTTCTGTTTTTTGGGGCTACAACTGTGAGCAGGATGCGTCTGTCTTTAGTGGAGGTGTCCGGTCCCCTTTTTTAAAAAAAAAAAATAAAAAAATTTAAAAATCCTCCTTTTTCCACTCCTGAACTTGCTCACGGCTTCCACGCACACACAGCAGCGTCTCCCGTTCACTTCCCCATCGCTGGAGTGGACACAGCTGCTTGTGTACGCGTCTGATCAGCGCTGGCCTGTGGGACGCCGAGCCGGGGATGGAGCCAGAGCCGGGATTGGTGAAGCCTTGTTGGGGAAGGGAGCAGGAGCGCAGGCGCGGTCTCTCGCTGGAGAGTCGATATAATGGAACGTTAGCGAAGGCAGGGAGTGTCAACAAATTACCCTCAGGAGAAACGGGGGGCGACAACTTCTGTCCTGTGTGGAGGATATTAAATGTTGAACTGGAGTCCATTTTAGTACAGGGTGAGCATGAAAACTGACTTATTATTTTATGATTTATATTTATAAATATGAGGAGGTATATGGAAGGGGTTTAGGTGACTTCCAAAGTGTGGGCTGCGGCCTCCTGGTGGGTCGTGAATGTACTGCAGGTACAAAAAAATTATTCAATTAAAATTAAGTCCATAAAAATCTGTATTTCACATCAATATTTGGTACTAGTAGTTAGCTAATGTGTTGTCTTTTGTTTTGGAATTCCCAAACCATAACTTATGATGTTTTATTTCAAATAAATCCAGTCTGTAAAAAGAAAACAAATCACAATTTGGTTGGACCATATTGCCATTCACCCTTTAGAGGGTCTACGAATCAGGATCTGGATCAAAACATAATCTAATTATTTTAAAATTCCACTATTTTAATGCATATTTATGTATTTATTTTACCTTTATTTAACCCGGTAAGTCAGTTGACAAAGAACATTAAACAATTCATAACAGTCATGTGAATTGTTGCCCTCACTAAATCATTAAAAGAAGAAAGCGTAAATTAACTGAGTTTCAGTGTCTGTTGCAGATGATTCCAGTCGTATGCAGCAGAAAACTGAAATGATCAAATGACTGAAAGTAGTGTGGACTTTGGGGGACGAGTAAGTTAATAAAGCTGCTGGAACGAAGAGCAAGACTGGCGATATGGATATTGAGTCGTGAGCGAAGATAAGATGGAGTTTTACCAATTAAGGTTTTGCAAATTCACAGAAACCAATGAGTTAGTCTGCGAGGACGAAGCCCAGTAACAGAGCGAAGGGTTTTAGAAGCAGATCTGTAAATTGCATCAACATAATCTATGACAGGGAGGACTGTACTGTGCATACCGCCTTTTGATTTGTTGTTTTAGCAAATGCTACAATGACCGCACAGTATAATTATTTCTCTATTAGAACACATCCAGAAAATGTAGTAAACATGTAGTTTTAAAGCAAAATCAAATCAGCTTCTACAGGTTTTACCCTAGCTTAACATAGACACGATGTAAGAATCAAGCTCATCAACAATGTGATAACATATAAAGACCAACTTTCAGTCACTACATTCCAATCCAAAAGACAACAACGACAGAATTTGACAGAAAAAACAACAAAGCCGCTGGAGCCCTGAGAGTTTTGCACAGTACTGTACACACAGTTTGTTTGGTTTGCTTGTATTCTCTGTGTCGGCTTTGTTTGCCAGTGTCTGCCATTTATTTTGAACAATCAGTCAAAAACAGTGTAATGAGCCACAATAAACATTCCCGAAGCTCCAACCACAAAAACAAACTGGTTATGGCTGCAAAGTAAGAGCAGATTTTAAAGACTTTTGAGGGAACGAGAAGCCACAAAGTCAGATTCATATACGTCTTTCAAAAAAAAAAAAAAGCACAACAATAAGCAGCATTGTATTGTCTCTTTATATATGTTCATCTAAAATGTCCTTGCTTCTTGCTGTATAGTATTTTTAAGTTACAATCTGAGAGAAATGCATGGGAAAACATGGTTTCTGATCAGAACCGAGCCTGGACCCAAACATTTCTTAAGGTTTGTGCAGCAGCACATCTGGGTCATCGCTGTGTTTCAAACAAAGCTTTCTTCCGCACTGCAGTCCACTGCACTCCTGCCTACCAACAAACTCAATCAGCAGAGATTTACTACCGGAGCCTTGGCTCGATATCAGCAAGGAAAACAGCAGATACCCCACGGCTGAAAAACCGCCTGGTGCACTGTTGGAGAGAGAGTCTCGAACAACAAAGCCTAATCTGAAAAAATAAATCTGCTGCTGAGATGTGAGCGTTTTACCATGTGGCGTGATTGGATTTCAAAGGCGATGCGTTGCTGTGATATCACCAGTTGTGCTCGGCAAATGAGAATGAAGTTGCTTTTTATTGAATTGGCCTCGGCGAGGGAGTGGCTGCAGAAAACACTGCAGATTAACTTTAATATCAAAACTCAATCGGCTCTCACTCAATTCCTGCTGTCGCATTTAAGGAGACAATCAAATCTGAAGAAAGATTCTTAGACTTTATTTGATTTTGAAGTCACTGGAAGTTTTATTGATTTTTGATGAACACAAATGCGGCGTTATTTTAGGCTTTTTTGGCAGCTGAAGACTGACGGGAATCCTGATTTGTCATCTTTTCCTTTTCAGTCCTTGACATCAAAATAATCTATAACAGGCTCTTCTTTAACCATCTTCGACCAGGCGGTTCCACTGACAACCCTAGACGTGATGAGGAGATGAGACAAATTAATGGAGATGTAACCACAAACATGCAAATCACTGAAGATACTCATCTGGACTTACTTGCTACTGTGCTGTTTGTTATGAGCGATGGGAGGCGGGGCTCTCACAGCCATCTCTCTTTCGATTAGTGATTTCAGCGACGCGTTCGGACAATTTGACTTCCCCCTGGACAAAAACCACAATCATCACGTCTTTGAGTGCAAGCTGTCATATTTGGTTGGATAAAAAACAAACAAAAAAAATCTTACTTTTGAGCAGTGATGACCACGTTGCGTTTGGGCTCGCTGTCGTAGCTCACGCTCTCCACGCCGTAGACCTCGGCGAGCTCGTGGATGATCTTGCGGTGCTCTCTGTTCATGGGCGGGAAAAAGTGGCTCCTCTTTGGATGTTTTCCCTGCACACATCAGTAATGCATGTCCATTAAGAGGCCACTTAACTGACCTGCCTGCATCCGTATGTACAATTTATTGGTCAAAATATGCAAATATAACATAAACATTAAGCATAAGGTTTTATTAATGGTAGAGAAAAGCATAAAATCTGATTTATTTGAGCAGCAACCCTTTCTCTTTTCTTGTATATTTCATTTCAAATCTGTAGAACGCTTACAGCCCACAAGCTCGATAATATGTTATGTCTTTGCTGCTCCTCCATCGACACACATATTAGCACCACACATCAAGTTACCTCGCTGTAAGAGAAATAATCAAATAAATCTGGACGTAGCCGACAGAGCCATAACGAGGGGGGGGGGGGGGTTAGAAGTGCTCATTTGTATTTTGCTCTGTCTCTTTTATCTTTATACGTCGAGTAAAACTGATAAGTAACAGCAAATTATTGTTCATTACTATGATACATGTGACTACAGGGAAACTAGCAGTACTACACTGCTGATTTCAGATTCATAAATTATTTACCGCATAATATTTACCGCTCTTCGACATTTATGTTCTTTTGCAAGTTCTCCAACTGATGTGAATTTCAAACGGTAATCCAATGTTGATATTTAGCCCCTCTGGGACTATTCCAAGTGTGAATCAATTAATTTTATTTTATGAAAAAGTATCCATTGCGTTCCCTTACATATCTTCATATGATACATGTTTAATTTCAAATTTGATCTCTAATTTGTTTCTTTATTTGAATCTATAAGCCAATTGTTATATTTTGGTCCTCGAGTTTGACATAAATCTGAAAATGAATAGTAGCCTGTTCATGAAACTGGAGTGTATCTATTATACAGCCATACATTTGCCTATTGATGATGTACAGTTTAGTCTGGTTTATTCTTGACCCCTTAAACCCATAGCAACAGTTTGAAAAACAGCTCAAAATTACATGGCTTTCCCCAGAAGAACTTGCACAGAACACAGACTACGTCAGCGCCCGTCCTCACTAAAGCTCCTGTGTCTGAATCAGGTTCACTTTCTATAGCCATGTTCCAAAAATCATGTGGAAAGTTTATTCACAAGAGTGGACACCTGCGGAGCAACCACATACTTTTGGGTATGTATGACATGTGTGGTCTACATACTGTTTGCAGGGTCACTGAGCGTGTTTGACCTGACATGAAAAACTTGGAAAGCAGCAGCTCCACCTGCTATGGCAGAAGCTTGTCAGAGAGTTACAGCTCAATATTACGATGAGACTTTACAACCACATGTTTGGGAATGTAGAAATCCACACACACACACGGGTGACAATGAAGTGAGAAAAGACAAAAACCCTTTCAGAAACACACGCTCCTCAACAAAAATGCTTGGCCTTCACGATTCATAAAGGCCATCCAAAAAGAAGTTGGGTAGTGATAAACAATATTTTACCACAGTGACCTTGGCAGCCTCGGACCAAGTTACATCACTGCCTAAAACAAAGCTGAATAAACACTGATTGTTTTTCCAGCTGCCCAATGAGGTCCCTACCAACTCAGCCTGGCTTTAAACACAGCTCCAAGTGAAGCGTTATCATAGCACTGTGAGACATCTACAAGCAATTTTTATGACATTTGCATATTTATGACTTCTTTGAATCGAGATGACTTGTTTGTGTTTGCTGACGACTGCTTTACGTGCCTCTGAATTGCCCCCTGAAATGCTAGTTTTGTATAGACTTGAAAGCAATCACAGCTGCTTCCATGTTGGAGGTCCACTGCAGACTGTGTGACAACTCTGTCAGAGAATTACATGATTAATAATCACAATCCATCTATATACAGGCCTATATTTATACATTTTCTTTTTGTAACGTGAAATAGTTCATTCATTATATTCCCAAAGAAAAAAAGAAGAATACACAAGGAATAATCTCTTGTATAAGGTCCATGGCTGAGAAGAAATTGAGAACCTCTGGTTTAATCAAACAGGAATAGCCTTCATTTTAATGCCGTGTTCCCTTTAAGTGGAATGGTTTGGTACAGTAAAGTATTTTTTTGTGTTTCCATTAGCAATAGTACCAAAATAACCAGCTCTGACCATTCCATTACATCTGGTGGAAGTTGAGGCATTTTTAAAAAGTACTTATAGTGAGGGTAACCTGCATAGTGGTACAAATACAATGTGTAGGAAAAATGACTTCTTCAGTGATTGTTGTCCACAAACAACGGGATCCCAACACAACCACTAGAGGGAGCAGCCCATCACATAGGAGGCCAACCAGCACCGGGTTCACTTCATCCACTCACCTTATTAACCAGCTCAACAAGATTCTTGATCTCCTCTTCTACGTCCGTGACAAACTTCAGATCCTTCCTAAAGAAAAAAGCAGAGAGAAGTTTCAGTCATCAGCGTCTGTTCGCTTTGAGGCTGTGTAATAATTCAAAGAATGGTTTTCATAATTTCATAATAAGGGTCAAAAAAGACAAGACCTGGCATCGTCTTTGAGGCTGTCGCTGTACACGGAGGTGGAGCGGACATTGAAGGGGTCAGTAGACCCGTCGATCTGCAATGCCTCAGCCAGGCGTCTGTTTCTCTCCAATGTAGCGCACTCTTGGTCACATTCAAGTCTGAGAAACAAACGGGTGAAAATGTAAATATTTGGGATTTGTTTTGACTTTTGCCCCGAGTAAAAAGCAGATTGTGAGAGTCAAAAGTTTGTATACACGAGGCAGTGCTTTGTGGCTTCACGTGCCACAGAGGATACAATCAAAAGAGGAACTGAACAAAACAAACCACTGACTCGACTCGAGCCCAATGCAGTTATTGTTAGCTGCAGTGAGTCTGTGTTACCTTGCCACTGACACCTGCCAGGGTCAATGCACATGTTTACCCTATTACAGCCATGTAGAGTGTAAATGAGCTGCTAAAAAAACACATTTATCAAGTGAAAAACCTAGAAAATGTGACAGAATCAGAGCCCAATTTGATTCTAATTACAAAATAGGCTACTTGTCGCACTAATGTGAGCAGGCTGTTGCCACACACAAGCTGTCTGGCATCACAGGGGAAAAAAAAAAAAAAATCAACTGCATCAATTATGACTCATTTGCACTTTTAAGTGAGAAAACATGCATGAAACAAAATTAAACCAGAAGATTAAGAATTATGGTGTGGCAGATTACAGTGCAGGTAAACATCTGACATCCCCACTTAACCAGCTGATCATGCTGTGTAATGAGCCAGACATGAAGCCTGGGGCTTAAAAGAAAAATCCTGTCTGTCTTAACAAAAAATAATTTAAAGGCATCACAATAAACATGAAGGAACAGCCATTTATGATCTCTCCCCCTCTACAACCTAAGATAAATACTCTACCTGGCTTGTTTCAGCTCCCTCTTTGTGAGGAGCGGACCGATGTCCATGGACTCGCCGAGCTGCATATCAGTGAGTTTACTGGCCATGGCGATGGCTGCATACCTGCAGTGCAAAAACGGATGATTCAACCATTTCATATTCAAAATCCAAAACGACGACACAGAGCTAAAGGGCACACGCTCGAGCCACCGACCTCTGATATGAAGTGGCTGCTTCTGTGCACATCACCGTATCCTTCCTGCGACCACAGTCACACTGGAGAGCTACCTGAGAACAGCATGAAGAAGTTGACTCAGACGGAAGTGCAGAAAATATGAGAAACTTCAGCCTGCTGGGAATTTGTGAGCAGAAACATTTTCAAAAACAAAACAGGGTACTGCTTCTGTGAGGAATTCCTGCAGCTGTGAAAGGTCTCATTGTTTGCCGAGCCTTCCATCAACATGTTTTTATTTCAGCCAAGTTAACCATTTGTGACAATTACATGCTATTAGAGCAGATGTCACTCTATGTTGGTAGCTAAGCTAAGACTGCACACCTTAACCTTCAACTATTAAAGCCAAGTTCACACCGCATGATTTTCAGCCCAATAATTCCCTCGCCAATGACTTTTGCATATCGCAGCTAATCATACCTCATCAGCAGACACTAAATGTGAATGTGAAAACAAATCAAAGACAGTGTGCAAGACAGAGGTCTACTAATGTTTCTCACTTGTTTTAGGACATGACGTACTAGTTGGGGCTCCTGGTAAAAGATCATGTAATATGTGAACCTTATGTCAGCACCTGGTTTCTTTGCTCCATATAAGAAAGAAATCTTTAAAACTGAATACATTTAGTTTGTGGACAGAACATGACATTTGAGAACATCATCATTTCAATGTTTCGGAAACACTGATCAACATTTTTCTTGCCAAACAAGTACTTGATTAATAAAGAAAATAATCGATTATTAAAATAATAGTTTTTTACAGCCCTACTGCACAACAATTCTAGATTTTAAAAGTCATGTCACATGAACTTGGCTGAAGGAGAATGTCTTTACTAAAAACATGTGGGTGGAACCATCTGCAAAATCTTTCTCAACCATCTCTCAACCACCAGAGGTCCAGATGTTGTCGGTGGCAGCGTTTTGTACCTTGGCACTGCAGGTGGTGCGTGGGCAGCTGCTGCCTTTATGACAGGGAGCGGAGCATGGGTGGCCACAGTCTGGACGAGGCTGCGTGCACGGCTGCTGGCAGACGCCGTCGGCCAGGCAGTCGCTCCGGTGGCAGATCCGTCTGCAGCGGTGCATTTCGCACAGCAGTGTTTTGTTACACGTCAGGCCGCAAGAAATGTCTTGCAGATGACATGGGATGTTACTGCGTTGCTGTGGGTGAAAAACAAACGTGTCACTTTGCTCCAACTTATAAAACAGACGTGATTCACTTTAGCTCAGTGGAAGTTACCTCGTGTTTGCCCATGCACCACTTCTGAGTGAGATATGTGCAAGGTGGACACTTGTCTTCACTGTGGCAGTTGTGAAACACTAAAAAAAAGAGGCAAACATTCAGAGAACACATTGTTTTTTTTTGTTTTGTTTTAAAGCAACATGAACAGTTATCATCATATCTTACCGGGGTGGTCGCACTCGTGTCTTCTTGTGCACAGGCTTTTACACTCGGGTGGTTTGGTGCCACAGGGGATAGGCGGGTACAATACAGTGAGTCCACAGTGACACGTCAGCTCATCGAAACCTGCAGACACAAGAAATCGTGCCAAATATGAGCCACGTGGCTAAATCAAGCCAAATGTAATAAACCACAGAGAGGAAAATGACCATGTAAAAAAAGAAAAAGAAAGAAAGACTGAACAAATATGTAGTATTTCTGAGACTTGACTCATAAAAACTGTTGGACCAGACAAACGACTCACTGGACTGCCAGCAGGGTTCACAGTTTCCACGGTGACAAGCCTCCTGGCAGCGATGGAGGCCACAGTTCAGCTTGTAGCCACAGATCAATGGGCACTTGTGCTCCAGAGTCTAAAAGGACAGAAAAACATTTTAATTAGATGAGCTCTGAAATTTGAAGTGTGGCATCACCTCTTAATGGTGAATTCTGAGGATTTGAAATGGTCTTCTGTGTGAAGTGTCCTAAGTCAACAAAAAGTCGCGGCTACAGGTTGACGCTGTATTGACGAAACCTGAGCTTAAGGCATGAACTCTGTTTAGAGCGATTTCTAAATAGTCTAGTGGAAAGGCGCGAAGAAAAGAGAGAAAGGTAGTTATATTCTTGACTGCTCTAAAAGGGAAAATACTATTAACAGAATACAATTGATAACAAAATGGTTAGTACTTTTGTAGAACGAGCACACATGTGGTCCTGCAACGCAGCTGAGCAGCTTTTGTTAACTGCGTTTTCGGTGGTCTTTATTCAGTGCTTCATGAGGTACATTTGATTTCTGACTCATCTAATAACTCACGACACAGCACAGCTCCCCGCACTTGTGTCGTCCACAGGAGCGTTTCTTGCTGCAACGCTTCTCGCAGGTGAAGACGAGCTCCTCTGGAATAAAAAGGGTTCGAAGATCAGGTAAATAATCTCGGTGTGATCTTGCACTGGTTTAATTCATCTTAAATCTGAAAGAGTTTAAAACTCACCTTCTTTCTCTATTGTCACACATGGCACCTCCTAAAAAAAAGAAAAGGGGAGCTTGCATGAATATAGTATTGCATACGTTTTTGTAAATCATAGCATAGCATCACAGTCACCTCTATCCAACAGACAGAGAGCTGAAAACCCTGACTTTATTTTTCCAACAGAATTCCTTCCAAAGCCTGAGGCAGCACTCTGTTTGTTTGAAGAAGATGTCCTCACAATCTTTGGTGTCACACATAAAACTGAAGCAATGACTTAAGACACCGACACAGCGAACAGATGTCCTGCTGGAGATTCAGCTCACCTTGGTCTTGGAGCCACATCTGCATCTGATAGTAGAGGTCAGGGAACAGGGTCCACAGCTTCCCTCATGGCACAGATTCTCACACAGATGGATGGTGTCTGGAACAACACATGTTCATTAACCCCTAACAGACTCCGAGAGCAGTGGCTGTGAAGCTCGAGATAAAGCACATCCTGTTTGCACAGACGTATGACTACAGAGTTCAAATCTGGTTCATTGCTTCAGAATTTTAAACACAAGCCTCTTGTATGGACATGGGTGCACATGTTCATACAACCAAACAACAGATTAAGACGCAGAGAGAAGAAATGATTAAAACGCCTGCAGTCTTTCAATTCTGGCAGATAAACACTTAAAAGTTATTCCTGTGAGCAAACTACCAAATGAAGAATAAATGAACAAACCTGTTTTAAATAAAGATTCCGCTCCTACTGCCACAGTTTTTAAATTAGAGCTTGCTCCCATTATGTATTTTGAAAAGATCTGTTACATGATTTCCTTTCCTATTTTCAGATCTTTTGGATCAGCCTCAGTTCCTGTCCAGAACCAGCTGCACAAGGTTGCAAGACGTTATTTGAACTCGACTTCTATTACGAGACACTCCTGACTTTGACTTACCACTGGAGCCACAGGCCAGTGGTTTGTTGCAGATCTTCCCACAAGAAGGGATGGGATCGGAGCAGCTTTGTCGTTCTTTGTAGCCCAGTTCCAGTAGTTTGAACAGCGGCGTCTGACCACAGGGACACGTCTTCACCAGGGTCGGGGAAAGTGGGCACGGCTGGCATGAACCACGGTGGCAAACCTGCTGACACTGGTGGGATTCACAGTCCAACATCCTGCACAAAAAACAAGCAATAAAGTAAAATATCAAGTATGCAAGTGATGAGGAATATTATTAGCGCTGTCAAACTTACTTTCCGCATATTTTTTCACATGAAAAATGTCCAACACCATCGAATCCTTCTTTATCAGTTCCACACAGGGCTTTACGAGTTGTGACTCCACAGTAGCAAACTACAGGATGTAAAATCAAAAGAAATAAATAAATCAAAACGTACAACGACAGAAAGACCAATATTCATTTTCATGGTGGTTCTGTGTAGACGAGACGCACCTTGCTGCACCTGTAGCTGGCAGGGCTGACATGCCCCCGTGTGACACACCTGTGTGCACGAATGTTCAGCACAGTTGAGTAAAGCACCACAAACTTTGTCACACTGGAGCACAGTAGCTTGACCACAGCGCATTGGTTGACTAGAAAGAGATGATTCACTCAATATTAAGATGTCAACAGTACAAGTAACAGGGAGATATTTGAGGAACTGCAATCTGGGATGATTATCATGTTTAAAGTTATAAAATAAACATGTATATAACAGGTTAAATACCTGGTCTTTCCACAGATGCAGGATTTTGTTATAAAGGCAGGACATGGCGGACAAGGTCCAGGATGGCATAAACTGCAGAACATTAAAGAAAGTATTGAGACACGTGACAGAAATTACAGAGCATGAAATATCAAACTTTAATCAAGATCTATTAAAGAACAACATTACACAGAAATGAAAACAATTTAAATACTGTTTGTGACTTATTTGTGCGTGACGTCCTGTGTAAATGATTGTTTTATGGGACCTGCCTTAGGATTCGGATGTAATTTAGCAACTGAACTTATTGCATATTGCATATTTACGTTGATGCCATCTGTTGATGTGTTGATTGATGTGCAATGTCCTTTTGTATAAACTTAAAAAATTATTATATAATTATAGTTTACTTCTGCCAATAGCTCTCCTTAAATCCTATACACTGGATCTGAACTACACTGAAGTTTGTACAAAATGTAATCTCCAAAATCAGCACAAATGATAAGTGATGAAATCATATAAGCACTTGGTGCTTATTTGAAGCTTGAACCTCTAGCTAATTATAGCTATTATTTTCATCTTTGGGTCGTAAACTAGACGCAAAGAAAATTTTGTCCAAATCCGTTTTTTTGAGTTATGCTGGTCACAGTCAAAACGAGACACAAAGCTGGCCCATAACATAACCTCCTTGGTCAAAGTAATAAAATATATTATCTCCGACTCCTACTTAGCAAAAATGTAAAACAAAACATGTATATGCATTCACCAACAAAAACAGGCATTTTACTACTTGACATTATTATTTTACTTTTCAAAAGCAAGTGACGACACATTTTAAACTCTTTTTAACTCACATATTACACGGGTGGTTGCAGTACACTCCACTTCTTTTCTTTCCACACATGTCACCACAGCTGTGGGGAATCTCAGTACGCTGCCACTCAGGGTTGGTCACTTTACCTGAAAATACATTGAAGAATTCAATTAATTATGGTCTTGTTTCAGCTACTTGCACTAGCAGGCTTAGAATCCTATAGGTAAGACTTACTGAAACATCAAGTACAATATGATAAGTACATTTAATTACATAGGCAACAAATAAATATTAGTGCATTTTATTTTAGGTGTGAGTGGATGATTGTTTGCCTCTATATGTGACCCTGTGATGGACTGGTGACCTGTCCAGGGTGTACCCCGCCTTTAACCCTATGTCAGATGAGATTGGCACAGCTGGATGGATGGTTGGACTCCAGTTTGTACGTACCACAGAAACAGGTGTAGGAAGTGGGGTTTTTCAGCGTGACGTTCTGGCAGGCTGGACAGCGCCACCCTTCGGCTGAATCTGAAAAACAGCACAACATCTGAACATGAATACAAATTCACAAAAACATTGCACTTAATAAATCCACAATACACTGTAGAAATTATTGTTTTAATGACATACCATCTGCCTGAGAGGCTGGAGATCGAGCCCATTTCTTGATGCAGTTCAGGTGGAAGACGTGAAAGCAGCTCTGGCAGCTCCACACTGGGGCCATGAGTCGGATTATATCGCAGCACACCATGCACTCGTACTTCTCTTCAGAAAGCTGTTCAATCAGACACCCTAATAGGGGAAGAGATTAGAGGTTTAGAAGACAGTAGAGCATGCACACATTTGATGAGAGATGATCTGAGGTAATTTCTCCTTCTCTGAAACCATTTATGCATTTATGGTCTGAATTGCTTTCAAGTTCTTTCCATTTTCCAAGTTTTTTTACGGCATAGGCAATTGTTGCAGGTGCTAGAGTTGCCACTGAAGCACTGAAAGGACCTGTATGCAGAAATGCCATAGTAGAAAAGCCTCTCTCTCTGAACTGCCCTGTCATTGGTCAAAGTCTCAACGTTATTCAAAGGGTGTAGCAGGGGTCTTTCTCAGATTACCTGATTTGGATAACACTGAAAGGTTATTATGGAATTAATGATTCCAATAATTAAAACACAAAAAAATTATATTCCACCTAACAGCCTATAAAGACGATGACTGTAGCCCTTTGGACAACTCCAGAGAAAAATGTCACTCTAATGAGGTTCTTTAATTTTTAATTAAGAGTTTTACTGGGACATTCGGTCTTACCCGTCTGTGTCTCCTTGCTCTCTGGCATCTTGTTCAAGTTCCTCACAGCAGGTCTGTGGTTTTGATGGTGTGTTCGTCTCCCTCCTTTTGCCTGGGCAGGTGCAGGTCTTCCTGAGCCTCCCCCAGCTTTACTGATTGGATTCTGAAATGCTCGACCATGGTTTGAATTATCTTGGCTACAGGCTCCCCCCTCTGTGCCCGCCTCCTCCTCAGGAGATGGTGGTTTGGGCGGTTTGATTGGACCTTGGCGTCGCTTTGGTCCCAGTTGCTTCCTTAAATGATCATGAGAATGAGTATCTGGACCTTCCATGCTCCTCTGAGATCTCTCTCTGGGTTCTGTGGAGTGGTTTTCTCCTTTGGTGTCATCTGCCCTCTGAAAGGCTACTGAAGTGCTGCCTTTCTTATTATGTTCTCTCCTCTGCTCTTGGCTAAACTTCCAGGGTTTCTTCGCCCAGGCGGCCTGCTCTTCACTGGTGTGTTCAGAATTTCTATTCACATCTTGTCTTCGCCAGTTTGACGCATCAGCTCCACCTGTGAGAGGAGCACTAGAGTGATCGCCACTGACAGCTCTGTTAGTGCCACTCTGAAAGTCAGGTCTTTGGAACCAAGAGCTAGAACTCCCATTTCCACCTCTATTCCCTTCTTTCCTCCCTCTACCTCGTCCTCTCTTTCTGGCTCCATCCTCTCTTAACTGAGGTGGATTCTGATTATCTGCATAATTATTGTGACTAGATTGGGGGTTAAAGCCATGATGAAAGTGTCCCGATTGTTGAGTGGGATCATAACTATCACTCATCAAGTTTCTGTCATTGTTGTATCTCGATCGACCTCTTCTGGATTTCTGGTGATGAGATTTTCCATGTGGTGTCCCATCAGGATTAAGGTCAGGTGGGTCTAAAAACAAAAAAGAACTGCTTTTGATCGGTTTATGATATACACGGACATATACCAAATAGACATATAACAATAATCAAACCACAAGACATACAGCTTAACAACATTTACATGTTTTCACTTCAGGTGCCTGAACTATTGCAGTCTTCACAACGCCTGTGTGCAATCTAATAATTGAATCACCTGTCTCTTAATACATGCAATATGGTTTGCATGTATTGTTGTTTTACTGACTTTTACGATGTATGTTAATATTTAAATTGATGGCTTTTATAATGTGTCTGTGTTATTCTTATTCTTACAAATGCTGCTGTTGTTATTATTGGTAAGTACATAGATATATTCTGCTGCTCGCTTAAGAATTTCATTATCCTCAATAGAAAATATCTACATTGTCATTTTTAGTCAGAATGAAAATATAGATATCTCGTACTTGAATTTCAGATATCTGAAAGTGGAATTATAAATATCTACAGAATTGCACGTTGATATGCTAAGCTACCATAAGCAACATTTAGCGAGCTAAGACAGCGTTGTAAATTTAGCATCAACTGCGAAGTCACGTTAGCCACTGGTGTTAACATAAAGTTTACGGGAGCTAACGTCGATAGCTGTTCTGTTGGAAATATAAACGTAGCTTACGTTATCAGTCGAACTAATTAACTTCCATTTACATAATCGGAACAAGTTAAAAGCCACTTCAGTTGTGTTCTAATGTATTTATTTAGTGGGCATGTCACTTACCTGAGGAGCCTTCAGCCATTCACTCTGAACTGTGGTTCTCCTGCGACACGAGTTTAAGGGTGAAAGGCTGTTTAACCGAGAAATGACAAGCGTATCTGGAAACTTCCCGTCAAAATGTACCTTTTAACCTCTCCCCTCTTTGTTAAACACACGACAAACTCTTCCAGAAAGCGGCGAAAGTGTACAACAGTCTTTACAGCTAAGCCTGGCTAGCTTGAAGCTAGTACGACTCAATTAAAAACAGGAATTTCTGGTTGAGATTTTCAAAATAAAAGGCATACTAGCGAGGATACGTGTTGTACATAAAAAAGTTATATGATGGGAAAATATGATCTCCCCGAAAATTGCCAAAGGCTCCTACAATATTTCAGCCCATGTTTTCAATAATGGCAAACTGGAAGACAGCACAAATCACGATGCTATCTATATCAAGCACACAAAAATAAAAATAATTAAACTTCCGGTTTCATTCAAATGTAATAAATCCCACAATATGGCCACAAGATGGCGCTTCAGATTTGGATTTGGAGTTTAGTGCGTATGTTCATGACTACATACTATAAACATTTATGTGAAGTGTGAACAAAACCTATTTTCAATAAATTTGAAAATCACTCCATTTAAGGGAAGGATTCATATTTTATTTTATATTATATATATGATTTTCTTTTACTTCCTGTACTTTACTTTGTATTTCTTTCTGTTTTGTTGGTGAAATATATAATTATCTAAATATAGTGCTGCATTGAAGGCACACTGCTGCAGCTGACGCAGGGGGAGAGGGTAAGTAAATCAGCTCATTGCGCCGCCATGTGGTAAAGGTACACATTGCATCTCAGGGGGATGCGGCTTCCCACTTACATATACATATGATAAAGGTCATCTAGCAATTTTAGCTTGGTTTAAAGCCTTTTTTTCTTTCTTTTTTTCTTCTTTTTTTCAAATCACACTGGATATTTAACCTGAATCCTGTGGGAGAATAATTCGAACAAAATGTTTAGAATTGCTTAACCACAAATGCTCCCTCAGAGACGGAAACATAAGAACCTGGAATTCCAAACATCCAAATCCTTATAGTATAGTTATAGTTATATTAAATTTGCTGACAATGACAGACTTTGTAAACTCAAAACATGTTTCTGTGAGGTAACTGTGGGGGCCTGAGGTGAAAACAGACCTGGGGACCCTGCATCAAACCACACTGACCCCCCAGAAACTCACAAATTAAAAGTGATGGCTTATATTACATTATATCTGCTATTCATACATGTACAGTCTTCTGACCTTTTTGTCAGCATTCACAACCAATTTTATGCTGTGATAAATTTAACCATTTAATTGTCATATAATAACACATTAAGTCAGTGTGTACAGTGTTCGATTTAAGGGTTGTCCTTAGAGATCTGTTATTTTATTTACATTTGAGAATGTTTATTGGCTGCCTGTCTGTTGTCTGTGACAAGTTTGTCAGGTAGATTTTGTCTTTTTCTTGCTGGGATTGTTTTTGTATGGTTATTTGTAAAACAGTGAATATTGTTGTATTCGATAATTGGAAAATTACAAATAAAGTGTTTTAAAAAAGAAAAATAATCTTTATTGGCCGGAATTTAATATAACAGCCCTCATTAGTGCAGTCTTAGAATAAGTATTTTATGTGTACTTTTCTCTTGTTTTGTCACTTTTGCCATGTTTCTACAGAAGCCTATATGCAGAGGCACACCAACAGGACAGGCCCCTGTGTACATTTTCAATGACAACATAAACCCCCCTAATATGCAGCTCACCAAGTTACATCCAAACCCCCTTAATGGGACCCCCAAAAAACATAGATAACAAGTGGGCCACTAGGGCAGGGGTCTCAAACTTTCATGTAGTCTGGCCAGTAGGGGGCCAGTCAAGTAAAAAATAAATAAATTATATCACCATATTCCATCGTGATATTGCAACAATGATTGATATTTCACCGAATTTCAAAATAAAAGTTACTTTGTTCATATGGAACAATGTATAGTTCACAATAAGAGTTTATTTACGATGCAGCATTCCTCTATTACTCAAAAACACGCAGAAATAACATGGGCCACATGAATGTGAGGGCCGTGAATTTGACACCTCTGTCCTAGTATGTGCAGGTGATGAGTGTGGGGCGGGATGGTGAAGGGCCCCAGTTAGCTTCTTTTCCTGCCCCCCCCCCCCCCCCCCCAAGAGTCAAGGATCGCCTCTGCCCATATGGACAAATAAGCCAGATCCTGTGTTTCGCCTTCTAAATCGGGAGCTTACCACACAAACAGAGAAAGACATACTGTGGTGAAGGACACTGCTGTCTCACCACTAGATGTCAGAATTTTTCTAAACAGTAGTCCTTTAAACAAATTTAACTTCAGCACTACTTGGCACTGATAATATCCAGATGGGCTCCTGGTCTTTAAATATGACCCAGAACAGTTAACCTCTCACAGACGGTTAGTAAACGTTAAATATTGCAGTTCTATTCCTGTACATCGTCGTTTTCTGGTTCAGAGCCGCAGACAAACAGCTCTCTGCAGTCAAATACCACATCACGCATGCGCACTGCGCGGACTGGCCCCTCTTCCCCGTCAACTGGGCAGGCGAGGTGGGAGGGAGAAGTTTACGCTAACACACAAGGACAAATATCGGAAACTAGTTATTCTGCTTTCAAAATAAAATTAAAAAAGTACATTTTGATTTTGCATACATTATAATGTGATTACAATGTGATTATGATGTGATTCTCACTTATCAGTGAACGGAAACGTCCTGGGAGACTCAGATACGATGGGAAAGCTAATTTCAGAGTAAAAAAACCAGACCGTTTTACTTATAAAGCAGAAAAAAAAATGTTACAGGGTAAAACATAGTAAAATAAATGGTAAAATAATTAACTCATTAAATAAAAATACATGATTTAAATCAATATTCCACATTTTAGTTAACAAATTCTTGGTTAATTAATTAATAACATACATTTGGATTCTAACAAACGTAAATGCTAATTTTATAGACGAATTTAGAGTAAAAGTAAGAAAAAGGAACTCCCCAAAATTGTATATTGTTAATTGTTTTAGTTAATTTTTATTTTTTAAGAAAAACGTATCCTAAATCCTCTTACTGTCCTATTTTGATTCGTATTCTTACTACATTGTGCTGCAGTGTTTGAATTTGGAGATTAATAAAAGCACCTTATCAGAACAACAATACAAAACAATACAATAATACAGAAGAACAAATGACTTGATTTTTTATGGAGTAGTTATATTATACTTATAAAACTATTACTATATCATAATTACATCATATAATATCATTTGGGGGCGCACGATAGTTTTAGTTTTGCACGAATCAATATGGGCCTTTATGTTGAAAACCTTCTACCGGAGTCATGTCGTCCCTGTAAGCTAGCTTGACGACAGCGTTAGGGAGCTTGAGCGCGGCCGAGCAGGAGGGAGTGAGGGTGAGAGAGTGTGTGTTTCTGCGGCAGCGTTTACCGTTAAGAAAGCAAACTACGGCCGGAGAGGAGAGGAACAAACCCCGCAGCAGCTTGAGACGACCTCGGCGCACCATGGATAATGCTAAATGTTAAACAGAGGCCGGCAACGGAGGGCTGTTTTGACGACAAGCGGCTTATTGAACATCTGTAGAGCATAATGAGGGCATCCGCTATCCTTTAACGGTGTTTTTTCCCCCGAAGGTTGAGTCAGACGCGGAGTGACAGTGTTTATAACTGCGTCGCTTTTCGGCATCCTCTCAAAGAATAGTCACAGCCTGCAGATATTTAGTCATTCCCACCTTCCATGGCCCCCGGGGAGCAGTGAAGTCATTTGAGAAGAGGACACGTCTTAATCATCTTCATAGTTTTCAGTCCATAGTTTTTGCGAGGAAAAAACAGAATTTTTCCCTCCTCGCACCAGACCCCCTCCGCTTTCTTTCCATTTTTAAATCTTTCATGGTTTTGTCTTTTTGAGCATTCGTCGCCGACGCTCCTGTGGGCATTTTCCTTGTTAAAGGATGCCGGATCAAATATCGGTGTCCGAGTTTCTCTCGGAGACAACAGAGGATTACAATTCCCCGACGACATCCAGCTTCACCACCCGATTGCAGAGCTGCAGGAACACGGTGAATGTGCTGGAGGAGGTAAGGCCACGCTGACAGCCTGTCTCTGATGGATGGATGGATGAATGGATGTCGATGGAGATGGAGATGGTTTATTAAAGAACACAAACATAACAGTTTAAACTGCTGTGGTTTTAATAATATATAATAATAATATCACATTATGACGTATGACATGGCGATGTAAAGCACAGTAATTGTTAATTATTAAAACATACATGAATGGTTGGACACAGTTGTACATAGATCTAGCTCACCAGCATACAGTCTTGGTGATTTATTCTGACGTGCCACAAGGGGGAGCTCACATATTCGACTTCTCCTTTCACATTTTCTGAAAGCTCCACCCATTTACGTTATGTTAAAAATGTATAATGTTTGGTCAGGATAATCGTGACATATATCGTGATAAATAGTATTGACAATGCTAGATTTCATAATTGATTTAATCCTGAATCCTCCCAAATACAATGTCTGATTTTGAAGTGGTGACATCTAAGGGTAAGACTGCAGATTGCAACAAACAGAGGACTTTTACTTCGCTAACCCCTCCCTTTCGCTAGCATGTTAGGGAACTACGGTGGCCTTCTCATACCAGAAAGGATGTTGCTTGTCAAGTTGTCCGTCGGTTGATAAAGTTCAGCTGTTTTTGAATATTTTCTTTGTTGGTTAATGAATAGGGTTTATGTGGGCAGAGCATTTCTTTCGTCTTTTTTTGCAATGTTGTCTTCTACTTGGGGGCGATGGTAGCTCAGTGGCAGATTGAGTTGTCTTGCAACTCAAAGGTTGTGGGTTTGATTCCTGGCTCGCGTTAAGTTTATGAACATGAACCAAAGTAATGTAGATTTCAGACAGACGGCTCAGTTTGTTTATGACCATAAAAGCACACTGCAATAATTATCGCATTTTCGGTCAGGATAATTGTGACAAGAAATCTTTTGACAGTATTTCACATCATTATAACATGTATAAAGAGCAACAATTGCACCTGTTGAGCCATTAAGGTGCATTTTCTGATGTTGTAAATCACCACCCGAGTGAAAAAAAAAAAATGGGGATGTGTCCCCTCTTGAATAAATATGCGGAGCTAGAATGTGGATGTGACCGCTCGTCCTGAGTGTTTTGAGAATCTGCTGCTCTTTCTTGCCAGATATGTAGAGTAATGATAATAATGAAAGGGACAGAAAGAGTGAGAGTGGAGGGGGGTGGGTGAGAGGAGTGGTGTGCAAGAGTGGAGGGAATAGAAGGATGTGCACTCAGGCCTGCAGCTCTCTATGTTCACTATTACATAACTCAAATGTTCAGAGCATGCTGCCACAGTGTATGTGTGTGCGTGTGTGTGTGTGTGACAGAGAGTAGTCTCTGGCAGTCAGATCTGGTTGTAAGTCAGTACGTTTACATGCACAGTTTAACCGAGCTACGGCTGTAGTCTGACTAAGACGGGCAATCGGACAGCTTGCCGAGTCTGACTCCATCTCCATAGGTGGTGCTGTATCTCTGTACTGTATGAAGTAGTGCGTACTGAATCAGTTTTCCTGTTAACTGCAGATTATACGTTGTCTCCTTCTACTTCCGGGTCAAACACTGGGCCAAAATTTTGGCACATGCGCAGAAGTCCGACTCCAGTCTGACTAAGCAGGAGTAATCGGACTATGAATCGCATTATCTTAGTTAGACTAACATGTTTACATGACATTAAGAAAACTGAAATATTGTTTGCATGTAAGTGAGTGTTTCAGGGTTATAGAGATTCTCCGCTCAGACAGATGAGATGGTTCTCCTCAGAATAGTGACATAGTAACACCCCTAAAGCAGTAACACCCCTAAAGCCACACTCTCGCTCTCTCTCTCTCTCTCCCTCTCTCCCTATGATGCCGTGTCACCTTTGATCATGTAGGAGGAGTGTAATCAGGTCAGGCAGGTGGGCTGTGATATGTGAAAATGTGTGTGCGTTTGTTTCCTTCTTCTCACCCTCTGCTAGCATCCTTCTTGCCATGATTGAAGCGAATATCACACTTGGGGGAGAAAAAGAGAGAACCATCACTGATGGACGGAAATGCCAAAACATGAGCTAATTTCCTTTCTTTAAACACATTTACACTGTGAGGTGTTTTCTGTCATGTAAGGCTGAAAATGTAGCCCTATTTCATTTATGCTCCTCTCAAAGCGACTAAGTTTGGGTTTAGTTGTTGCTAAATAACCGCACAGGTCGTATGTATATAGTCATATGATCAGGATAGTAAGCATAGTGTGGTTTTTGATATATGACTTTGCCTCCAGTGTTGATGATGTTGTTGGGAACCAGTCCAGCTGGGAACTCTCCCAGCAAAAAGCTCACCTATGCCAGCCTAATTCTATATCTTTGCCACTTTTACTCGCTGTTGCACAACCATCTCCACCTGGAAACTGAAGATTTAACTGAGAAAATCATCATTTTTACATCACAGTACACAGGAGCTGTTGAGCCACTGCTGCATCCATCAGTGAGACGAAGAGTGTTATGTTTTGACTTTGGGGTTTGAAATACTTTCTTTGGATTAACCCAAGTGTCACAAATGTACCAAACAAAGCAGCAGTAGACCAGCAGCTCCTGTGTCCCTGTGAGGTAAAAACACAGATTTTCTCTAAGGACTTTATAATAGTTTACAAACTCTAATTTCCATTTGGAAAAAGCAGTTTGACGGAAAGATAAAATCGCAAAAGTATGAATTTTGTGTCAACACCTCAGGCAACAACACTTAAAAAACATGAAGTATCCCTTTAGGCGAGCCCTCTCTTCCACACACTAGCAGCTTTTGGTGCTATCCATCACTTTTAGCTGCAGTTCTTTACAAGTTTATTACATCGTAGCAATAGAGAGCCTACTAAACCGGAGCCAGGGCCATGTTTACTCTGAGCCCAGAGCACACTTTTGCGTCTGCTGACTGTAACAAGAAGAAGGCTGCTCACATCGTGAATCACCTCCCTGGCTCTGACTGCAGCAGCACAAACGAAAAACATCTGTTAGAGAGGGCCGCCATGTGCGCTGGGCTTCGGTAGCCACTCTGGAATTTTTTTGCAGAGATCACATGACAGGGAAGAGTGTTATATTGGCACCAAAGAGCGAGGGACACGCTCTTTGGTGTTGAGACAAAGTGCAAAAAAGACCCCCACCAGCCTTTTGGGTGACTCTGACTGGGATACACCCATCAGATGCAGCAGTCATCCAGGCTCAAGCCACGAACACTGTCAGATTGTATAACATTAGCCGCCCCTGTTTGAGCCCTGTGCAGATTTAGAGCGTCACTGCAGAAATGAGAAATTGCCCTCAAAAAGTATAATGGTTTTCAGTCCTTTTTTCCCTCTGAGTCATTTCCTCGGTATGTTGACAAGGTAAATTATGCAAAGGTATGGCGTGAATATTTAATGCTGTAACCTGAGGGCGAGAGTTGACTCCACAGGAGGGGTTGTCATCCTCTGCTGCTTCCACTGAATCATCTGGAGGCACAAAGAAAAAAAGAAGAAGCCATAATTCAGTGCCACACGTCAATTACCGATCAGGGTGTAAAGCCACTAAAGAGATTCATGAATCAACAGCGTCCATCCTGGAGGTTTTCCCTCGCAGAGGACGAGGGGAAGCACTTAAAGATGTTTTCTGTTTGTACTCGGGTCAGAGCAGAAATACTGTATAGAAAACAATGAACTGCAAGATGAAGTCCTAAAAATAACCTTTCTGGCCTGCTCTTCTGATTACTGCAGACACAGGAGACGGGGCATTGTGTGTTTTGTTCTTGTGTGGGTGGCAGAGGGGGTGATGTGTCTGGGTGTTATTTTTCTGACATCTCCGCTGCAAATCTGCCATTGTTGTAGCGCGTTTCCTCTGCAGAAAACTACAGTGGGTGTAGAGGTGTGGGTTTTCTGTGGTGTACGTTGGAGGAAATGAGTTAGTGATCACTTTATTTTGATGCAGGAGATGGACTGACATTCATAATTTTTTGTAAAGATAACTTGACAGACCGTGAGCAGTGTTTCCCCCTTCATAGATCATTGAGCACCGCTGCTAAAACCCTCACACAATGATTAATATCAATGTGCCACTAAATGTTATCACTCGTGACTTGCACACGTGATCGTCAACATCTGCAAAATAAGATCCAGAAACAAAAAGTTGTCACGTACAGTGATCATTCGATTGTTTCATGTTGAAACTCCTTGGACTTAAATGAGCTGTGCGGTTGTGGCATCCTCGTGGACACTGGGACAACGGCACTGCTGCAGGGGAAATATTGCATGTGTTCAATCAATATTTTAAGTTGCAGGGCAGGAACTTCTATTGCCCCCTGTAGACTTTGGAGTAATAACCACAACACTGTGGTTCTGAGTTGACCTAGTTTTTCTCCCCCACTCCCTTTTCCAGTCACACACACACACACACAAACACACACAGAGTGACAGAAACGGAGCCTTCTGAAACTTTTGGGAGTTAGCAGAGCATGGCTGACTTTGTAGCAAGATATGCTCTTTTACTGATAAGCTAAGACAAAAGCGCTGGAAATGGTGAGAGTGGCCTTGTCCAAGGATGACACAGTGGCACATGTGGTTAGCGCTGTTGCCTCACAGCAAGAAGGTTGCTGGTGCCTGTACCCGGGCCTTTCTGTGTGGAGTTTGCATGTCCTACCCATGGGTGCGTGCATTTCCTTCAGTTTCTCCGGTTCCCTCCCACTGTCCAGAGGTTAATTAAACACTTTAAGTTGCCCATAATGTGAGAGTGAATGGCTGTTCGTCTCTATATGCCGACCCTGTGATGGACTCTGTCCAGGGTGGACCCCGCCTCTCACGGATAAAGCGGTAGACAATGAGTAGATGGATGGATAGTCTTGTCCAAGGGCTCTGTTTAAATTGGTGTACTGTTTTAGCTGAAGCACATCAATGGGATTTGGTTTGTTAGGTGCAAAGTAACTGATCCACTATTCAATATTTGACCCTTAATAAATCCTTATTTTAAAATAATGATTGTATCCCGATTTCCTACTTTTTTCCCCTCCAATGACCAAAAGAGGAGAAAACATTGTGATTTAGGCGACTTAAAGAACCGGTATTTGGAAAAATAAGTCAAATGCTGTGGTTCAAAGACTCTCAAGCTTTATTCGATTTCCTCTGATATTAGTTATTATTATTAACAGCAGACACACGCATCTATTGTCACTCCCTCTCTAACCCACAGACGGTACTTTGCATCACTCGGCATTTCTTTCCCCTCGTCCACACAGAGCCACAGCAGCGACACAAGGGAAACCCCTCACTGCACTGGCATTCCTCTGAGCATGCCTTTCACACCACGTCACATGGGCCGGACAAGGAAAATGTTGACTTTTCACAGTTGCTCTCCTCAAGCGTGGCTGGGCTTGACCTAATACGCGCAGGTCTTTTATACATCCCACGTTTACGCAACAGCCTTTTCAGCCGCTGCATTTATGCAGCCTGAGACTCTAAAGATAGTTTGATGCTTCAGCAGCTGAATGAGGAGTTTTATTCCAAACCACTGGGTTTTTTATGTTCGCATGAAAGTCACTGCATTAAGTCGTCATTGCGCGTGTGTTGTATGTTGTAAGTCCAAGGAGAGGGCTTAACATTCCTGCCATTCTTTAGACGCTCTAGTGTTTATTTACAGTATTTTATCACCAAAGGTCGGTTATTTTACTGAGGAAATATTTAACCGTTTGGTTACGGAGAAGAACAAAGACACACAGGTCATATATATTTACAATTTGACATTGGCTAATAGGTTACAAGAAATAGCCCGAGGAGAAAGGATGATGTAAGAAATTGTAGGTTTTTAAACATGAAAAACAAACGTTCCAGAATGACTCATCCTGTCGGCAGTGGTGGATTTGAAGATTTTGTAATGTTGGTCAGTGGGAGACCAGCATTCACTGTGGTGTCTCACAGCCTTCAGTGTATTCAGGTTCTGTTCTGTCAACATTTCTGGTAATAACGGTCATTGTCAGTGTGTTGTTTTAAAAGGCAAAACAGTTCATCTAAATCTAAATAAAATAGTCCATGTAGAAAAGTCTTCAGGTTCTTGCACTACACAAAAGAAACATCTACTGTACATTTGTGTTGATTCTACAAAAGCCTTGTTGTTCGTGCCGAACAGTGTTTGTCAGTTGTAGCTCGGAGTTGTTTGTCTCAAAAATGCCAGAGGCTGCAGCCTTCATGACATGTTAACCATGTGAGGCCTCATCTCCGTCACATGTAACCGCAAGCCCACCAGCGAGCAGTCAGTGGTGACGGTTTCTGCAGAGCAAACATATAATTATTGCTGTTGTCTCTCTCATGTGATTGGTCATTTAGTCTCAGAGGACACGGGTGCACCCTTTGATGAAAATTGAGATATATATGAGAATAAATGAAGCCACAGTTTTCTGCACCCACTATTATCTGGCTTTTTTTTTATATGAATGGATACTATTGGCATCCACTCCTGGATCAATTGACTTGAGCAGATCCAGGTTTTCTGGTTGACAGCAATGTAAATATGACACCTAACGAACAGGGTGATTTTTTTCTTCCTGCTTATTATTTTTATTTTTTATTTTGGCACAGTCTAGTCAAGCAGTATGCAGATAGGTGAACATAAAGTGACAAAATGTAGCAATTCGACCTTCAAATTATATCTCCAAGATTATTTTAATGGTATGTCAACTGAATGTCACCTGAGCAGGTCTGCATCACCTGCACTGGCACTATGGAACTTCTCATTTGGGGTCAATGCCACAAAAAGGTGGTACAACAATCTACTTGTCAGCATATGTCACAATTAGAGTCCCATTAGCTTCATTGTTACAGTTTACGAACTGTAGGGGGACCCCGAGAGCACATCCAGAGCATCTGGTCACTCAGAATCCTTGTACGCCGCAAGAAGATTCTGTAGTAACTGATCTTAAGGGGACACCGTAAGATAAGCCTTCAGTCCATCTGCGGTCACAGGTGGTGTTTTTTTGGTTTAAGGTTTTGCACTCGACCTAGGCATATGCGAGACTTCGCATATAGACTTCTAGTTTCCTCCTGAATCCGACCAGGAAATAAGGATATGTTGCATAGCCATAAGGGTTAAATAAATGGGAAAATGAGCTTCTAATTCCATAAACATCAGTTAACAGTTAATATTTTGCTTATAAAATCATTGTTATTTGTTTAAGACGAGCCTGATCTCCTTGTTGCATTTTCGTTTTTCTTTTTGTCAGATGTCGCTTTAGCAACAATGGTCACAGACTCTGTGTCACAGTTTCAACAAACACTGAAACCAATACTCCGCATGACAACAGGAGTAACGTTACACCTTTAGTATTAGGTGACGCGTACGCTGCAATTTCTGAGTAAATGGGAGGGTATGTATGTAATCATGTAGGCATCACACAAATGAACGGAACAATGAGAGAATCACGGGACAATAAATAAAAGTGCGTCCCAAAAAGAAGTGATGGGTGGGGGGAGGTGTGACTTAAATCTCCCCCGTAAAAATACTACCAAACTGACCCTGAGGCATTTTCTAATGTCTCCGCTGTCTCCCACAGCAGGAGGAGAGGCTGTGATGCGTTGCTTGTTTGTCGGCTTGTTTGCCGTCTGTGGCTGAAATCTGATAATCGGTCCGTGGGCCACAGCTGTTGGCCTACCTTCCTGTCACAGCTGCACTGTGTATATCATCAAGGGCTATTAGCCGGTAGCGGATTAGCCCCAGACCAGACTCTGCTCTGGCATGCTGATCCCCTCTGCTCTTCCTCAGATTTAGGTGAGGAAGAGTGGGTCAGTGTTCACATCTGTCTGTTGCCTTCCTCGCACGGATGGACGGTGTTAACTTCTCCCTCCAACGACTGCCATTTTGATCTGTGAGGAGGCACAGCATGCTGTCAGGATTCTTTTTCATGACACTTTCAGTCGACATGGAGGTCATTTTAATGATTTCAGCCTTCACCTGACAGTTTCAGCCTATTTCTTTACTTACATTGTCAAATAGTCTACTGATTATTAGACCTAGTGACCCACAGACCTCATTTTAGGCAAAAAACTGTGAACATAAATATAATAAGTCAATGAATATATGAACATTAACATAATTATTGCACAACACAAAACAAATAATGTTCCCATCGTCCTCAGGTGTACTTTACTGTGTATTATTGTTAGCATGATTCCACTTAATTCCCTGATTATTGTTGTTTCTGTCTTACATTCACACACCCATTACTCAGCAGTAGCCAAGGGGCAACACTCAAAAGTAGGAATCTAATAATTCCTTCATCTTTTCCACATAAATGTTATAAAATGTTTGTAAATCCATGGCAAATTTTCAGTTTTCTATTAATTTAATCAGTTACTGAAAGGCTAACATGGTGAATATTATTACCTACTTAAATGTCAGCATGTGGGCAGTGTCAAAGTTGTGGATGTTGGCATATAGCTCAAATTACCACTGTGTTACTTCACACAGTGACTAACACAGCTGGAAACCACCATCCTCCCCTACTGCAGTTTATATTTTAATACTTTTTTAAGCTTCAGGAAAAAAATACCTTCTTTCTTTGTCTTTTGTGGTCTTTCTTTCCATTACTTGTTGTAGTAACCTTGTTGTCCTCAAAGAATCAGGAAACAGTCAGTGTGTTTATGTGCATGTTAAAAGTCCGATTTTAGTCCGACTAAGACAATAGTTTGGTTATGTGACTGTCATTTAAACATGTTAGTCTGAGTAATATCAAACTATTCTTAGTTGGACTAACAGACTTTGGCAACACCATGGTAACGGCTAGAGCGTAAGCTGCGGAGAAGATCCACTCACGGTTATCATGTACAGCAGGTACGAAACATACAGAAACAAACCACGATCCACCTCACCGTCCATCCCGCCGTTTGTTTGTCTGTGACGTAAAGGTCAAAAGGAAAGCAAGTCAATATACACTAGCCTATAAAGACAACGGAGTCAGACGTACACGGCCAGTAAAGCTCCGAATGTGTCTGCAGAGATCATTCAAGCTTGTATGAAAGGCAGGAGTTGTTTACATCGTTTCTTTATGGCATTTAAAGTGATAGTTCCTCTTTTTTTGCTATGGGTTTGTGTGAGGTACTGACTGCTAGTCAGTAGTCAATGCCGACTTTGCTGACACTTAGATTTTTCATCTTTACTGGAAACACTGCTGCCAGTCACTTAACAGAGGAACTTGTCTAATAAAATCTACTCTCGTTTACACTCCATTTTCTCTATAGATTTTGGTGAGGGAGGGAGGGAGGGCAGTTTGTAAACTTCAGTTTTTTAGCTAGATGATGCTGGGGAGACATATTATTAAGATAATCAGGTGTAGATTTGATCATGCAAGCCTTTTCTTAAGTTTTTTTTAAAGCTTTTTCCTGTTTGGTCAGCGTCATCTCTTTCAGAACATCATACAACCCCAATTCCAAAAAAAACCCCTGAACTTTCCCTTTTTTGTTATCAGGAAATGTGTAACATCATCTGTTTCCACATCATGACGGTGTCTTTTAAAGCTACTGTCACCCTGAAAAGAGGGAACACAAGTTCCACAAGTGGTGTAAGCCTGTGTTGGTTGTCGGTGTCGCAGACAAAGTGAAGTCCTCTGAATGTCCAGTTGCTCACATGTCTTAACATCCATTTGGTCTGTGGGAGTGGATACACCTGTGGTTTTGGAATAGCTGGTCTCTCACCCAGCAGAGTCCAATAAAGTGTGAAATCTGAGACTTGGTCTGCAGGAAAACCTCAGGGAATGCCTTGAAGCGCACCGTACAGTCCTCGCCTGTGACTTTGGCCAGGGAGTCGCGATGACTGAGCAGTGTTTCAGGAGCATTACTCAAAGGCTAGAAAAATAATGTGACTTCTCCTTGTGCCTGTTTATCAAAGGAGTACATTCCGTGGTGGTGTGCACTAATAGTTTTACAACACAGGCGGCTGATTGGTGGGAAGCAGAGCTGGCAAGCTTATCAGTTGATCGATGATAAGAGCTCCTAGTCGTTTATTTTAGTTTTCCTTAGATCAACCTTTGCAGTGCTGGGCTGTTACAAAAGACAAATCTTGCTCTTCCAGTACGCCTTAAGTGTAGTGTCTGTCAAATCGGTAGACGGTATGGCCTAAAATTCATATTGTAGTTTAATTTGAAACATCTTGTGGTATAAAACAAACATAATTATATCATTTTAAGAACACTTATTGTCCAAGACCACATATCTTCGAGAGTTTTATGGCCATAAAGACACTTTTCTCGACAGTTTGGAAAGGTGCCATGTCCTTATACAGGTACACAGTAATGTTTTTTTTTTGTCATAAGGAGAACCTTTGGGGAATGCCTGCGAGATTGTCTGCTCATGGACTGTGTAGTGCGCATTCTTTGTCTCTCCCGGTTCTTGGAATGATGCCTCGTATTGAAGTGGTAGAATAGGTTGCGTGTGTTCCCCTTCTTTGCAGGAACTGTCACCCCATCACATCTTGCAAATTGCATCTGTCTGTTCTCGATATGATTCCTTGAATCCAAACCAAGTCCACACAACTGACGTTACACCGATCTATTCTACCAGTTCCTCATTCTCAGTATCCCCAGACTCACTATCCTCATCTATTTTTAGTTTTGGCTCGCATTGTTTGCAGTTGGCCGCTGTGATCAAAATCTCTACCATGGCCAAATTCATATTGCCCACCTCTACTCTCAAATGATGAGTTCTTAATTAACACTTAATTGTACCGTAAAGCCTCAGGAAATGTGTCTTGCATTATATATATTATGTTGATTAGCTGATGAATTAACATGTGCTTATGTGTTTTGTGTCGAAACAATAGGCCAGACTTTCCTGTTTGACCTGTATCATAAAAGAGAGAAAATAATAAAAAAGAAAAATCCTCTGCTACAGTGAAGGCCGACATTTAGTTGAGTGTCCATAAACACTCAACTAAATGTCCAACACAATCCCCCCCAAACCCCAAATGTCCATGTCCTTTTTTTTTGACTGACCAGCCCCGTCATATTTAAAATGATTTCTATTTTTGCTATTAAATCATTGAACAAATCCCAAAGGCTATAGTTGAGAAATCTTTATTATTTCTAAAAGGATTTCAAGAGAAATAGAACACTGTCAGACACAAATAATTGTGTTAACCTCTTAAAGAACTCTTAGCTGTGAGAGATGACGGCACTATTGATACTAATACTGTTGCAAATGAGAATCTTATCTCATACTACGGCTGCAACCATAAAAGTATTGATCCTTTTATTAAATGGTCACTAAATTTATTGCCATCTACTTTAACAATTGATGAATCATTTTAAGTGTTATTTTATTTTGAATAATTCAAACAATATTTTCTGGTTTCTTTGCAAAGACATGATTAAAACTATGGCTGAATACTAGAGCTTGAATAAATGTCTTATTGCGATTGTTTTTACTTTCGATGTGATTTGTGATATGAGAGGGAATGGTACTTTTTACATCATAATTTTCATGTGAATAGCATATTTTAAATGATTACTGTGTGATATTTGTGCAGATCCGGGACAAACAACTGTGTTTTCTTCAGTCTGTAGAATGTGATTTGAATTTATTGGACAATATTAAATCTAAAATGGTCATTTGAAACACTTTTTGGCGATAAGAAATATCGTGTGATTTGAAAATTGCAATAGGACATACAATTTCATATATTGTAATTTCATAATCAGTAAAATAATTGGTAGCAGTATTAGGCGTGAGTTTTGAATCTGCTATTTACTTACAGACCTGTTTTTTTCTTTGTTTTGTCATCAATTACCTTCGAGCTCATCTCACCATTCTCATCTGCTTCACATGCACAATGGCTTCCTCGGTGCTACACGTAATGCAGGTGCAGTTATGCTGCTCGTTTGACGGTGGATGAGTGTCGGCCTGCTGCAGCAGTGTGTGGGTGTGATTGTGAAAACATGCACATTGCTCGAAACAAGTGGTGGGCTGAGTGAGAGCGAGCGTCGCACAGGGGGGCGAAGCTGCCAAATCATGTGTGAATGCAACACCGCTGCGTGCACGGCTGGACTTTTCACGCACGTCAGTTGCTGCGCCAGGGCTCTGGAGATGCGCCGCAACGAGTCGGCGTCCTGGCAGCGCGGAGGGTTGGCTCTCGTCCACCGTGTGACCTTCGCCAAACTCGCCACAGAGCAGCGCACAAGCAGCTGAGCAGCTCATTTCACTCTGTGGGAGGGCAGAGCTGGAAGCTAATCGCAGCAGTATATAATGGATTAATGGCTGACTTGTATTGACTTCTCTTAGTGGCCAGTAACATTAGCAGGTCAGGATTTGTGTTTATCAGAAGCATTCAAGCTACTTAGAGTAGATGGCCAACAAACCGCCAGACAGGATGTAGATCAAAGGAGTATACCGGTGGTTTTGCACATTTTAGCCTTGGGCTGTAAATAAAGGTGGACAACATTTCTCCACTTCGTCCCACTGTGCAAAAACTAAAGCCAAAACAGCAAAAAGAGCTGTTTGAATGGAAGTTTATGTGAAAACGAGTCTATGTCTCGACATCAGTAAAAAACTGTCCTGAGGAGTTATTGGTCTCTCGTTTTAGGTTTTCTTCAATTGAACCTGTCATCAAATTTGCAAATGATGTTCCCATATGAGTGGACATCAGTGTGATGGACAGCTGGTATATCATCCATTAGGAGCCTGGATGCAGGTGGTGTCTGTGAAACTGGAGGAGTTAACGTCCATTTTTATGTGCAGTGTGTGGCTTTTAACAGCTATTGATTTCGGTTCATTTGTTAACAATAACACTGACACAAACAACAAACAACAAAACACAACCATTGACCTTTTTTTGACATTTTAATATCTGTAGTTGTGCGGAGCTGGATGAACGTTTTGTTCGCAAAACACACATTGTGGTTTTCCTTGCTATCGATTTGAGAAAACTCAATCCTCTCTGGAAATATTGTGTTCATACTTAGCTGTAACTGCAGCCCATTCACAAAAACAAAATCATCAGGGTTTGACTCGGAAACTCCAAACAAGATGTTTGCGTGAGCTCATCCTTGTTGTGTCAGTTGCCATGTCGGATACACGACACTGGTCACGTGACCGTCCAGATGCACCTCTTAACCCAAACCAAAAGCTCCAGGCAGTGGATCACTCTCTTTCATGAGAGAGAGGGAGAGTCAGACAAATAGGCCGTCAGACCTCAGCTGCTTTTGGAAATGTTACATCCTCTCATTTTTCCCATTCCACAGGCCCAGAGAAAGGGATGTGCATTTGTTTCCTGCCAATGAAAACGACTCCCCTCCCTTCCTGCTTGACTCATGCCACATAGACTGGACAGAGAAAAAAAAAGAAAGAAATGAAATGACACACAGACTCTTATCTTGACTGTGACTTCTTCATTTTGACAGCACTCTAGTAGAAGCTGTTGTGGAATTGACACAGAAAGGAAATGAGAAGTGCACAAATAAGCTGAAATAATAGTAAGCTCAGCCACTCTCCCTCAAAATATATACAACTGCGGGTGGTTTTACACCAGTTGTTTTGGCGCGTAGGAAGTCCTTTGATAGCTGTGCCCCTTCCTGTTTTCTTCTGAGGAAATATTTTGCATATTAGCAGTTTTGAGAGCACCAGTGTCCGTTTCTGCTCTGTTAGCAGCAACAAGATCCACGGAGCTGCCGACAGAACGGAGCGCCGGCTTATTACTAAGAGCAGCTTCCTGCAATCTCCATAGTGAAGAAGAATGTGGAGTTGAAGCGCAAGATGGCTAAATCACGTCTCCTTGGTAACGGCACAGTCGCCCGTCAGCGTGATGCCAAATGCGGGGCTGCAGGAGGAGCCGGGCCTGAGCCAGGAAGGATGAGTTCAGGGAGGAAGTGAGGACTTAACGTGCCGAGAAAGTGGCGGCGCAGGAATCTCGAGTGGATCAGAGAATCAACAAAAAAAAAAACTTGCCAGAAAAGTGTGTTGTTTTTGACTTTTCAGCTGTCAGCAGAGAGCAGTTGGTGTCATTTGAAGGAGAGAGCTGGCGACCCAGGACACGACACGACACTGTCATGCCTGGCCACTTCCTGCTTCCTGTCAAAGGACGGCTACAGGGGAAACGGCAGGGCTGCTGAGGGAGGATAAGGCATCGGACAGGAAGCGTGAGGCTGAGACACTGTCCAGTCAGTCATTCCAAGTCACCACGGCCACCAATTTCCCCTGGTGGGCAGTTTGTTTGGAAAGTAGAATGTCAGCCTCATTCACCACACTGCCCACACCAGGCACTTTTTGTTCCCTCTTTTAAGTTCATTTTGCAGTTATTTTCTTACATTTTTTTTTCAATTCTTATTATCAGTATCACAATTTACTCATAACTAATATCAATCCAATAGATTCTTTTACCTGTTTAAACAACTATGCTGCATTTCCCAGCCCTTGTTTATGCCACATGATGGTGGAGACGAACAAAAGTGAAGCATTTACATCATATTTATGGTCAATAGGTCTCATTCGTCTACTCACCCAAGATGAACTGAAGGAATGGATGAAATACCACAAATGTGTTTCCTTCCTCGTTGTTTTTAATGTGAGACATTTCAAGGACACTTCCTTTCAGACATCATCAAGAAAATATCTTAACACAGAGGCGCCGTGCACGACCGCAACCCGTCACCTCCAATAACTTGGCCGTTGACCTCTCCCGGCTCCATCGCTGACAGACTCCTACTTAAAAGCATTCTGACACTGACATGTTGACTCTCACAGCACAAACGGCCCTTCAAGATAGATGTTTCTGCGAGGAATAGCACACGGCCGTGAAACATGTTCTTTTCCTTACTTTCTCAGCGGCGCTAAATAAATCGCACGAGCTGTGTGTGCCTCGCTGTTTGGGTGGAGAGACGAGTGACCGCAGATGTTTTGGCATTGTCGCGCTTGTTAATCCCCCCGGGTCGAGTGGGAGCTCGCTATTGGATGCTGGCAGATGAAAACAATCCATTGACTATATTCAATAGTTGTCGGCCTTTTAGAAAGCAGCGTTTGGAGGCATTCTCGCCTGTTGCCAAGGGTTTGCAAAGGCTGGGCCAAGACAGTGCTATTTCATTGATTTTTCTCCTCCTGAAAAGCGGAGAGAAAACAGCTTCAACAAACCAGTCACACAGCTCTGGCCCAGGAGAAGATATTTATCACGTAGCTGTGATAATTTGTTGCAAGAATTATCTCATTCTTGTTATCCTGTCCAAAGCAAATCAGAGATATTAATGCTTGGACGTATGGACACGGAGATCTCTTAAAGCTGCTCCGAGTTACACCCAAATATTAAATTAACTGCACAGACCGAGTGGATTATGGGTGAGTCTTGGGTGGCGGTGCCAGCTGCTCTCAGCAGGACCACCGCAAAGGTCAATCTGCCTGCTCAGCCCATGTGTTGTGCTCTTCATTCTAATCAGCACACAGGACCGCAGCCGCTGAATAATCACACTTTTGCTTTGGAGGCGTTCGACTGCAGACGGAGTGAGTGATGAAGGCGTGTTTGGCGTGTTGCAGAGAGCTAATGCGAGACAAAACATGGCTTGTTAGAAAAAGAGCTGGCCATTTCAGGGGATTTGTTCTGTGATTCTTGTTGTAGAACATATGTAGGAAGAGAGAAAGAAGAGGATTTGTTCTCTTTCACCTTGTTTCAGATCAGTTTATGGTCTCAATCACTAGTTTCGGGTCTTCTTTAATGCAACATAGTCATTTGTAAATCACAGTTAATTAGACAATGGAGAGGAATATGATTTTGGGGCGTGGTTATGATGTGATTGACAGTGGCTGTGATGCACATGTGCTTGCATTCTCTGCCGGCTCCACCCTCTCGTCCAAATATGTAGGGTTGGATCTAAATCTGTCAATTGTTATCTGGCCTCATTAATCAGTCATTTTTATTCATATAATGGAGAAAATGCTGTAAATAGTCCACTGGGGTTTTCATAACCTTAAAATGACAATGTTTTATAGAACATCTGGACATACTCACATTTAAGGAGTATGTCCAGATAAATCCAGATAATTTACAATTAATCGATTATCAAAATAGGCATCGATCAGTTTAATAATTGACAAAGAATGGATGAATTGTTGCAGACTGACAAATACCAAAATGGTACAAGCCAGTAGTAATAGTTTGCCTCTTGGTGCTTTGACAATACTGCATTTTATATAATGATATAGAAACATACATACTCATAACAGAATAGGGGGATACAAGTCATTTTTTTGTTCCAGGTGAAAGCTCAAAGGACTGTTTTCATACCGATTAAAGCTTCAGATTATAGTAATTATGAAAATAATATACAGACATGATATTGGCCAAGATAATGGTGCTATTAAATTTTCATTTTGGTTCCACCGTCGACGTGAACAGACACAGAGCTGAGCAGGGAGGCGACCGGGGCAGCGGCGACTCAGCCTCCATGTGCAGACGGGATCAAAGGGCTCGGGTCTGGCAGGACTGGCCCTGCGGCGACAAACTACCGCTCCCATAATTGAGCGGCAGCCATGTAAAGCTGTCCAGGGGAGGCCAAGGACTGCTTTATTATGAAGTTTAATTAGCTTACTGTTGTGTGTGTGTGTGTGTGTGTGTTTAACTGACTGACCTTGCTCTAATGGTGTTTTTAAATCATCAGTGATGAGCAAACATGGCTGCACGTGGTTTTTTTTTTGTGGGTAAAATGAGCTTGATATGGAATATTTGTGCACTGAACTGGAGCAAACGCAACAGGCTGATTACACATTAGACATCAGTCCAGTACAATTGTTTAATATCTTTCAAACGAGTTCTAACCTTGTAACAGTACATTTGTGCTGATGCATAACAATACACCGTTTCTGGTCTCAGTTGCTAGTTTCAAGTTTCCTTCACTTGAAACAAAATGTCAATATGTTCCAATTGAGAGGAAAATAGATATATATGTAGATAAATATCCAGCGTGATTGACAGCTGGTGTCATCCAATGTCATCCAATAGGAGGCTGTGGATTTCCGGTTGCCAAAACTGTCACGGTGCTGTCAAATGTTGACTCGATGATTTAAAACGGGAGTTTATTTCACAACTGGAAGACATTGTTCATACTTTTTATTAACATCTTTATAGTCTGTGAATAGTGAAGTATTTAAATGACATTTAAAGTATTTTTTCTGATATCCAGTCTGGTGATTCTGACCATTATCGGACCAATAACGATGCTGAGTGTTTGTATCATGTCATCTCTGGCTTGTGCCATTTATGCACACTCTCTCTGGGCCTATCAAGTCTCCCGACTGTTTCAAACTTCTCCTACAGTGAATTAAATGATAGCAGACGGATGGTGAGGTGACTGTCATGTTACTGAAGTGTTGTTGTCGCTGCTCCTCCAGGTATAAAGCAGATCCAGAGGCCCTGTGTAATAAAGCGCACAAGCTATTTTTATTGACACACTTGAAAGAATAAGAAATTAATAATACAAAAAAGAAACTGTTAATATGCCCCAGCAGCTCGCTCAAGTAAAGTCTTATGTGTGAAGTATTTTTCTTTTCTATTCATACTAGTCATTATTTGTAATTCCCTGTTGAACCGTGAGCATTAATCTCTGAAATTGCAGCGAAGCGGGGGCAGATAATTCACTAGGTCAGCCGTATTGTTTATATTGCAAGCATTTAAATGTTTCACTGTGAATAAATATTTATCAGAATAAATAGCCAGAGCTTGAAAAAAACAACAAAAAACCTGTATGTTTGCTTTCGGGTGAGGCAACAGGGAGAGATTTCTCCTGCAGTCATCAGTGCTGAAATAATGATTTTTGTCACATTCAGGTCAAGCACTGTCTGCATTAGTTCCATGTAGCGCGAGTGCATGCTTTGAGTTGTTGCGCAAATATGAGCCCCTAGGCCGATATTTTCAGAGATATTTTTGCTGTCTCTTGATGTGATTATTTCCAGTTTGTCGTTAAAGGAAGGGAAAGTCGTAAAACTGTCTCCTCCTTTCTTCCTCAGGCGCTGGACCAGGATCGAACGTCCCTGCAGAAGGTGAAGAAATCAGTGAAGGCCATCTACAGTTCAGGACAAGGTGAAATATCCTGTTTCTAAATGAATCAAGGCTGCGTTTGCTTTTAGTGGTTAGTTGGGTTCACAGTCATAACCATTTCCAGAAGGAAACCCTTAGAGGAAAACCCTTAAAAGTTGTGAGTGAAATTGAAATTTTTTCCCCTTTTGTTGAACAGATGTTGTTTTGTGTGTATCCACATCGTCCCAGAAATCAACACCTGAGTTTGTTTTGCTTGTTGCTGCGACATAGATCCTCAGTCATTTTCCTCTGAATACTTCTGGGAGCAGCCTCCTCCCTGCAAATTGACAGTTTCAGATGTTTGTTCACAGGGAAAAAAAACAACGTTTGTTTGTTCCTCACAGAGAGGAGGCTCTTTACTCTCTTTGTGACCTGTAGATTCAGAAACCACAGATGTCTCTAAACAACTGGAACAGATTTAAGTTTGCCGTCTATTAATGTTATTATGAGACAGTAGATGTGTATGGATGTATATTTATATAACATATTTAAAGCTTAAAATACAAATAAAAATCTAAAATAGAGTTCTGGTACGCAAAAGAAATTAAAAGTTGGACACTGTGGTCGGGATTTTAGAAATGGCCAAAAACCTATTATAGCCGTCTGGGATATAAGAAAAGAAAGTTGCAGTGGTTGCAAGTGTTTATTTTTACATAATTCCAGTTGTAGATGATTTGGAAAAGGCAGGTTTGCACTCCAAGTCCCAAATCTCTGGGTACAGGAAACTCTAATAAGCACCTACTTTGTCAAAAGTACAACAGAAGAGAAACCAAACTCTCGCGAGTCCACAGCGCGTCTTTTCCCCGTCACGTCCCCAGGAGTCTGATTTCAGGCTGCGTACAGAGAATGACTTTTCCACACAACAGTGCAGTGTTGGTTACCTTGCCGAGGAGGAGGAGGAGGAGGAGGAGGAGGAGGAGGCGGCGGCGTAGGTGTGCCGCTCGTCGCCTGCAACTCTTCATTCAACAGCTCGCTGAAGCTGCACCTTTTTGTTCCATTACGCCTTCAAAAAAATTCAAAATGATGTGCTGGTTGGGGGGGGGGGGGGGAAATATATAACCCCAAACGATCACAGTCAGCATTAACCTGGGTGATGAATACTTTTCATTTTTGTGCCACAGTAAATGTAAGTCATTGTTTAGTCAGTGGGAAATATTGGACTTAAGACTAAAATGTGTATTTGGAAAAGGTTAAAGTGAGCAGTTACGCTGGTATCAATGAAATGATAAGGTTAATAGTTTTTTAAACAGGTTGGTAAACACATTAAATAACCAGATTCAAAAATGTAAAGAAATGATTAACAGAGAGAACATGACCTCATGCTCGGTGTCAACTACAGGTCTGTTTGGACTGTATTTAAAGCTGTAGTACGTAACTTTTAAGTCTCTTTGTTAGCTCCAGTTAGCACCACTTCTCAGTATAGTGGTGTTTAGATCTCGTGTCACCTGGCGACATTTCCACACTGCGCACAGGAAGTGATTTGTTTTATGTCAAGACAGACGGGGGGACAACGGCGGCGTTATACTTAAAAGGGGAGGCGACTTCTAACGGGTTGGAGGATGACTGAAAAGTGTCAGTAGCGAATTTGGCTGCTCAAAAACCAGGTCACTGAGCAGTTGGATGGGATAAATGCCTCTTGTCCCCGCCCCGTCCTGACGCTGCGTGAGGCTGCATAATACAAGCACTCCCTCCGTCAAGTCTGTTACGCACTGCAGCTTTAAGTTTCCAGTTTGACAAAGTTTCAAAATGGCTGCGGCAGGAATCGGAGCGTCTCTTTCTCTCCTCCCCGTCTCTTTATCTGGGACTTCAGAATGGAAGTCTAACGACGGATGCAGCTGTTTCACTCCTGATGAAAATCATAATCTCGTGTGTTTAAAACGTGTAAAAGATCATTTGATTCAGACACTAAATGATCAGGCATTTGGTATTTGACTGTTTGTTTTGTCCGTTTTTTTTTTCTTCTTTACTTAGACCACGTACAAAATGAAGAAAACTACGCCCAAGCTCTGGACAAATTTGGCAGCAACTTCATCAGCCGGGACAACCCTGACCTGGGAACGGCCTTTGTGAAGTTCTCCTCCCTCACTAAGGAGCTGTCTGCCCTGCTGAAGAACCTGGTGAGTCCAGCATGTCAACGCTGGCACTATAATTAAACTTAAATGCCTCAGAGAGCCTGTCCTGCTGCATGTTACTGGCTCTTTTTTGTCCCTGCATGGATAGACACACAGAGAGAGAGAGAGGGAGTATTTTTCCCTGTCTACACTGGGATAAGTGGTTTAGGATTTGGGTTTAGGGTTAAGTTTAGGATTAGGTGAAAGGTTACAAATGGACATGTAAGGAAGACATCATTCTCTATCTCTCTCTCTCTACACCTATACATGTAAACTGTATACAATGAAAACTGTCATCACAGCCTGACAGTACAGCAAACCTGTCTCTGAAGCCATGTGTTTACTTTTCCAGTCAAGGCTCTTATCTGTCTGCTGTGGATTTCCCCTGATGTTTTTTTGTTGAATATTGTGTCCTGTTTGCATCCTTCTGTGAGTGAAGAGCCCGACTCCATTCTCACCCTCACTTCCTGTGTGGCTGACAGCAAGATTAGACTCCATAAATACTCATAGCAGCACCACGAACAACTGTGTCTGTGTCTGTGTGTGTCTCTCTCTCTCTCTGTCTGTGAGTGTGAGACAGTTGGGATACCTCCCCTTTTTTTGACTCCCGACTTTTCTATTTTGGGTATCGAATTGAGCGAGTATCTAGACTTCAGTGGCGTTGCCCTCAGGGCTTCTGGTGTGTGTGTGTGCGTGCACTACAAATGACTATTGATGAACTCTGCTCGTTCAGGATGTCCTACATGTGTTTTACCGGTTTGAATGTAAGGATTTTGCCTGGGTGGTCTCCTGCTGGTTTTTCTCAAAAGTCAAGGATCCTTCCTGAATAGAGCAGACCCTTCCTAGTTGGGTCATACAGAGACAATGGTGGTGCCAATTCCAGCTGACATCCAAAAATAATAAATACTGTAATTACTGAATCACGAGTCACATTTTTAAAATCGCACCAAAAATCCTATTTCCTTTACTCATTAAGGGAGTTTGTAAAACTAAGGGTAAAACCACTAATATACTAGATCTTTCCAAAAAAAGCATAGGTGAATTTAAACAGAAGTCACAAAGTTATGATCAGGTCATCAAAGATTGTGTTTGTACTTACGCTGTGCTGAGGATACACAACATACCTCCCTGTAAATTTTTGATAAGAAGCATTTGGAGTCTGAAGATGTAACATCCTTTAAATTCAGCTATTAGAGGATCCTTTTCTTTGACTTTGAGAATCACACAGCGTCTGTGCATCTTTTTTTAACTCTGTTGTGTATTTTCTTCCTCAAGAAATCGTACAGTAAGATAAAGCAAGAGCGATGGAGACAGTTTCCAGGATGTGCTGTTAGAGTACGTCGGCATTTGGCCAGTGGACGATTGATTCTGACGTTGACCATATGCAAGACAGGCACTTAAGAAACACATTAGCGCCCATTAAGTGTTGTTTACTTCCTTGACCGTCCGCTTCTGTGTTTCTGTGTGGACTTGGCTAACAGCAACGGCGACTTAAATGCTTAGCACGGTTGTAAATGACCTTGCTGATCCTAATGGTTAGAGCTGATGAGCAGAGCTGTGGGCAACCCGAGCTCTTGGCATCGTCAACCTTTGGCAAATTCTTTAATAGACCAACTTGCACTTGCTGTTTTTGGCTGGACGTTTACTATAGTGTCTCCTGCTGAGTGGCTGTGTTAATGTGCTGCTCTGTTGGTCAAAAGCTGACACTGGTGTATATTTTTTTTATGTCAATATATCTATTAAAATAAAAAACCTTGCAAATGCTTTCCTATCTATGGCTCTTCACCCTCAAATAGGGAGAGCTCGCGGTCAGATTATCTGCTGATAACAATACAGTTGTGCTGATGCATTTACCACTTAGCCATGGGTTGGGTTAACATATAGTCTATAAAAAAAGAAATAAGTGAAGTGCTGTTGTTAATTTCTATTTACATTCTTACAGTTTAGTAGGTATCTTCCAATCTAGTGATTCTGACCAGTATTGGACCGATACTCATACTCCCAGCTACTCCCTGCTGAAGATGTTAATCCCTAAAGCTCTGCTAATCAATATTCTCAAGGCACATTTTTAACATTTTTGCCTTCATTTTAAAAGAAACTGGAGAGGCAGGATGTGGGGAGAGAGAGAGAGAGTGTCAAAGTTAACGGTCAGGTCATCCAGGAGGCAAACCTGTCATTTGAATTATAAACATTTGGCTTGTGAGTGTACCCATTAATCAAAAAAATATTAACAATAAAACGTGTCATTTGGAAGGAGCGTCTATTAGGAAAAAACTTACAGAGATTTAACAACTGATTCTGCATTTCCCTTTCATCATGTTAAGTGTTTTTTTTAATGTCTTTCAGCTTATTGTTTTGGTTGTTTGGTTGTTTTGAGCAAATTACTTTGCTAGTTCGTGCGAAATAGTAGTGGTAGATTATTAGTCATCTGGCGCTATTTCAAATGTTTTTTTTGTACGTAAATATTTACCTCTCACCTTGTGTTATGACATGTTACATATGTTTGCTTGTAAGAAGAGTCCGAGACTAACTTCCTGTGCCCCTCCTCTCTCTCCTGTGTGTGTCCTCTTTCAGCTGCAGAGCCTCAGCCACAATGTCATCTTTACCCTAGACTCGCTGCTCAAGGGCGATTTGAAAGGCGTGAAAGGGGTAAGATTCACTGTGAAACACTTTCTATTCTCGACACACGCACTTCCTCATGCACCAATGGCACATTTCAGAAGTGGATCGGGAATAGAAAGAAGATCCCTCGTCTGCACACGTCTCTTTTCATCTCTCAGTTTCTGTTCATGTGACTTAGAGAGAGTTAGATGAGCGATGGGGGTTGTTAGGAGTTCAGATCTTTGTTTTGAAGATCACACTGTAAATCTCGCAGAAAGAAACATCGCCTCTGTGTTTTGCTTGAGGTGAGTAGCAAGTAACTGGGTCATGAAAACTCGACGTTCGGGTACACGGAGGGGAGCAGTCACTTGCTGTGCGTCCGGGGCATAAATCGTGAGCGGAGTGAGGCATTCACTGTGTCTCTGGTTGTGATCCAACTCTGCAAATACCTTGGTCCCCATGGTGACCTCGTTTAGTTTGCTGACGCTTGTCCTCCTGTGTTTCTGCAGGACATAAAGAAGCCCTTTGACAAAGCATGGAAAGACTACGAAGCCAAGTTGTAAGTGGATAATTGAAGTCTGCTGTTGTAGTGCTGCACATTTGCATCATGTCACTAATTGAAGTGAACTGAATAATGTATTGTGCGTTTATTATGTTCGGCTCCTCCAGAAGTTGCCGCCCAAAAACTTACACACAAAGTAGAGAACGTGTGAAACGGAGAAACCCATTCATCAAGTGACTGGTCCTCTCTTTTATTTCAGTACAAAGATAGAGAAAGAGAAGCGGGAGCATGCCAAGCAGCATGGGATGATCCGCACTGAGATCACCGGCGCTGAAATTGCTGAGGAGATGGAGAAGGAGCGGCGTCTCTTTCAGCTCCAAATGTGTGAGGTAGGTAATGAAATGTGTTTGTTACCTCATTTACGGCTAAAAATATCATGCAATCTGTATCTAAACATCCTGCCTGCATAGGGACAAAACCAGCCAGACCTGCTACACTGACATTTTAATAGATTCTACGTGATCTGGAGTACGGATGAGCAATTCTCGCAAAAATGCTATTTGAATGAATTGAGTGAAAGTAATTCAGGGTTCACAGCGTGTTGAGATAATGGGAGCAGCTAACGAGATGCATTCAAAGACCCTGGTAAATGTAATCACTTCTGTGGTATCTACAGCATGTTTAGCCTAGAGCAGCAGCTTCAAGATGCATTTCATCACTTCTGCAAACACACATGAAGTCCACAAACTAAATGCTAAGGTGCCATTTTATACGGCCCGCAGCTTCGGTTCATATTTATGATGTGTTATTTATGGCCAGGAACGGCCCTGGCATATAATGTATTGTCATGTTCCATCTACATTAGCTCAGCCGATAAGAGTCCAGGGTTCGCATCCCTGCTGTGACAGACAGACACGTTCATTCACCAACTGTAAAATTGTTATAAAACAGCACATTTGTATGTAACTTTTACTGTTAAAAAATGTACTGACGGGACCATTGGCCCCCAGGAATCTTCACATTATCAAATCCTCTTTACAAAAGTTGAGACATCCCTGGTTTGGGTAGTCACTGGAGTAGAAATATTTGTTTTCATAAATGCAATAATTGATAAAACATTTCTTTTGTTACTTTTCATTTGACTTTTTTTTATAATCAAGCGAATAATGGAATAATTAAATACTCATGGCCTTCCCTAATCCAGAGTGGGACTGTCTTGTCATGCTGTAAATTCAATCTGTATTGCATGACCTCATTCTTGACGAAAATATCCACCCGGTTGTAAGGGCACCTGCTATCTTAAGCAAGACCAGCAAAAGCCACAAGTCATATCAGTCTTCCTGAGGCTGTCCTTGTCCTTGATTTGCCTTGACCTGAGATGCTCCGTTTCTGTTGCAATGCATGCCAGGATCAAGACAAGAATGTTAATTGATACCAGTATTAGAGACCCATTGATCTAACATCAGTATCATTGTTTAATACCAAGTTTAAATTGAGCCAAAAAAAGACAGTTTATATGGTCTTCTGGGCGGTAATCAATCAACAAAGCAGCCTGGCTTTGTGTGCCTTCCAGTTATCCTTTACTGAATTATTGAAGCGGCTCTCTCTTTGTAAATCATTGTGGATTACAGGAAATAGCTTCACATTGTTGTTGCGCTATGTCATGTTCAGGGTTTAGACCAGCACTGCGTTTAAAGATGTTCTGGCCAAGAAAGTAAATAAGTTAACCTACATACTGGTAGCTTTGATAAGATCTCAACAACACAAAGTGGTTTTGGATCTTGACTTGACTTATAACAACCTAAAGTATATATTTTTTCTCTCAGATTAGAATAATTTAAAGTCTAGATGTGTCACTGGTGCAGGGATTAGTTTCCAGAAATGAAACAGCTTTATATAAATGAAGTTGTGAACCCGTCTCTGGTAGTTCATCCCCAGCACTGTACTGTACTGTACTTTACTGTACAGTACTTTATGTGAAGATCTCCAAAATAATACAAGACAAAATATTCTCATGAAACGTGATGAGTGCATTTTAAATACTTGAGCAGCTAACTACCCGTAAACACTAAGCCTGTTTGCTTTTAGTTTTAAGTGTTTTCAGATGGCCCATTGTTTCTGTAAACTTGTCTGCCTTTGAGCATGTCACAACACCCCTTGCTATTAATTCCCAAAACGCTGTTCTTAAAGAAAAGTGACAGATAGAATTGAGTGTAAAACCAATGCAGGCTCTTCATGCGCCCAGGAGAATCAGAACAAACTGTGCTTTGCCAAAAACCTCTCTAGTGGTGGGTGGTGACGCCTACACACTCTCCACTGTTTTATCCTGTTAGGTTTTTTTGTTGTTTTTTTGCTCAAATTGCATAATGGACCAGTGGCTGCTCTGCTGTTGGTTACGTGAATTATTATCTAGAAAAACAGTTTGTATCTGCCTCACTATGCTGATCTGCCATTTTTGCATCTGCCTTGTGTAATGTTAAATGCTGTAAATTCAATGGTAAAATGCTACTAAAATGCGACTAAAATAGAGCTAGTCTTAGTCGGACTAACATACCTAGAAATAATTCAATAGTCCGATTACTCCTGCATGTATAAGTTTAGTTGGACTGGAGCTGGACCCGGAAGTAGAAGGAGACGACGTATAAACTGCGGCAACGTCGTCTTTCTTCGGACAACACAGCAACCACATCGATGTTTAGTAAATATATTATAATTTAAATCATATACAGTTCGAATATATTTAACTCCTCCAAGTAAAAGTTTTCAGACAGACAAGTTAGCACAAATCATGCTAGGATGCTAACAATTGTGATGTTTTTAACATAACAGTTTTTAATGTTAGCATGCTTTTTTAGCATTTAGCTTTTTTTGGAGCACTTTTTTTGCTATTTTTTGGGGCAAAATTTTAACACGGTAACTTTTAAAATGATAAGTCATAGAATATTAAGTCCTCGTCGTTCTATCACAAAAAGTCTAGCCTTCTTTGTGATAGCTGTTTGGATGCTAACACCATAAGTCGTCTGATTTGATTTACTGTACACAGGATGTGGTGCTAGTCATCCATTGTGCTAATAATGGACTCCTTTTCTCAGAGACAATTTTTAGCGTCTCGAAAAGACAGTTAATCTCTTCATTATTTCAGAGGACCTCCTCATTAGTCACTGCATTATCCATTTTGGTTACCCGCCTCCGGTTGATGCAGGATGCCAGAGACAAGTTGTAGCTCCCACATTATATTAGCATTGGCTTCCTGTCTTGTTGGCCGCCTCACATTCAGATCTGAAATTCTAATAAGCTGCAGAGCTTTGCATGTGCAACGCACAAGCCAGGAATGTATATACATATAGTATTCAAATGTAATGCAAAATGTTATCTTGGGTAATGAAATTGTAAATCCTCCATTTACCGAACTGTTGCTTGATCTAGAAAGTTATGGAAGAAATGCCAATTGAATAATTTCCCTTGAACATCAAACAACAGTCATCCACACTGTAGATATTTTTTGCTGCTGATGTGTGGGACAGTTGTGGCAGTCAGTGGTACAATCTGTTCATCCCACTTAACCTAAATTTTCTGTGTTGCATGCACTGTGTGGCGGACACGCTCTCCCTCCCCCCCCATGTTACTCAATCACCATGTTACAGGATGCTCTCACTCTCTCGCCCCTTTTCATCCTACGCTGTCACTGCAGGAGCGTGGAAAGGCAGGGATCAGCAGGCTGCATTATATTCTGCCCAGACACGGCAGCAGTTTGAGTGCCGCTGCTCGTTCACACAAAAGAGCTGAAATGAGCACGTGCGGCAGTGCTCTTCCAAACACTGAAACCACACAAGGCTCAGACAAAATGTGGATAAACTCCGATCCAGCAAGCATAGTCAGGCAGACAAAGGGACAGAGCATGAATGCATGCACGCATAGATGCACATGCACCCGTGCATTCACATACGTGATATAAGATATAATTGAAACTATGTTGGCTTCAGAAGCTTCATGAGCTCTTTTGTAGCCATTTTTACTGTGGTGCTGAAAATGGCTTTAGTTTTAGCTGTGACAAGGTGGGATTAAGATTATCTTTCATTTGTTTGTATAGTGGGAGTGCCGTCTGAAGACATTTTGAATCCTCATAAGCCCAGACTGAGCATTCAGACTGCAAAACACCCACAAAAAAATCTGCTCTCTTGGTTTTCTAAATGTTAATATAAAATGTTTAAAACTTAATTTAGATGAAAAAGCTGAGCGATGGTATTTCCTTGTAAAACATGTTTGTCTGTGTTCAGTCCCCACTCCCAGTGTCAAGGCAGTGTTGCCAAATACATCAAAGCCTTCATCATATGTGCAGTCAGATGTGAGAAGGGCAATGCAAAGTGTACATACGACAGCGTTTATGGCAAAATATGAGTCTTTTCTCTGTGTACAGGCACTATCAAGCTCTAACTACCCTGAATTTTAACTTCTTGATGAATTTAACATCTATTTTTGCTTTGCAGTACCTAATCAAAGTGAATGAGATCAAGACCAAAAAGGGAGTGGACCTCCTCCAGAACCTGATAAAGTATTACCACGCACAGTGCAAGTAAGTACCACCTTAATCCCGCTAACCTGAATTCATGAAGCTCTGCTGTCAAATGCATCATACTCACACAGAGAAATGGATTCCAAAAACCAACCAAGACAAAACCTCTCCGTCGCTCCCTCTTTGCTGCTGTTATTATTATGCATTTTCTATCTTTTTAAGGATCCACAGATCTTAAGGTTGCACAGTGGTGTCTGTATGAAGCTCATAAATATGCGGAGGTCATCATACAGATATGTACTGACAGCTGTGGGGCTTAGTGGGTAAATAAGTGGATGCACTACTCGGTGCCAGAACTGCAATTCACAGCTGGCTGTCACCGAATTACAAATTTTCTGTCAGGGTTGCTAGGTCCTGTCATAACAGTGGGACAAAACAATATACTTTTCTGTTAATCTGTTCAACCTGGGCCTCAGTGGATGGAGAAAGCTGCACTGGTGATGGATTAAAACGGTAAAGGAACTGAACGGAGAGCAAAGTGTAAAACTGCTTACTGCTCAGAAAAGAGCACACACGTAAAAGCAGAATTGTGATGACATCTAAGAACTTTACCGATACAATCTTTTGACTTTTTGTTATTAGAATGATTTCTGTAAACACGGCATCATTTCAAGAAATGTTCTCATGAACATAAAAGCCCACAGAACGACTCGAAACGCCGTAATACATGTGCTGTAACACAGCAAAAACAGAGAAGACGTAGAGCATGCACAATGAAGAATGCCCGCTGTGTTTATTCAAGTAACTATTCATTACAGTGTATACAATCACAGACACAGAGACAGAATGAACCAAGCCAGAGCGACAAAAGAAAGAAAAATAAAAGCTATCATAAAGTGAATAGTAATGTTGTAGTACTCGAGATCGGTCTTGAAGGTCTCGGTCTCGTCTCGGTATCGACTGCATTATTACTCGTTCTTGTCTGAGTGACAGGAGAAGAGGCCGTGAGAAGATGTCAGCCAACTCATCTATAATAACCACAAAGACTTTTTGTGCATAAATACCTCCAAAAGAAAACACAGCGCAACGTGTAAATTCTGCAAAGCAAATGCAAATTCTGAAACTGTGAAGAGAGATCATTTTCAGTGTATATTTCAGCTCCATTTGCAGCTCGTGTGAAAAATAGGCGAGAGATTTATGCCCAAAAAGAGCCGTGTTGCTCATGCAGCCAATGTGAATGGTCTCATAAGTGCCGACATGTGCCAAAATGAAAAGAGTGACGCACTGCAGCCGTGCGTCACACACATCCAGTGTGAAACAGGCCTGAGTCTTTTTGACTGACCTTGGTTTAGCACTGCTGCGTCTGATTCTGGCAGTTTGAGTCTACAGCCACACTACTCCCATTTTGTTATTTAAAATTCTGCTCTGCATACACCTGTCATTTACACTCCCCCAGTGTTATTGAGCCCTACTGAACACTGCTGGTCCTTTATGCATTTGTAAACAACAGTGGTTTTAGTGTGGACAGACAGAAATGGAGACTTTTGAATACAATGACGCACTGTCCCACATTCACCTTCTTATTGGCTCTTATTGGCCGCATTTTGACTATCAGCTGTGAACAAAGGCACAGATAATAATAATAATTCCAGTTTCATCTCGTCTTTGGGCTCTTACTTTTCACTGTTGTGTCTTATTAGTTATACTATATTATCGGCACAATATTGGCTTTAAAATGTATTATCGGGCATCTTCAAACACACCAAGATCCCCTGATATGACTTAAACAGTAGGCTGAATAGGCTGCTAACTCTTTGACTTCAACCCACTGTTCCTTTTTAATGTTTATTATTTGCACAATGAAGAAAATTTACATCTACATTTGCTGTGACAATATTATGTCAATTTCACAACAAAATAGACTAAATAACCTCTGAATTTGGGAACAGGGAAAAACTTATATATATAAATCGGTATTGGTTATCATCCCAAACTGTCCAATATCGCATATCCCGACTTCAGAGGAGAGGATCACCTGTTTACGCCAGCACACTAATGTTCAGCGTACCTAAATCGTCAAGTAATACATGTTTAGGTTGTTTTAGTATGAAGCTGGTGTTTTTTAAATGGAAACGTAGCAGTGTCGTTAAATTACACACTTCTTACGGTGTTCGTATCAACTCACTAGATTTACAAAGTGCAAGGGCAGTAGATCAGGTCCATAGTGGGAATAAAAGACGCTCCATTCTCCCTATGACAAGCCAGTGACCCCTCAAAAAAGATTCTCTAGCTGTTATTATAAGTAAAGAAAAAAAAGGTTGCATAGCTTTGCTTTCACTCGGTGTTCTGACAGTCAGCGAGTACTTGACAGCGATAGCTGGATCAGGTGGGAGGTGAGCGAGTGAAAAGACAGCAAGCAAAAAAAGGTGCAGAAGAGTCAATAATGAAAAGAGGAAGAAGAGGGTATTAGCCCGTGGGTGGAGTGGGAGCGGGGGTGGGGTCATTAGTCGTGATTTGTGGCTGCGGTGCTGCATCGAGGTGTGTGCCACCGACAGATCTGTAATGGATTTCGGGATGTGCTAAGCACCTCTTGCAAATCCTGCAGCCTCGGTCGGCTGCGATTTCTGTGCCAAGAGGTAAAGGTACAAGAGCGAGGCGGGCTATACATTAAACATAAACTGCACCAATTTCTCTCTGCGTGACCTTCATGGTGGCAAGAAAGGGTCATAGTGTGACACCTGACATTTGTGAACTAGTTTCCCCCCCTAAGTGACAAATGAGTCTCATATTTTCTCCCAGTGAACGTTGATGTCTGTGAGACTCACGTGTGCCTTTTTGTTCCCGCAGTTTCTTTCAAGATGGCTTGAAGACGGCGGATAAGCTAAAGCAGTACATCGAGAAGCTGGCAGCTGACCTCTACAATGTAAACACTCCACTTCATCTCCACCGTCATCCGTGTCCTCCTCCTCCTCCTCAGCTGTGGATATCATTCCACTGCTGAGTCACTGTTTATGTTTTGCAAGTCTGTGTCTGTGTACATGCAGACAAAGACTTATGCTACCAGCCAGAAAATCTGCTTTTTCAAATAGTACGGGGGGGAGAAATATATCGTATTATCGAAAGATTGTTGTTTTAAAGAGGTATTTCAATTCCTCCGCAAAAAGCAACGAAACAGGCGCTGAAGCTCCACACATTCTTAGAAGCAGAAGCCCTCCTTGCTGCAGCAGTGAGCAGGATTCCGTCAAGTCAAACCTTGTCAAACCATGTCTTTATAAGTACTTGCTTTGTGCACTAGGGCACAAAACAAAGGCCAAATATGTTTGTCCATATAGTGTATGAATTATAGAAATGTGAAACGTAGAAGATGACAGGAATTATAACAGAAACTATAATAGAAGAGAGGCAAAAGGTCACAATATCAGTAAAAGGACATTTGCTGCAAATCCTAGATTCATAATTTCTATTACACCTGGGAAAGTAGAGGTCAGGCTACACTGATTGTTCCCACATAAATCAAATGTAACATAGCAAATAATATTTGACCACAACTGATCCTCTGTTTAATTAAATTTATAGGGTATTAGTACAGTGTCTGGATTGTATGTCTTTTGACTTATGGGTTTATTTCAGTCTTGGTATTCTCCATTTTTCTTCTATTGAAGCAACAACTGGCGATTTGTAAACATAGCTGTCGGTTCCCTTGACGTATCTCTTCCTCATAATGGCGTTTTCTTTCTCCTTTCGACAGATTAAACAAACTCAGGATGAGGAGAAGAAGCAGCTGACTGCCCTGCGAGATCTGATCAAGTCCTCCCTCCAGCTGGACCAGAAGGAGGTAGGCAGATCACACCGACAGTTAAACCTGGTTTAAACTCTTGTTGCTCGACATTTTTGATAATTGTTGCTCAGCAAAGCTTAATGGGTCATACATTTTCAATTCATGCCCTGGTGAAAGGTTTTAATTTGCCCCAACACCTCCAGCCACCCCTCTTAGGTACTAAATGACATGGTATGATCCTGATTTGCAGCCATATCTGTGCTACAGAGATAGACACAGACTAATAGGCTTACAAATAGCAGTAATTGCACTCAACACAGACATAATGAACACTTAATGCATGTTGGTTTCTTTCTGATAGTGTTATACATTTATAACTATATTTTGATAATCTTGCTGTTTAGCAGCCACCTAATTTCATTATACGTTTGCAGGGATAATAAAGGTCTATGTATTTGATGATGTTGTTGATGTGACACTACATGGAGATGTTGACTACCAAGCACTTTGGATGACAAAACATCATAATCAGGACTTTTTCCAGGCCAAATTTTAACTCGTAGCAGGTAAAATTCTCGCTGCACCAGCCTAAACGGAAATATACTGGGCTAAACGCAGCCTTATCGAACCCCCCCCCTTTACTAAATTTGACCACCCACTCACTCTCACTCTGGCCACTACCAGGTTTGGAGCTTGTCTCCTGCAGCACAGAGCGAGTGCCCAGTGCTGTACCATGCTGGTAGCCAGTGTGTGGTAGGCTTTGCTGGTGACCAGTGTTGTGCCTCACTGGCTGCTCAGTGGAGAGCACCTCACCACCGGATACTCACACACACACACACACACACACACACGTTTAAAACACAACCAGCCCTTCTCTTATTCATCCACACACCGTAATGTGGCTACATGTTGCTTTATAACCGTCCCCTCGATTCACACTTTCGCACACTCTCAGTCTGCTGCTGTGCACGAAACAAATCGTAGACTCACTCACACTTCACTTCCACGTCCTGTAGCTTTTCTCGCTAATGACACCTGCTGTAAAGCAATACCTAGTGGAAAGCAAACCCTTCACATTGTGGTTGTTTTTAGTGGGCACACGAGCAGGCAAGTCTTTCACACCCACCGCCTGCACCTGATCTGGATCTTTCACACCTCTCCCCTCTATCTCCCCCCCTTTTGCCTTCTGCTTATCTGGAATCAAGTCTAGAAGAGTAAGTGCTGGTGCATGTTGAGCATGCTGGCCTCTGTCTGTTATGCTTCACAGTAGAGTGGTATTTTGCAGAGCATGCCTTGTAGATCTGACTCTTCCGCTAGCACTTTCGCTGCGGTTTAGTAAAGTGACCTTGTACTTTGATGTCAGAGAATCACTTCATTGTGTGTTTGTGTCTGTGATGCATGTCCTTTTGTCATTTCTCTGCACAGGCTGTGTTGTTGGTTTTTTTGTCAGTTTTTGTTTTGTTTTAACGTGTATTCTACGTGGGCTTTGCACAGGACTCGCAGAGTAAGCAGGGTGGGTACAGCATGCACCAGCTGCAGGGAAACAAGGAGTTTGGCTGTGAGAAGAAAGGCTATCTGCTGAAGAAGAGCGACGGGTGAGACGTTACACAAACACGTCCATTGTTTAAAAGTGCTGTGCTGCACTGCACCGCTCCTGTTGCACGGAGATTTAAAGAATGAAGACACAGCAGCTGAGTGGCTAATGTGCGTTTCCTTCGCCCACAGACTGAGGAAGGTGTGGCAGAGGAGGCAGTGCTCAGTGAAGGGGGGCATGCTCACCATCTCTCATGCTACAGTGAGTGCAAGTACACACACACACACACACACACACTCCCTGACCTCCACAGGTAACTGTGAATCAAAGACACATCATCATTGCAGGAAGGTTGTGTTGGACTTTCTCAATCTGGAGCCTGGAAGAGAGGAATTGACATAGATGGGTTGTCATGGCAACAGTGACCCAATACCCCCCCCCACCCTCCACAACCACCCAAGCCCCCACCACCCCTCCCCCCCTGCCTGCTGCACCTCGGTGACTCATCTCAGAGCGAGTGAAAGCGCACCATATACGCTGTCATGTCTGTAGCCGTCTCCACTCTGCGGCAGATACATTTCTAGTGTGATTTTATTGTCTGTGCAGGAATCGAAAACCCAAATTTAGATCCGAGCGCATTCTGTAACGCTTTAGCGCCTCGTGGCGGCTCTCTGAACCTCAAACGAGGCTGTTTACTGGGCAAAAGGTGTCAGTAAATTTTGCTCGTTTCCTCATCACACACAGACGTGACTGTGAACTGACAGGAAACAAGGCATTTGGTTCCAGAATTGAACAAGAACGTGTGCATTTTAGCCACGCTGCTCTTTAAAATCCTTCAGATCAAGCTCAAAATGTCATCTTTGTACATTTGACTTCTGAGATTTTCCTCACATCCATTAGTTTTGAGCTGGAAAAGCTTTGTGTGCTTCTGAATGTTCATAATTCAAAATATAGACCTGTTTTACACATTTTAGACGTTACATTCTTATTAATATAAACTTGGACATCCTTCAGAATAAACTCAGATTTAATATTAACCACAGAAACGTCAGGAGGGTGTTAACCAGCAGTGTAGTGTGGTCTACTTTAGTGGGTGTGCTCTCACTAACACTAGTAACAAAAGACACCGAGAGTAACATCCCTACTGTGGCAAAGGTATGTTCATCACATATACGCTTACCAGGGGAAGTATTTTTAGGATCAGGCCGCTGTCTCGTACTTGCAGCTGCAGCAGTGATATTTTCTGCAGAAACATTTTTGCTCTAAAATGTCTGGAGGTTTGGGAACAGGCTCTTGAAAACACTCAACACACTGAAAACTTCTATGTTTATAACTGTGATGCATTAGCGTGTAGGGACGGTAAAGTGCAGCGGTCAGGCGTGTCGAGTGCAGACCTCTTTTCCCCAGTCACAAAAAAAAAATACACACTCGAAAACAGCATGGGTTGCCAGAGCAGCAGCACAGCCACCAACAAAAACATGGTGAATTTAATTAGTATTTCCAAAATCTCCAAAATCAAATTACATGAGTGCAATTTCTGTCAAAAAACGAAGTTGATGTTAATGTGCATTTTTAAGTGGACGTCGACTACACCACTGGTATTTACTGAAGAAAACTCCTGACTGTGCTTTAGTTCTCGTTGTAATTTAGCAAATGTGGTCAAATTTGCCGAGCTAAGATGCTGGACATGATAAACTTGATACCCGTGAGATGTCAGCATGTTAGCACTGACTCTGTAAACTGAAAGCACGCTGATGTAAGCATTTGTTCATACTAGTTTTCATCTACTGTTACTTATGTGAGTCCACTTGTTGGTCTAACTACTCTGGCGGGCTTTAAAAACAGATACAGGTGCCACAGCTGAAATGCCGCAGGGAGCATCGGCTCACACAATCTCGCAAATGATCTTGACCGTTTTGATCACGAGCCCGTGCAGCTTTACCGTTGAGCGTGATGTTGAAGCTCCACACAGCTGCTGACTCCAACATGATGTAATTTCTGTCTGTCTGAAGACGCTCATGGGAAGTGGTTGTCTCACATGTATGATATGAAAGGTTTCCGTTTGTGTTCAGCTGATGGGAATAAAACTTGAACCTCTCTGTGGAGCCTGACCTACTGCGTGGTCGTTATACAAGAGCTCATAATCAATTCTCCCCCCCCCTCTAGTGCTAGTACAAGTTCTTTTTTTTTATTCTTCAGTCCTGACAGCGTTGACATGGCAGGAGGCCAGCAGGCCAGCACAGCTCCAGCTCGTCATAGTCTGTGAGCATTTCATTAGCACGTGCCCTGGCACCTCCTCTGCCCAGACACAAGCAAGAGACAATCCTCGGCCTACTTGTGCCAACTGGGCCTCAGTTTTACAGTTCACAGTCCAGCCAGCCCTGTCCGGTGTCTAAATAAGGACGAGAGCAAGATGATTTTTAAAAAGAAGACACCATTTTCTTTTTTTTTCCAGTTTTTGTTGATGTTCAAGTCTATTTTCTGACATTTCCAGTGAGGTTCATGGCAGGTGTGGCTCTGACTCATTCAGAATTACAAATGTATGAACCTAAAAAAGGTAGCTTATTCCTTATTCAACTGGCAGCTTGCACGTTGACTACTGGTTGACACACAAAGTCTGTGTATAATAATTGTGTCTGCAAACCTTATATTGTGACACACAAGCATGTGTGCATCAACCCAGTGTGTGAGGGTGAGGGTGATCTAATTTCTTGCCTGTTTGAACAGGAAATGTGCAAATTTAGGGATTTTGTCTATAAAAATGACTGAAAATCATTAAAATCATACATAAACCATGCCTCCCCTGGACATCGCATACTACACTTGATACATAGAAAAAATAGGTATAATATATGAACAGAATCTTTGCATTAATCCCACTGAGGCTTCACTGTGTAAAAAAACTGTGTCATCCTGGTGTGTGAGTGAATGTGTGTGTGTGTGTGATGCTTAATCTGTTTGTCTGCAGTCCAACAGGCAGCCAGTCAAACTCAACCTGCTCACCTGCCAGGTCAAACCGAGTTCAGAGGACAGGAAGTGCTTCGATCTCATCTCTCGTAAGTTTGACACACACACACACACACACACACACACAGATATGCAGAACTGCACAAGCGTGCTCACACATGGGGGGGAAATGACTTGAAAAGTGTCTGTGGTTATGAAACAGATGACCAGAATGGAAAGCACATGAGAAGTCACACTGTGTAATATTTGAATGATGAATGTGAACTGAGTGCCTGCCGCCCGATGACTTAGATTTAAAAAGCGACATCGTTCGCCCCGCTCAACACAATGGTTTCTCTCTTCCACAGATAATAGGACGTATCATTTCCAAGCTGAGGATGAACAGGAGTTTGTTATGTAAGTACTTCAAAGTGGCCTCACTGTGAAAATGACATTGACGCTTGTAAAGCTTTACCCAAGAGTTTTGCATTTCCATCTATAAATTAAAAGACATTTTTCTTGTATGACCTTTCACCTACATCTACTTAGCTGCCTGACGGATTCTCGGTCATGTTTCGTTCATACAGGATATGTTTTATTTTGTGACGAGCTGAGAGACTGTTGAGACTCAGGGTGGCGGTGGCATTTGTGGTCTACAGTAATTCAGCTCGTGGTACCTTGAAACCTGGTGGTTCCCATGCAGTCATTCACATACTGTATATAAAGAAACACACGGGCACTGATCACTGTATCTCGTGTCCTCAGTAGTTTATTGTGTCTAACAGGCAAGATACATACTTTTTTTTTCATATACAGTCTACTGTATGGCTTATAGCTTATACCTTTGCACACATGCCATGACTTATGTAAGAAAACGGCTGATTCATTTTATTGTGCTGCACTATTATGAGAGAGTGGTTTCCATTCATTTGGTTTATTGTGTCAGGTCAGGTGGAATACCCGTTAAAGACCACAGTGAGTCATCATAGATGATCAGTCTTTGTTGTGTTGTGTTTCTCTCTCTCAGTTCTCTAAGAAAAATAAGTGAACTGACAAACTGAATTCGATAAATGTGGTTTGTTTTGAAGCAGCCTCTTCATTTAACAGCTGGACTTCATTTGGAAACATCCCCTTGTCTCATTAGCAGAAATCCTTTTCTCATGACGTCAGGGCTAGGCATCTTCGCTGCATTGTATATGAACTTAAATCTGAATTTAAAAGTTTGTTTACAAAAGAAATCCCCTCAAAATGAAACAAACGCTTTTGCTATTGAGCTGCAGTTACAATCTGAAATAAAACAACAAGCAATGGCATGAAGCTATAATCGAATGAGTTGTTACTGCATTGATTCGGACTCAGTCAACCGTTACCTTCAACGGCCCAAATGAAAATACAACAAATGTACTTTATTGACTGGGCAGGAAATATCATGGTGTTGTTGTTTCCTGTTATGGTTTGATGCAGAAACTCTGCAGATCCTTCCTGTTTGTTAAAATTACAGAATCAGTGATAGCAAATTTGACCTCTGCGTTTAACTCGGACCAGTGGCAAGCACTTATGTGTGCCAGAGGAGCAATGGGGGATTGGGTGCCTTGCCGAGGGGTACCCCAGCCCTTGACCTGTCCTGGGATTTGAACCAGAGACCCTCCAGTTACAAGCTCAATTCCTTTCCTCTTGGCCATGGGCTGACCAATAATAGCCAGTTCTAAATTTGTGCAAAAAGTTTACAGGAAGTGACACATTTAAATGTTTTAGAAACAAACAAACAAAGCTGCTGATAAACCAGTTTCTTGTGTTTTTTTTTTTTAAATTTTCTATTCATTAAGATCTGTCAGGGACTAAACCATTGGCTGAATTCAGTCAGACTGAGTCTTTGAGCAGTCGAGACCAAAACCACTTTGATTTCCTACACTTTTGTTCTAAACGTGCATGTTCTCCCTCTGATGACGGAAACTTTGTTCTGGCCTCGCTGTGGTTTTGCTGTTTGGTTGAGTGCTGCTCGAGCACACCGCGATCCATGTGCGCGGTGTACGTATTCCTGTGGGATCGGCTCTCACTGCTCCTCACTGCCTGCACTGTCACGCACCTCCAACTGCACCAGCAGCAGCCTCAGCATCTTCATGGGATTTTCCATGAAGTATTTAGTATTCCAACGGGCTCTCGCTGTAGGCGAATTAGGCTGTGATCATATTATAATTGGTATTATTAAGTAAACACCTCGGCTCAGCAGCTGCACACCTACATATCTGTGGATAAAAATAACCTGCTTTTTTCACACTGTCTAACACATCAGGTTGTGTTCCCACTCCCTGTCTGGCCTCTGCCTTTACAAGCAGAGATGACAGAGGATCTGCTGACGTCACACTCATAAAACCCACTTAGTGTGTGTGTGTGTGTGTGTGTGTGACTGTATTTTTTAGGACCTTTTCTGGCATAAAAATCTGATCTTGTAGTCTGAGCTGTAGTCCTCATACAGACCAAAACCTGGTTCTAATGAGGGAGAACCTAATTTATGAGTAACTGATTTGAATTGTGCTGCGGTGAAGGTGATGGTTAGGTATTAACTGGTTATGGTTAAGGTTAGGGATAACAAATAACTGACTTTAGGACCAGGGTTGGAATTGGGTTTAGCTGAAGGGTAAGGGTTAAGGTTAGGCACTTAGTTGTGATGGTTAAGGTTAGGTTAAGGGGCTTCTGAATGCATTATGTGTCCTAACTAAGAGGACAGATCAAGCCAAAAAATTACACTTGGACATTTTACACCTTACAAAGAAATAAAAGAAAGAATTAATTAAAAAGTTGTTTTTCTGTTAGTCTTCCTGTAGTTGCAGAGACAAAGTACTCAAACGTCCTTGTTTTGCCAGATTTGGCTGAAGATTAATTCACAACTAGTATCATGTTTCTGTCATTTACTTTTCCAAGCCATAATGCCATAATAATATTATTCGCCGGGTTCCTGTTTCATTTCAAAAACCGTCACTGTTTTTTTTTTCGACAGCTGGATCTCGGTGCTGACCAACAGCAAGGAGGAGGCGTTGAACATGGCGTTCCGCGGCGAGCAGAGCAGCGGCGGCGAGGACGGTTTGGAGGATCTCACCAAGGCCATCATAGAGGACGTGCTGCGAATGCCGGGCAACGAGTTGTGCTGCGACTGTGGCGCGTCAGGTGTGTGTTGCTGCTGCTGCTGCTGCTGTTTGTGTGCCCACAGAGGCTTTATATGTACTCACTGGCCACTTTATTAGGTACACGAGACACTAAATAAAGTGTCAGGAGGAGCTCCCATTGTGGTTTTCTGCTATGCAAACTTCAGTGTTTGACATTCAGAGATGATTTTCTGGATACCTCAGTTGTGAGAAGGCATTTTCACCTGCTGCTGCTGGATATTTTCTCTTTTTTGGACCATTCTTTGTAAACCGTAGCGATTGTTGTGCGTAAAAGTCCCTGTAGATGTGCGATTTTTTTATATAATACTACACACCAACAACCATGCCACTTGCTTCTGATGCTTAGTTTGTACTTCAGCAGGTCATCTGGTCCATGTCAGACTGTCTGATAAGATATTTGCATTAAGAGTTGACCAGGTCTACCTTATAAAGTGCCCTGTACAGGTGTGTGTGTGTGTGTGTGTGTGTGTGTGTATATATCTTTTTCTTTCTGCTTTGTCAACCCTCACCTTGCACCAGAAAAAAAAGACATACGCCTTCACTTCAGCACTTTCAGATTCAGCTTAGACCAAGTGTTTTATTTAAACCCACACACACTTATCTTTAGTTTTTTGTTTTTTTTCTGCAGTGTCACAGCCACTCTGGTACTGAACAAGCTGCACTGTGCTATTTCTTCCCAGCTGCCTTTAGCGCAGGAGCGTGTGCATGTACACGCATTAGCGTTGTTAGCATTCAGGACACAGCCCGCTCTCAGTCCTCCCCCACATTTGGAGGCAACGACTCCGCTCCAATCGCGCTCGGTCGTGGCGTGGTAGACATTCAGGCCCTCACACACTTGACACGCACACGTATGCACACTTTCTCTTACGTCAACACAAACACAAACACACGCAGCCGCTCAAACCGACGGGAGGACTTTATGCAAGCAAAATTTATGTGCTTTGAGAAACAACATCAATGCATCACGTTGTCACATAAGTCACTAAAGAAATCTGCAGAGAGGCGGCGTCATTTGTCAAGTCTTAGCTCTCGCTGCTGCACACACACGCGGCTTCATGAGCATTAACATTTAGCTCATGCCGAGGAGGTGCAGTGCTGATGCCTGTCGCCTAAAATGAAGGTCGCTGGTTGAAAGGTCACGGCGATGGCTTGTAAAGGCCGTCTCTTTGATGGAGCGGAGAGAGGACGACTCCCTCTCATTTAATATTCACTCCGGATCTCCGTCTGTAACACACAGCTTTGCAGGTTTAGCATTAAGCAGCTAAACGGGTCACGGTGCATCAACTCTTCATGCTTAACATGCACCCAGTGACCTATCACCCGCTCGCATCTGTTCATTGTATTGTGTGTGTGTGTGTGTGTGTGGGTTATTAGGGTTGGCCGTTTGTGGTGCGGTGGCCGGGACAGTTGTGTGTGTATCAATACACTGTCAATGATCATTGAGCAGATAATATGATTCACTCCCCAGTCACAGTGCAGTGAGTTTCATTCAATGCGACACAATGCTGCTGTTAAACTTATTCTTCTAGTTCCCACTCAACGCAGGTTCAACAATCGTTTGCAGTGAATCGATGTGGAGACACTGAGAGACCAATTTCCCACTCACAGCAGCTTTAAAGGGCTACAGAACAATGTAGCCGTACTATCTATTGCAGGCCTTTTATCGATCTCTTTTTTTTTGGTTCCGTGAATAATATTTTGAATGGATTTTTGCCTTATATTGAGTTCATTTCCACGGATATTTATATATCTAACTTGAAATAGTTTTACCTGACCTACTCCAGCTTCTCTAATGATCACACACTGAAGTTAGGTTGGTAGCATGTATTTTATTCTGATTTTGTCTGTGTATGTAGACCCTAAATGGCTTTCCACCAACCTGGGGATCCTCACCTGCATCGAGTGTTCTGGCATCCACCGGGAGATGGGAGTCCACATTTCCCGTATTCAATCCATGGAGCTCGACAAGCTAGGCACCTCTGAACTCTTGGTAAGTCCCAAATATTGGCATGTCGTGTGCAACAGTAGTAATTTTTTTTATTGAGCCGTCCACACCCTCTATTATTTTTCTCTTGTGAAATATTAGAACTAAGAGAGTAGTGAAAACTCTTGCAGAATGCTGCAGAGTGTGATCCCTAAAGCAGCCATGTTTCATACTCCCTGAACAAATGTCTTCATCTGGCTCCGATTGCAAGGAAACTGCTCTAATTTTTAACATGACTGCGATCTGGTGACTGATTTTTCCCTCGTTCTTTCCCAGCTGGCCAAGAATGTAGGCAACAGTAGTTTCAATGAGATCATGGAGGGAAACCTCCCTTCTCCTTCACCAAAGCCCACTCCCTCTAGTGACATGTAAGTGCTGTCAGAGTTCCACTTCTCAATTCTTTTCCTCTTTAAAACGCACTTTACAAACCAGTGTCTCCTCCACAGGACGGTAAGGAAGGAGTTCATCAACGCTAAGTATGTGGACCACAAGTATGCGAGGAAGACGTGCTCGTCCGCAGCCGCTAAAATGATCGACCTGTTTGAGGCCGTCCAGTCCAGGGACCTGCTGGCCCTCATCCAGGTGTATGCGGAAGGGGTGGAGCTAATGGAGCCATTACCAGAGACGGGGCCGGTAAGTTTGACCTTTCGGAGGCGGTGGTTTTCGTAACCCTCAGGTTGTCGATTAGTGCTGGACCTCAGAACGTTTGGTCCCAGGCCTCAAGGAAAAGAATAATAAAACTTGGAAAGAGCTTAATGGGAACATCATGTGACCTGATGGCTCACATGCTTCCCATCACCACAAAAAAAACAAAAAGTGTCTCGAGCTTAGGGCCAAAACGTTACCTAGTCGCTAATAAAGAGATTTTTCAGCAACTGATGTACAGGCACTTATCGCTTTTTGTCATCGCCCAGCACCAAGTGTCTATTAAAAGTGGATATGCGTGCCTTTGAATACACATTTTCAACTCAATCATCCATATAAAAAGGTCAAAAACCACCAAGAGCAACAGTTTTTGCTTTTGGTGCTCACTTTTACAAGTTACAAGTGGCACAAGTGTGTGAAATTTAAGCAGCTGTGCTGAATAATGGAGCAGTAGAGGAAAAACAAAAAGCTGTAGTGTTGATTTTTGTTGTTTATAATGTTTTAGTCTGCATCTGTTTTATATTTGTGAACAGGACTTCAAAATGGGCTCTGTCAAGCAATACTGTCAGAGGCTCACTGAGGGAGCATTTGTGTATATACAGCTGCAGGGTGGGGCCAGGTCAAATAATCATTTACCTGATTAAACCTGAAAAAAGTGGGGTTTTTTTAGCTGTAGAATTTACCTCTGAATCTGTGCATTTTCAGTCTCACTCCAACCTGTTTACAGTCGTCCTGTTTTACCAGCACAGTGTAGCCGTTGCCTCTATCTCCACCGAATCACTTCCTGTGTGCAGTGAAGATCTAAACACCGTGATACTGAGAGTTGCGTGAACTCATTTGACAATGAATTTGAATGTAACTGACGTCTGTTAATAATTAAAAGAATACGCGCTACAGCTTTACATTTACCACATATTAAGACAGAGTGAGGACTCAAGCAGTGTTTACCGTCTTACTTTCTTCCTCTTCATTGGATTTATTGGTGGGCTACACTGGGCTGTGTGGACAGGAGAACCTGAAAGCTTCCAATACAGCTAACAAAGCTAGTATTGGAAACACAAGCCCGATCAGGGTTTACTGTTCCGCACCGTGCTGTGGTGAGCTGATCTGCTTTCTACCACTTGCTGGAACTGTTGCAAGTGAGTTTTCTTGCTCAGCACGGTAACGTCCTTCCATGACCCCCCACAGTATATTTCTATCGCACTCAAGTGATCTCATGCTAAACCAGCAAGGCCAGGAAATCACCCCACCACAGCTCTGCACATGCTGCTGCAGTGGTTCATCCTCATGTGAGATGTATTCCCATCGACCAATGCTGACACATCACTGCCAGTCGGTGAATTATTTGGTGGGCAGGAATGGGCGTAGCGTTTGGAAAATTCTGAGTCATCAAGGGAACTTCACCAGCAGGTGGTGACAGCCTCCTCCACACTGTTGGGCATGATCTCGGTTGAGTCTGTATTTATTTTAAATGACTGCATCTGTGTTGGCTCATTTCGTTTCATGTGTCTGCTTCTTGTTATTCAGCCTCGGGTTTCCTCTTTGTTCATTAGCGCTGTGCCGTCAGACAACGCGGGTGGTCAGACGTAATCTGACATAAATGGGTCAAGGTTTCATAACGCAGACACGGTTATTTTTTTTCTCTCAATGAAAAATTAAGTGGGCGTTGGTGCAACAGAATAGCAGAGGATATCATGAGGTGACAGAGGGAACTGCTGCTGCTGCTGCTGCTGCTGCTGTCTGTGCTATCAAGTCTGACTCACCGATATCTGAACTGCTGCTGTCAGTGCGTCTGAACGGCTGCAGACAGCACAGCAAAATCACACTCTCATCTTACACTTAGACACAGACAGCGTGTCAGTGAGTGCCTCATTAAATGCAGTGCCATTATTGTCACCAAAAATGCAGCGTCTTTTGTCTCCATCGTCAATGTCGAATCCAAAGAAACTGCGTCAGCCGAAATCGCATGAAATCAATGCATGATTTTAGTTTGGTGCCCGCTTAAATATTATTTTTAGGAGCCATTTTGTTTACTGCAGCTTGTTTAAATGCTGAAAGAGACACAGAGGCAGTGGATACAGAATGGATGCTGCTCAAGATTGTCTCACCGTGTCTTTGCTGTGTTTGATGGCCCCCTGCAGGAAGCCGGGGAGACAGCACTGCACTACTCGGTACGGACTGCTGACCAGACCTCCCTGCACTTGGTCGACTTCCTTGTGCAGAACAGGTAATTTCCATTTTTGAGAGTCACTTGGTTTGCCATGAGAACGTTAGACGAGTACTGCGTCAGCGTGTGGCCTCACTGTGGCTTTTTATGCGACTTAAGCAGCTGTTCCTGAAACATCAATGGTTTACAGCTAAATGGTGTAGTAAACAACACTTTGGTTGGGAAAACAGAGTATTCAGTGTGAGCTGTCTGTCTGTCGATAATAAAGCAGTGGTTGTGCAGAGGAGAGCTTAGTGCTGCGCACACACACACACACACACACACACACAGCTCGGATCAGATTCCCACAAGGCAAAGAGAAATGGGTCAAGCACTTGTTCTCTGCTTTAATTTATTCCTCTCTTTTCAATTGTTTACCCACCACTGCTCCTACCGCACACAGCCTGCACGCAGAAGGAGTGGAAGCCTCTCATTAATTAATAGCTGCGCTTATACAGTGTCATGCTTGGCCCTCATTATTCAAAATTATGCAGAAGATCTGAAGTAGGTTATGTGACTGCAGTATCGAGGACACTTTTTGCACAGTTGATACGGGGGTTCCATTTTTAGCTTGTTTTTAATGTTCACTTCAGACTTAAGATGGAAAACACTCAGACTTTTTTTTTTACATCACAAAATCCTCTGTAATAACACTTTTACCCGAAGCTACAGGACTGTGGAAAACACCCCCCCGGCTCCTGACCTATATCCTGACTAATTTGAACATGTATATCTGTGTTTTCTTTTCCTTTTTTTAGTGGTAATCTGGATAAGCAGACAGAATATGGGAACACTGCCCTGCATTACTGCTGCATGTACGAGAAGCCCGAATGCCTCAAGTTACTCCTGAGGGGGAAGCCGGCGACTGACATCAGTGAGTCACAAATCAAGGTTCATCCTCTCGTTAATGTCATCTGTGCACATGTGTCAGAGTCTAACTGTTGATTATCCCCTCTGCTGCCTGCAGCCAATCACAACGGAGAGTCGGCACTGGATGTTGCCAGGCGACTGAGGAACACTCAGTGTGAGGAGGCAGTAAGTACAACACACGGCCACCCCGGCCGGAGCTGCGAGACATCACAGGAGCTTTATAACAAGCTCTTAAGGATGTATTTGAATGAATAAAGATGGACCGGAGGAGATGAAACAATTCTTTGTGGAGCATATACTGTGGTGCGTTCAAGTGTTGACCGCTCACTGGGCAGATCATTCAGAACACTAGATGGCAGTCACAGTTCTGCTTCTCGCTCCAGGCAACAGTGACAGCAGAGTGGAAGTAATTGTCGATGTACGTTTGTTAATTTGAGTGTGCGGTGCAGATGAGAAAAGCAGCATTAAATGCAGCGTCTCTCTGCGGTTTCTCTTAATATTGGGGAGCAGAACAGTTACAGAACCTATGGTTTAGTTTTGTTTTCCAAATCGTTACGTCTCACAGTGATTTTTAGTGTTCATGTACCAGTTTTTGATCGTTCTTTTGAGGATGTTTTAATCACTAAATTATTTCCTGCTTTTCTTTCTCACATGGTAGTCTTAGGAAATGAACTTATAATGAGAATAAATAGTATTCACAGCCCTAGATTGTAACCTGGTTCATTCATTCAGTTGCCTTAACTGTTGAGCGTCTGTGTGTGTTTTAGCTCGTGCAGGCTGCAGAGGGGAAATTCAACCCTCACATCCATGTGGAGTATGAGTGGAGCCTCAGACTGGAGGAGATGGATGAGAGTGACGATGACCTGGATGATAAGGTTGGGACACATCGCTAATTCATGCAGATTTTCACCACGCAGCACACCAGCCGACAAAATAATCTATTTTCCTATAAATTGGAACAAAAATGACAAAATTGACATCATGTTTTATTCAAGAAAGCCCGACACTAGCGACTGAGACCATTAAGTCTTTTGTAAAATGAATACTGATATTATAAAAGTGAGAAGTAGGCTCGGTTTCACTTTGACTGACATTCAAATTGGCAATTTTTTGCAGTTGCCTCCACTTTTCAAACTTATAAGTTACCGTGTAATCATCGGCATGTCGGGTTTTTGTGAAATCTCTTTTAAAAAAAATGTAATAACAGCAGTGACTGTTGATTCCCCCTCCAGCCCAGTCCCATCAAGAAGGACCGCTCCCCGCGGCCTCAGAGCTTCTGTCACTCCTCCAGCCTCTCCCCCCACGACAAGCTCTCCCTGCCGGGCTTCATCAGCCAAAGGGACAAGCAGCAGCGCTTGTCCTACAGCGCCTTCACCAACCAGATGTACAGCGCATCCACTGACCTCACCTCCTCCCCCGTGAGTGACGGGCCACCCCTGCCACCCAGGAACCAGGGAAAAGGTCAGAACTGCCTGCTCCAAGCGCCTTGAACCCGACATATTCACCTTTATCTCCTGATTATAAACAGAGCAGTCAGTAAATCCAGGTGCTGCTATTATTTTTGCAAATGTTAGCCTGTAATGCAAATGGTCTGTGTGTCCCTGATTACTTCAGAGCAAAGACAGCCTGTCTAATTGACTTTATTATGTCTGTTAATGTTTGATTTTTGCAAACGTATGCCTTGTAATCACTTTCTTGAAAGTTTCTTCCGTGTGTGCCGTCAGTCGGTCTAAACACACACACACAGACACACACACACACACATGCGCTGACAGATTTACACACCCTGCCGTGGCATGCAATTTGTCAACAGGGAGAGATCAGAGGGCGTGAAGCAGGTGTCATTAAGACTGCTTACATAGTAAAGCGTCAGGAAAACATGACTGCAGGACAGGGCAGGGTGGCAGCGGTTTGTCAGGCGTGTGAAAAGGAAGCTGGATACACACTTAATCAGTAACCACAACACATTACATTATACACACACACACAGTGCGGTGTGGGCATGCTGTCTCTGCAGTATTAGAATTAAAAATAACAGTGGTCCCTCTGAGGAGGGAGGTTTGAAAGATTGCAAAACATCCATCCTAACGAGTCATTTAATCCATTACGGTGCTTATTTTTCCCTGAGATTCCACCTGTTTCCAGTGCAATTACGACATGTTCTCACAAATTTGGGGACTTGTGAAACAGTGCACCTTGAGGGTCATATTTCAAACTTGAGCTGTAATGGTCATGTGTTGTTAGGATTTTTACTTCAATATAGAGGTTCTATTTATGCTCTCAGTTTTTGACATTTGAAAAAACAGGGTTCCCTTTTAATATCATTGCACAGAAAACACAGCAGTGAAACTGGCAACGAAATTGTGTTGCTTGGCAACCGGAAAAAACAACAACAACACAGCATTGAAATGTGAGGTAGTTACTGTAAACTATGATTCAAGAAAAAATAAATAAGTGTATATGTATACAAACATATATAAAAGTAGTGCAAATATAAACTATAGACTTAAAAACAGGAAAGAAAACTGTAAGCAAACAATATATGAAAAAAATAACAGTTAAAATATTGCACAGATAGTGTCCACTGTCTCTCTGCACCGTTGACGTGAAATTCCATGCAGAACAATGAGCAAGTAACATTCAGCAAGAGAGAGCAAATGATGTGATGCCTGGGAAATGAAAATTCTAAGATCTGTGTCTCACCAAAGAGAATTACAAAGACTGACTTGTCCAACTTTCCAAGGACAATCACGTGCTGCAAATCAATAAAAGTGGACACCATGGGCGAAGCAGTTCGTACAAGTTGCCCTTCAACCTTAAGCTGTGTCAGCTCATCGGTTCCTTGAAAAGTCCTTGAATTTTTCCCAAGGTGTGGGAACCCTACGTTTTAATCTACGTTTAAAGTTTAATAGAAGTTTTTTAAAGGTTTGGCAGAAATGATACTCCTCGTAAATATGTTTATACAAGTCTATAAAACAATTTGATTTTCACAGTCTTAGAATAAGCCTTTTATATGTGCTTTAGCCGAGGTGCTTGTTTTATTGCACCAGTTGCCAGAATGTGTTTTTTTGTTAAGAAGTAGAAGCGTACTACACAAACAAAGAGAAATGTCTCCACCCACATAAACCTGATGCATATAATAATGAAAACAGCACAGAGAATGAGCCTTCACATCCTTTCTGATATGTGAAGGCCACCGTAGTTTCCTTGATGCCCTCGGAAAAGGGTCAGAGGAGTGGAGGAGTCTTCTTTGCAGTCTCGCCCATTACATGTCACACGTTATTACACAGTTGACCTTTTAGAGAAGCTCATTAGAAAGTCAGGATCTTTAACTTCCTGTCCACCACAGGAACCAGGTTCTAAATTCAGTCCCCGGTGCAACAAACGTCTCTGAGTTTAGTTCCTCATTAAAGCAACACTGGAAACAGGTGTGATTTTTACTTGTGCAAAAATAAGACGAAACGCCAGCTGGGGTTAAATGATGTACCACCCTGCACACTGTATAGATGCTAACTGTGCTCTTGATAAATGCAGCTCTCTCTCTCTCTCTCTCTCTCTCTCACTCTCTGGGTGTTGATGAGCTCGCCCCAGGCCGAGCGTCGCTCCGTTTCTCCTTTTTTTTTCCTTTGCTTGCCACTGACAAGATTTCATCTTGTTATTTTATAGTGTGTGGGAGCAGCTCCTTTTTTTTACCTTCTTCTTCTTCTTTTCCTTTTTTTTTTTTGTTAAGACTGACATGCTGTAGATTCTCTCCCACACTCCTCATCTCGCTCTCTTTTCTTTCTCTTTTTTTGTTTCTCTATTCTTTCAGCTCCACACTTGGCATTCCTTGGCTCTCATTCGCACTACGCCACACTGGCTGGCACTCGACCATACATCAGTGAATATCCTGTTTTTTACGTTTTTTCCCCCCTCCTTACTCGGCTGTGTGTCACATATACAGTTTTCCCTCAGTTCTCTTCCTTTACAGCTCAGTTTTTTTAAAGGGTGGAAGGTGGGAAATGGGACCACGTTGGCAAGCGGAGTAAATGATTTCTTGCCTACGTGATTTTTTTTTGATTTGTGACCTACCATCCTTGAGCTGTAAAAATCTTTACCACAGCTGATTCCTCTCTGGCTGAGCTCTCTATTAGCTGCTCTCACACGACATTTTGTTTTCCTTTAATAGAGACCGGTGTTGTCCCACTGTAAAGAGACAGGTGTAGTCATAAAACATCTTATACACACACTAAAAACTCACTTTTGAGTTACCATAATCACATCTCCTCTCTGTTCATGTTTCATCATCCTCTCCTCTCCTTTTATCTGTTTCTGGGATGTTGGGGGACGGGGGGGGAGGTTAACAGAATGATATCTTTTTTGGTGGGGGCCTCATCACCTCATGTGTCTTATGTATCCGCTCCTCCAGCTCCTCCCCCATCTGGCCCTCCCTCTACACTCACACCAGGAGGCAGCTCCACCCTGTCCAAGAAGAGGCCTCCGCCCCCACCTCCTGGACACAAACGCACCCTGTCTGACCCACCCAGCCCGCTCTCTCACAGTCCACACAGTAAAGGGGGCTTGACTGGGGGTGAGACACGCAAGCACACAGAACAGTCGGGCTGAGCCAAAAGTAGCACAACTCTCCTGGGATGCAGGAGGATTTTTTTCACTCACTTTTTTGTTTTGAAATAATCCAAATCAAGGTCCACCTGCTCGCTTATTCCAGCTCTTACAACCATTTTATCAACCGAGGTAGCCAGGTGAATTGAAGTGAAGCCCAGGATGTGTGGCAGAAATAGCAGTTAGCCACAAGGGGGCGACTCAGTTTAAATGAAAATCTATAAATTGAACTTTTGCTTGTCACTTGATTCATAACACCAGTTTAACATTTTCTTCAGGGGTTAATGCTCTCAGTCACTAGTTTCAGGTCTTTTTCAATTGAACATGACGTCAGTTTTGTAAATTCTGTTCCCATTTAGAGGGAAAATGATGATACAACTGTGTGATTGACAGCTGTATTCGTCCAGTAGGTTCCTGGTTGCAGGTGAAACTGTCATGGCACTTTTTTTTTATTTTAAGACGACATGCATTTCTGGTAGTGAACTCTCTTGCGATGCTATTGAGTTCCAGAAAAAGCTTTTTATTGATCCATTAGTTAAAAGGATCGGGCTGCTCTCGTCCTAATGTTTGCCGTTTTTAACAAATCTGATAAAAACATCAGTTGTCAGTTGTGCTGTGTCTATAAAAGCAGCTGCTCACTTGGCAGTGTTTCAACATTTCTCAAACAGGACTTAAGAGAGCATTTATTAGAGGCTATTTTCAGCCGTAGATGAATTTGCATTGGACTCGTTCATGAATATTTACACATTCAGGGCTGTGTATGTAGATTAGCATCCATGTTCATGGTAATGAGGGAACATGACATTCAGAGCAACAGTCACACAAAGGACCACAACACAGAAATGTATCATGTGCAGAATATCATCATCTGTGCTGAACTTTTGGAATCCATTTTGATAGTTGAAAGTGAAGGGAAACTGTAGAGTTTAAAATGCGTGAGCAATTACACATCAAACCCATTTTTAACACGTTCTTGTTTTTCCAAATAAAGATTCAGGGTCAAACAAGTTACTTTACCCAATTAAAACCCTCAAATTAAACAAGTCACAGCATTGCATGTGTCTTTCAGTGAGGTGTTTAAGTCAGGTCGATCATCAGTGAGAAAAGAAACGGGGAATTAAATCAAACGCCCCTCAATTTGCAACTGTATATCCCATATGTCTATGAAGAGGATTTTTTTTATTTATTTTTTTTTAAAACCATTATTTCACTTGTTATTGTTCATCCTCTGTGGTTTCGGTGTTTGTGGATTCTTTGTCACACACATTATTGTAACACCCAAACGCTAATTAAATTATGACACTTCATATTGCACAATGTTGGCTTCCAAATTAGTCGGGGCTCATGGAAAGCTCAGCCAGATGACGCCTCCCTCATTATTTTTCATTTATTCATTTATTTATTTTGTTTTTAAAGCCATCGCAGCATGTTAATGTATTTCCACATTTACATTAATACAATGTCTCGGCCTGTGCTCTGATGCGGTGTTGACTCACCTGTTTGTCGTCATCAATGTTAATATTCCAGGAAGTGACTCGACTCCGCCACCCGTCAACAAGATGTCTCCTGTTTCTAACAAGTTTGAAGGCATTCCTCAGCAGCAAAGGTACCAAAACCAAAGTGTCACGAACTCAGATAACGTTAATCACAGGTAATTAGATACAACCAGTGTCTTAGATTTAAGTTTTCAGTACAATGTAATTTGTAAATCTCTTCCCAGCACTACTTCAAGCAACACAAAGTCCACACTTGGTCCAAGGGTTCTTCCCAAACTACCTCAGAAAGGTACAGAAACTTTTGTTTGGTTTAGTGCTTCATCCATACTGCTTTGTTTTCATGTAAACAGTTCTGGGGGAAATACCTACAAAACAATTATTGACCTTATAAGACTTGGTTCCTTGAACCTCTCCAGATATTGTGTATCTGAAAATGTTTGTAATGTTATTTAGAGTGAATGGTTAGGGGTTAAGGAGTTGTTTATATTTGAAAATTGTCAATTGAAAAGATATAGAGTCATTTCAGTGTTTAGTGAGTCAAACTATGGAATGAGCTCAGGCATGAGTTACAATTGTGAAGCTCTCTGTTCCGTTTCAGAAAAGCCTTAAAAGGCAAAATAATTAAGGATTATTTAAATTAAGAGAACGTGAATGAAGTGTTGTTGTGTACTGTAGTTGTTTTGTTTGTTGCATTTTAACATTTTAACAATTTGGTTTTGTGGGATTGTTGCTGATATTCTGGGTTATGCTGATATATTGGGCGTATCAGTATGGACATAGATTACATCTGAAACAAAAATCCTAATTTGGATGATTATTAATGTCAAAAATGAAAACATAGTCGTATGGATTTAGCCTAAGATATCTCATGTTCAATCCGGTTTATACTGTAAATATTAAGCCCATACTTCATGTCTATCTTAAACATTTTTCTATATTGTACATTCACAGATTATTATTTATTACCTGTGACGCTGTAAATGTCCCCATTGTGGGATTAATTAAGGACTATGTTATGACTGAGGGACTTTCTGCTGCTCTCCACAGTGGCATTGCGGAAGATTGACACCATACACCACCCGTCTATCGACAAACCCAACCTTCCTCCAGAGGTCTTCCAGAAGTCCCCGCCTGCAACTGACACTCCACAGAAGGCTCCTCTGGCAGAAAGGCCCCACTTGGGAGACCTGCCCCCCAAGCCGCAGCCGTCTGAACTCCCCCCAAAACCCGGAGAACTTCCCCCAAAGCCGCAGCTGTCTGACCTCCCTCCTAAGCCGCAGCTGGGAGACCTTCCGCCCAAACCCCAGCTCAAAGACCTCCCTCCCAAGCCTCATCTCGCAGACATCCCCCCCAAACCTGGAGTGGCAGAGTCCACGCCGAGGCCACCTCCCGGAGAGACGCTGCAGAGGCCTCAAACGCAACCTCCTCCTCCACCTCAACCTCAGCCGCAACCTCAAGCTCAGGCGCAGCCTCAACCGCAGCCGCCTCCTCAAGCTCAGCCGCAGCCGCAAGACTCGCCCTCTCCTAATCAGCAGCCCAATATAGCCACGCCCTCCCACCAACCTGCTGAGGACACCAACGGGACGCCAGCGGGAACCGCAGAGACTCCTGTGCCACTACCAAGAAAGATCAACACGGTAGGACGACACTCAACCTCGTTCTCAATGAAACAATTAACAAGTCGGTGTGTAACATTTAAGGGGTTTTATAAGCAACATTTTAATATGGACTTAAGGCAAAGGCCATTCTTTACTGCGGCAGCCATCTTTTGCTGGCATGTTTCTACAGCAACACAATGAGGGTAAACCAGCCAGAGTGTGTGTGTGTTTGAAGTGGAATCTTCCACTGAAAGAGATGAAGAATGACATGTTTGTGGTATCTGAAGGCCACCGTAGTTAAAGAGTCCTCCATTTGTTATCAGTAGTCTCACTGTTAGACATCACTGATTCTTACAAACTGTTATCAAGTCACAATTAATTGTGTTTTTTCTGAAACTATTAGTATATTTTCACCTTTTTATGCATGATTTTCTTTTTAACAAAAATATTGGACTTCCCTCTGGAGTAGTTAAACTGTATTCAAATGTAACATCTGCAGAATTTAGTCCCCTTGCTGCTTCAGTTTCAGTTTTAAATCATATTTTTCAAAAATTCCCACTCGCATGACAGTGTAACTGAAAGAGTCATGTGATCTGAGACGTTTGGAAATCACCTTGTGGCCCAAAGACATTCTTATTTTACAGTTTCCTTCTCTTTTATTGATATCTTTTTATCTCTTTAAGATTTATTGTCCTGAACTTGGGTTACTTGTGTATTTGGATTTTTTTTTGCCTGGTCGGTTTTTAAAGAGTCCTCATGGTCGCAGTGAGTTGACAAAGTAAATTAAAGGTCCAGTCAGTGCAGATAAACAGAAAAACTATGGAATCCTTCACTCATTCTTCCCATTCCCAAGCATGTCAAGGAAATACGGTGGCCTTCACACACCAGAGCAGATGCCGCTCGTCTTTGTTGACGTTGTAAGCTTCTGCTTTAAAAAACCCAAATGCACACTCTGGTTGATTTGTCCTAAAGGGCTGCTGTTGAAACATGGCAACACAAGACATTTTTGCATAAAAATATCTAAAAACATCAAGACTCATATATTTTACTCTTAAAATCCACAGAACTAGATTTTTTTCAAAGTAACAGACAATTTAATTTTTCAGGAAGTTCAGGATCAAACCTTCTATGACATTTTAGAGTGATGAAGGAAATAATTGGTACCACTAATTAGCCAGTGTTATTTTTCATTCGGCTACATACGGTCTTTAGTTGTTGTTCCTATTGAGAGACCCCTACTGGCAGAATTGACTCACTGGGCCTTTAAGTTTATATAAAGGCTGATTCTAAACCTACAAAAAATAATACAAAAATGTATTTGTTTATTCATCCATTCATTCAATAGGGACAATGCAGTTTTACACAGTTCCAAGACGGAGCATGAAGCGGACGTGCTGTAAGCTATATATAGCAAATGCTAATTTACGTCTCCAGTGCCTAGTTGGGCTTTTGTATTTAAATTAATTTGATTTGAGCCTAAAGTAAAAGATTGTATGTATTATGCAAAATTTAATCTGGTATGGAATTCCATAAATGACGGCCTTTTTACAGAAAAAGCAGATTGTCCGAACCTAGAGTAACAATGCGATATTTTAGTTACAATTTACTGTGCTCCAGGTCACTCTCTTATTGTTTCGTGTTTGGATAAATAAACTTCAGAACACCCATGGTTCTCAAACTGTGGTACGTGTACCACCAGTGGTATGTGAGCTTCCTCTGGTAAATCAGAACTACTGTCTATCACCAGGGTATGTGATAACAAATAATAATAAAAATTCTCTTATTGGGAATAAATCTGCCTCCAGTTTCAGAACCACTGCACTAGACCTTTACAATAAAAGAAAAGTAGTGTTTGCGTGTGTCAGTTATAACCGTTTTGATGTGCTTTACATTCAGGGGAAGAGTAAAACTCGCCGGGTCAAGACCATCTACGACTGTCAGGCCGACAACGACGATGAACTGACGTTTGTTGAAGGAGAAGTGATCATAGTTACAGGAGAGGAGGACCAGGAGTGGTGGGTAAGTCCAGCCTCGCTACAGTTCACCTCAAGAGCTCTTGGGTGTTCAGACGCTTTAAATAAATCAAAAATACCCACCACTTTAATGCCGGATTATAATCTCTCTCCTTTCTCCTTCCAGATCGGGCACATTGAAGGAGATCCAGAAAGAAAAGGGGTGTTCCCTATGTCTTTTGTGCACATCCTGAGTGACTGACAGAAAGCCTTGCACTACGCCTCTCCCTAAAGCGGAAGCTCCTGTAAATAGCGATCATAACTAACACCTCTTGTCACAGGACAAGTGTCTAAAGGAAAGAAAAAAAAACAAGCAACCCAAGAAGGATCATCTAGCCATGGATGGCCTTCATCCATGCTGTACAAAGAATGTGTGTATTCTTCCTCTACCAGTATTATCTTAACCCTATAGCACGGCTGCGACGGAGCCACTCTCAGAACCCTAGCACTTAACCTAAAAAAAAACAAATAAAGTCTATGTTTATGCTGTTACTGTGTATATATGTATGTAAATATATATATTTGTGTGTGAGTGTACATACATGTTTTATTGTACAAAACATGTACCACTGCTCTGCGCCCGCTCCGATTAAGCATCAGGGCGGCAGAGCATGAATTTTATCTGTATTACTTTTACTGGCCCTCGAGTAATTATCAACTTATATTTCCGGGGAAAGAAGAAAAGAAAAGAAAAGAAAAAAAAAAAGGACAAATAGGAAAAAGGAATGTGAAATAGGTCATGTCACTATTTGTGTCTTGCATCCCTGTTTGCCACCATAATTGACTGAAGGGGCAGGAGTCTCTACCCACTGATCTTTTCCGAGATGAAGACTTTCATTAAATGTACTCCTCGTTCTTGCTTGCTTTGTGTGTGTATATACACGTATTATACGGTTGTTTTACAGTATAGAAAACCTGCTGCTACCGTGTGGTGGAATATCAAGGCCTGTGGTTCACTGTCGGTCACTAATTTACCCCTCGTTACACTGTTCACTGTGTGTATGCTCTGTGCGTGAACTCGACTCCCATCTCTCCACAGACCTTTGACCTTTTTCTGTGCATGGCGTAACAATGACTGGAATTGAGTGGAGTGCTGCGTTCAAAGACGCTCACCTCAGGGGTTTTGAAGAGCCACTATTATTGAAGCAGGAGTAGACACACACACTCACACGCGTGGTGTCCTGTTTTTTAAAGCCACTATATTAACATCGACAAGTATGGGAACCCTAGAGAGGACATCTTAGCAATAACTTGATTTCCTGACAGGCTAGAAGTTTCACATCAACCTGTGTTGACAATTCAGTGTCTTGTAAAACCTCATGAGCTTGAATTTTTTTGTTTTTTTTTATTATATATTTCATTTGAGTCATGTAATATCATTCCATGTTACTGGATACAGTACATTTCCTAGGTTTGCTGCATGTGAACCAGAGATGTCTTTGAGATGAAGAGTGGACTTTGTAAAAAAAAAAAAAAAAAGGCAGGAGAGCCAATGTATTTTCACCAGGTCCTCACTGACTTGCAGTTTTTTTCCCCCCTCCATGTTAAGGAAAATAAACCCCATCAACCCATTGTATCATTAAAGTGCTGTACTTCAACCCTCAGACTGCTCCTGTACTTAAGTTACCACATGATTCAGATTTGTCTTCTCCTGGAATTTTAGAGAAAAGCGTTTTTATGCAGCTACAATTGCTTATAAGAGTATAGCAGTACAATTTTGGTGATTGTGCCTTTAAAAAAAAACAAAAAACTCTTGCACAGTAGTATGAGATTTTGTCACCATATCAGTTTAAGTATTTTTTTTTTAACCTTACAAGGATTATCTTCTAAACGTGTGATTAAAAAAAATGATTACAGTATAAAATCCTCATCTGAGAAACATTTCCTCATGATCATTTAAGACAGGATTTCTCAATCCAGGTGCCAAGGACTCACTGCCCTGCATGTTTTAGACGTTTCCCTGCTCCAACACAACCAATTCAAATAATCAGCTCATCAGCAAACTCTGCAGGAGCCTGATAATGACCCATTTGAAACAGGTGTGATGGAGCAGGGAAACATCTGAAAACCGTGAACATTTTATATCCAGCAAGATACCAAGTACTTATACCCAAGTCATTCTTGAAATACAGAACATTTGTGCTGCTCTTAATCAAACATGTAGTGTTCAATGTCAAACTCCAGCACACCTTGAAAACTGTTAACATTTCTAAATTCCACAATAACTGAACTCACAAGTGCAAATTCTCCAAACAATTCCTTTTATTTTGTCATCTCAATTCTGATGTCACATTTTAAACAGAAATACATCATCCAATTCTTAAAGCTTCTTTCTGGATTTAAACACAGGAATACTGTACACTTCAAAACACAAAAAGCATACTTTGTGTCAGAACACAAAGATTCAGTCTTAATAAAATTAACTGTACACTTAAAGCACTTCTACCAAAATCCTGGTAAACAAAAATTACACCTATTTACACACTTTCTGTGGTCTGGAGCCTTGCTCCTTCACCACCGACTTGATGACGCCCACAGCCACCGTTTGTTTCAGGTCTCTGGCTGCAAAGCGACCTATGGAGCACAAAACGGATTCAAATCATAGAAAGTCAACATTAATATTTTACCTTTAACACAAGGTCTGATACTGTACCTAAGGGAGGGTATGTGAAGAAGCTCTCCACACACATGGGCTTGATGGGAACCAGTTTGACAGTGGCAGCATCTCCAGACACCAGCACCTGTGGCTGGTCCTCCAGCTTCTTGCCTGTGCGACGGTCAATCTTCTCCTTCAGCTCGGCAAAGCGGCAGGTGACGTGGGCAGTGTGGCAGTCCAGCACAGGTGAGTAGCCGGCTTTCACCTTCCCTGGATGGTTCAGGATAATCACCTAGAGACCAAAAACACTGTCAGGAGATGAGTGGAACACTTTAGGGTCACACATACAGACTCTCCTGCTTTTACCGACCTGAGCTTCAAAGCTGCTGACGTCTGACGGAGGATCCTGCTGTGCGTTGCCGGCCACGTCTCCGCGCCGCAGGTTCTTGACGGAGACATTCTTAATGTTGAAGCCAACATTGTGTCCTGGAAGAGCCGTCTGCAGCCCCTGGTGGTGCATCTCAATGGACTTGACCTCAGCCGTGAGCTTGGCAGGTGAGAACATCAGGGTCATTCCAGGTTTGAGGACACCCGTTTCAATCTTGCCCACTGGAACAGTCCCAACACCTGGAAACAACAGTCAGCACCTGATCCTCATTTTGACCACCTAGAATCAATCAATTGATTTCAATTGATTGCTTTACCTCCAATCTTGTAGACATCCTGCAGAGGTAATCGTAAAGGCTTGTTAATGATGCGCACAGGTGGCTGAATCGAGTCCAGAACTTCCAGTAGAGTTTTCCCACTTGAACTCCCTTCTCTCCGTCTGATTTTCCATCCTTGGAACCAAGGCATCTGCACAGAGACATCATTTTAATATGTTGCAAGTCACCTTTCAAGTGATTTCAAGCCAAAACCCATTTACCTTCTGGGTCGCAGTGATCATGTTCTCCCCGGTCCAACCAGAGACTGGAACAAAGGGCACAGTCGCAGGGTCGTAGCCAATCTTCCTGAGGAAGCCGCTCACGCCTCGCGCCACTTCTTCAAAACGTTTCTGACTGTAAGGCGGTTCACTCAGATCCATTTTGTTCACACAGACGATGATCTGCTTGACGCCCAGCGTGTAGGCCAGCAGGGCGTGCTCTCTGGTCTGACCACTTCTGGACACACCAGACTCATACTCTCCCTTGGCTGCTGAGACCACCAGGAGGGCAACGTCAGCCTGAAATCACACGTGCGGTACATCATTAAAGACATATTATGGGATATACTGTACATGTAAATGCAACCATGCATGTTGCTCCATTCATTTACCTGAGACGTCCCTGTTATCATGTTTTTGATGAAGTCACGATGGCCGGGAGCATCGATTATAGTCATGCTGTACTTTTGGGTGTTAAACTTAAGCAGTGAAATGTCAATGGTGATTCCACGCTCCCTCTCTGCTTTCAGCTTGTCCAACACCCAGGCAAATTTGAAGGAACTCTTCCCCATCTGTAACAAAAACAGCATTTTTTTTTTTATAAAAAGGAAAAAGAATTAGAAAACCCAACATGAATACATTTGTGGTACTTTCCCCCTCATCCTCACCTGTGCAGCAGCTTTCTCAAACTTCTCCAGTCGTCTCTGATCGATGCCGCCACACTTGTAGACGAGGTGTCCAGTGGTGGTGGACTTGCCGCTGTCGACGTGGCCGATAATGGCCACGTTAACGTGAGTCTTCTCTTTCCCCATGGCTGGAAGGCAGCAGGTTTGCTCACAAACTGCACGATTATTCTGAGATCAAACAGCCGTGTAGAGTAGTTGTGGTTTTTCACGCCAATTCTTCTGTCAAATGGATGTGACCCTTTTTGCACTGACTTTATAGGCTTCAAGGGGCCACTCTGAGAACAGGTGTGCTGCTTAATTAGGCTTAATAAGCACCAGGTGCTGAAGAGTGGCTCTGCTTAATCTGCAGAGTAGTTTGGAAACAGAGGAATAAAATGATGCCATGTTTTGAGATGGCTCTTTTATTTTTATTTTTTTTAACAACTGTTCACAGTAAGAAATAGTGAAAATGCTACAGCCTTGACTTTAATCGGTGTGACGCAGTGAGTTTGCATTAAAGTTCACAAGCATGGATGACGTAATAATCTCAAATTACAGTCAGGTGTGTGTCTTTTTGCTGTGAAACAGCCTCTCCCGAAAGATAGTTTATTTCAAACATTTCCTGCTTGTCACATGTTTGAAAGAGAGGCAGAACACTATGATTACTGGAGAATAAGAGATAAAATATACATGTTTTTAATATTAAACAAACACCTGATAGTTAATGTTTGCTGCAGGAGCATTGGACTATATACTGTATGTATTCACAAGGATAGTTAAAATTTTATTTTTATCTCTATGTATTAAACTTAATTTCACAACACTGGGACAGTCAAAAGTGAGCGGTTACAAAATTGACACATGGCACATGGTATTTGCAACATACAATGTTTAGTTTAGTTCATTTTTTCACACACAAATAGCATAACATACAGAAGTTCTGTTTTTTATAAATGTGCTAGGAGAGGTCAAGAAGCCACAGGCTTATACAGTGGACCTTTCTTCCCTTAAAAACTAAGTAACAAATTATAAAAGCTGTTGCAAATAACTAAAAAAACTGCATAATGTGTAGATCCAGTGAATAGTAACAAGAGCAAAAACAATACACAAATCTTCACAGTTGTAACCTTGTTTGTTTGTAACTGTGCTGCTGCCGCCAGTCTTGGCCAGGACACACAAAAATAGATTTATAATCTCAATGTGTAATAAATAAAAGTTAAATTAAAAAATATATATCAAATACTGTATTAAAGTAACCCATAAAGTGCTATTCATCACTTGTATTACACGGAAAATATAGTGTTTGAATATTACCAAGTAAAACCAAATAATCTGGATGATTTTAGACCATTTTGCATCACTTTAATAACAGGGATTATCTTTTACCAAACATGTTTGTATAGTATGAGTGACCTGGGATTAAAAAGGAGAATGAAATAAAACAACAGCGCCCTCTGGAGATTGTTATGCCTCTATATCATCATCTTACTCATGAACACTTAAAGATTTTCACTTTGAGATTTTCTGGTGTAAAGAATCTGTTTAATCTGTTTTCTAACAGTGCAGCAGCCTAATTTGGTGAGATATATTATCGGTGCGGGTGACTGTTGAAACACATCCACGTGTCTCCGTTAAGCGGGCGGGTATATCTTGAGCTGGGTGGCGAAAAGGTGTATCCGCCCCCCCCTCTCCGTCCGCGCTCAAAGGTGACACAGAGCGAGCTCCCCTCATGTTTGACGTTCGATAACTAACCCGGAAACAGCAGCAGCCGCAAATCGCTTTTCTTCTTCTTCTGCTTTCAGCTCGTACCGCTACCCGAGTGTGAGAGCGTGAGAGCGTGGCGTGTTTCCAGCCCGTCCTTTTCTCCACCACCATAAAGGTAAATGATAAAATCTTGAAAATCGACACTGCTTTATTCATTTATGTCATACATGTGTGTCTCCTTAACTGGCCGGGTTTACTACCCACCGGTTGCCATTCACTCGTAGCCCCGTGTCCCTCGTTGCTGAAATGAATGGTGAGTCATAAACGTGAGTGGCGAAAATCAAAACGCACGTATCGCTAAGTTTTGGTCCAAAGAATACGGGGAGAAAGATATCACGTATCCGTTTGTGTCACATCACCGACGCACCGTTAACTTCCCTCTTTTCACGTCAACGCTACAGCATCAACGCCTGCTCCGTTTTTTTTACCTATTTATTCCGCCACTGCCGTTGAGTGTTGTAATACTTGACCCATTTATTCGCAAAGCCACGCTATCGCATGTGCGGTAAAGTGAGCCGAAATGATCCGAACTGATTCTAAACTGAAACCGTGTGTCTTGGATTACTGCTGCTCGCTTACAGGCTGTTTATGCGATGCTTCATTAAAGCTGCATTAAAGGAAATGTACACGCTGTGACAGCTGGGGCTCGGTTCGTGCGAGGGCTGGGCGATAAGAGCCTAACACCATACGATTAAGGAGGAAATTATCGCGGTATCGATTGAATCTTGCTGTTGTGGGTAAGTTGAAAACCCCAGTTTGTGGTTTTAAATTGACTGGATGTTGATGGGGAATTGAGATGAAATGTTGTGTTGCATTCAGTTGTAGTCGGAATTTATGTTTTACAGCTCGGAAAGTAAATTTAATAAACCCTGATATAGGATTCCAAGATGGCTGCCACTTGCATTAATAGAAAAGTATTGCAATAATTGTTCTAAAGATTGAATCTTGTTGAGGGAATGTTGAAAACCCCAGTTATCAGTGGATGGGACATGAATATTAAAATCTTGTGGCATGTTCCAATTTTAGTCGGAATTTCTGTTTTACAGCTCGTAAAGTAAATTTCATTAACCTCAACTTACTGCTTCTGTCGTATTTGTAGGGCTGCAGCGATTATTCGATTACGAAATTAATAGTCAACTATATTGATAATTGGTTTTGAGTGACCAAACAAATACTCAAATTATCAAGAAAATAATCGATAGGTTAATCAGTTATGACAATAATCATGAATTGCAGCTCTAGTTACAGATGAAGAACACCATTTAATAAATTAATTTATGCAACTACAGCTGTCAGGAACAACCTGCTTCATACTATATTTAAATTTTTTTTTTTTAAAGGAATTCGAATTTTACTCATCAAATCACACTTAACTGCAAGTTTAAATACATAAAACTATTATTGCACCAACCAAACAAAACAAAGTCTCTGGACTCTAGATCTTCACGGTCAGCTGACTGCAAAGAATGAACTAACCGTGACTCAATATACTACAGCCCATGAGCAACCACATTTTGCGAGTTTTGTGTATGTGGAAGGAAATCACTTTCCGAAACAGGTGGCTGGTTGTGAAAGCAATTTGTGTTTGTCATTGAAAAAGGGAAGAGGATTGCATGTAAACTGTGTGAGCTGCTGCATTTCTTGATCATGTTACTCAGTCAACACACCGATGGGGGCACTTTAGAAGGCACAATGACTTCACCTTGGATGTGAGGGAAGAAGGTGGAAATGGCTTGTGGGTGGACAAAAAGACGTCGTAGTCATTTGATTGCTTTGTTTTGTCTTCTCTTCTTCTGATCGGCTGAAGGGTGATCTGAACATCCTCACTCAAAACCCCCTAAACATGCATTGTGTGATATCCTAACCTTTTTTAAAATTTTGATTTTAATTGTTTCTCACAGATTATATCAGTGGACACAATTTTTCAGGAAAACAACCCTGAATTTTTGCTTTAACGCTTAAGTTTTAAGAAAGTAAATAAATAAATTAACACTGATAAGCGAACTACAGTGTTGAAACATTGAACTCTGGGTAAACAGTCAGATGCTCTACTGTCAGGTAAATTGTCCATCAAACAAACAAGAGCAAATAATATAGTAATTTCAAAGTATTAGTTGCGGGGGCTGTGGTCTCCATGTTGTCTCCCTGTTAGCATAACAACATGCTGCTAACCTGTGTGGCAGGGAGGATGCTCATGAGAGGTCATGTGATCTTGTAGGCCCACTAGTGGTCATTTGAAACTGAATCCTGCTCATTGTCATTTAAATACTAGATAATTTAAATTTATCTTGCCCACCTTTTTTTTTTTTTTATTACTGGAGCAACATTTATAATATTTGTTTGTATGAATTATGTTTTCTGTAGAGAGGGAGATATTCTCTCTCTACAGAAAAGTATTGACCACAATTATTATTTGACCATTAAAGTAATTTGATTAATCATTGCAATTGTGTTTATCTGTATTATATAGAAACAGCTAAATGAAATGATGTAAGGTAAGAAAAGTGCAATATCACTCAATGAAATGCAGTATGAATCAGCAAAAGTAAATGTGTTTAATTACTTGAATCTAACAAGGCTTTTTATGTGGTCCTCTGATAAAGCTGTCCCTATCTCTGATTTTTGGTTACGTGCATCAGTAGAACCATAGAGCAGAAATGTGTTATTTCCTTTCTGCCCACTGTCTGCGTAGCTCCTGAAAGTGGAAGTGAAACATCTTGAAAGCCAGATTTGATTCTGTGTGTTGACAAGCACAAGTTACTTTTGGATACATGTAATTTGTCTTGGAGGTGTCACAGTTTCAGCTTGTGGGAACTAGGCCAGTCACTGAATTTAAGTCATTTCTGTCAGTAACGGTTTGTGGACTCGTCCATTCTCTCAGACCTTATCCACACAGAAACAGAACTTTCCCGATACAATCTTTTTCTGTTATATATAAACACTGCATTGTCTCAAGAAATGTCTTCATATACTTAATCTCCAACAGCACTGTGTATGTGATGTCTAGTGGCGTTAGGGTTAGGTTAGAGAGGTGGAGCTATGATATCATTGTATTCCTGAAGTTGCATGCTGGTTGTACACACGAATACTCAACAGTAGCATTTTGAGATTTTTTCACTCTAGGACCAGTTGTGTATCCTCCTAAACTTCTTCTAGCGACATGCCTATAGTGATGTGGCTCTGAAATGTGTGTTTGTAGGGGATAAGGAGATGGTGTCTGTCATCACGGCAGTGCAGAAAATCTGTTTGCTCTCACTCTTCCCTACATTTACATTTTCAGAAACTTACTGTCATTTTCTTTTATACATCGAGACAAACTTCTGCTCGCATAATGACCTTTTGGACTGAAAGCAACATGACAAATACCCAACTTTTCCCACAGATGTAGAACTCGGAGACAAGGTGTGACTTGCTGCTGTGTCTCATACCCTCTCTGCAGTGGTGTGAACAGATGCCTGACTGTTGAAGCACTTCACTGCTGTTCTCACTCAGAGCTACCTCCTCCCTTCTTTTGATTTATATATGGAAGGAACAAAAAAAGTTGCAGCAGAAGTTGCAAAAGATTGCCAAAGTGAGAGGAAAGGCTACTTGCCACAACAAAGTGAAATCTGGTGTTGCTTCAGGAAGTCGCATGCAGAAGCTTTTTTTTTTTCCTCTTTGGTTTGTGAAACAAGCATGTAATGAGAAAGTGGCTTATTTGGCTCGATGTACTCGCTCATAAATCAGCCCAGTGCAGGCAGGGGCATGCAAGTTTTGTTAGGCATGACCTCTCTAAGAAATTAAAAATTGATTGGATGGTGTGCTGCTACGTTGTCAATGCCATGCACAACAAAGGTTTGCTTCCAGGTTAGGAAGTGGCTATCTTAAAGCTTTTATTTATTACTGTTTAGTTAAAATCTAAAAGTGACGTTATCCATAAGTCATATGACCTTTGGAGTTTTGTTCAGATGTTTTTGTTGGCATTAGATTGTATCGTAATATGTGTTTACATAATGGGTGCTGAAAAAGAGGAACAGATGCATGTTGGTTATGGAAATCGCCCTACTATAGATAAAAAAATAAATAAATGGAATAATCAGTCAGACACCTAATAATTCAGTAAACCCTTGAGGAGTCCCACAGTTGTCCCCTCTTATTTTCTTCAGCAAATGTGTTTGTAGAAACTGAGTTGAGGGATAACAAGAGAATAGAGGAAGCATGATGGCAGGTAATTTTAATTATTAATCATTTTTTCCAGGAGTCTTAAGTGCCCTTAAGATGGAGATGTAAACAGACTTGCATTAATCCCTTTTAAAAGTGAGTTTTTTGTTGCTTGTGTCCATGCATTGATTAGAAATACATTTGCTTCTTCATTTGGGCTGGGTATTGGTACTGATTTCCTGTATTGATTTGGATTCAAATAAGGTCTACATTCAATTTCGATTAGATATCGGTTTCAATGCCAATTTTGCTTGGTTTCGAAAGAGATTTTCCCCGAGCTGATGCTGAGCATTGTGCATCTGGACTTGGAGAACTTTTGTTTGTTCAAAATATCCACCCTAGAAGTGCACCGAACAGTTGAAAGTAATTACAAATTTACAATTTTGGGTTTTAACTTATTGGGACAGTTTTCTGTCAGTGCTAATGCAGGTGTAAAATCTTTTCCAAATTAAACATGCGCATCACTGAAAACAATACAGAGGCAGAGGATCGGCTGTGGCAACCCCTAAAGGGAAGTGTTGAAAGAAGAAGCAGAGGGACAGTTTCCAGTGACTTCACAGGAATGTCCCAAAGTGTCTTAGGGGTGAGGACCCACTGTCAAACAAACCCCACTCGCCTGACTGACACACCCAGTGTCACTGAGCTGCTGGCGTCAGATTGAGTTACGCTCATGGTATGAGGTTCATTGAAGTCTTCTGCTGACAGACTTGAACTATTTATTATTTTCACGGCAGTAAATGGATACACACACGTGTTCACCCTGAGTGCATGTCTCGTCTAGCTGAGTCATTGCCTTAACACATTCAGCTGATGTGCCATTGTGTAGTTTGACTGCATAGTTGTGACATTTCCTGCAGCTAACATTTATGTTACCACAGTGAAAATGTATTATTGACCAATTTAATCTTGTTTTATAGCCATTTATTCAATGCTATGCCTTTCCCCCATTGTAAAGAGCTGTTTTCATCTTTATGGGTTGACACAATACCATAATCATTTGAGTTCTAATTCGGCCTCAAAAACAACCAGCAGCTCTGCTGTTCAGATAAAGCAGTATCTTAAAATTAAAACGATTCTGCAGAGCAGGCAGTGGGTTTGTCCAGGTGCTGCTGTCTGCAGAACAGAGCAGTATTGATCCCTTGCTCCATTATATTGCTCTTTCTGCAGTTATTTGTATTAACTTCCTCTAAATGATTTGGCCTGTTCAGCATTTTGCTTGAACATGATCACGACATGGCTCAATCCATAGGATGATGAGTTTTTGAAAGTGAAAGAAAGCCCCACTGAAAAAAACTGACATCAGTTTTTAAAAATATATGCGATTGTGTACGATGATTATGTTGAGAAATTATAATGCTTAAGAAAAGGCTTGCCTGACGGCATGGTATATCATACTTATACTGTATCACGCAATAATGTTACCTTAAGTCGCCTCTTTGGCCTATTCCAGTTAAATGCAGATGAGATTTTTGGGTTCACATTTGCAGTGCTGCTGGTTCAGGGCAATGTCAACAACACTCAGCACATGCATGCATGTAGGTAAAACACACAAATGATTCTAATATGACTGTTTTCATGTTGCATGACCATGAAGTGGTTTTTCAAATGTAGAGGCACAAATTGTATGTGAACATAGTCAACAACATAGATTTGGACTAAGCTGTTCAGTTGTACTACTGCCCTTGTACACTAGCACTAGTGGGGAATCAGTTCATTGATTGAAGTGCGTCTGCACCCATTTTCAGCTTGTTAGTATTAGGCAGTTTGAGGATTAGCTTGCAGCTAGTAGTTAGCATGTTGAGCGCCATTTTGAGTCATCCTATTGTTCATGAACTTAATAACCGAATATCCACTTCTTTAAGCTGATGGTCTAAATACTGTACTGCCCTGAAATTTGCCATTTTCTGTTGCCGTCTTATTCATCTGTGCACTGACTCCTTTTTATTTCCGGGTTTAAGCAGAGGATGGGAGCTGCACTGCATGCAAAGAGCGCTTAGGCCAGGTTAAGTCCAACTGAAGGTGTGCATGAACTAGCAATTTGACTCCAATAACACTATCTATGTGTTATTAAGTTAAGACTTTCTCATCATACTGATCAGCTCTGCAGAAGACTGTCCTATTCCTCAACTTCAAAGACATCCCATACTGTCCCTTTAATTGACACACTTGGGTTAATGTTGCCGAGATTGTATCAGTTGACAATTCAAAATAAATCAGTCACGGACTCCTGTTGAGAAATCTCATTTACAACTCGAGTGTACACACTTCTCCCTCTTCCATCACTGCTGCATGCCCGCTCTTGTCCACGAGCAGATCATAGCTGAAGTGATGACACTTGAATCAGTCAGTAGGAAAGGCTGACTGCCCCGTGCCCCCCTCCCTGAACCTCTCACCCCACCCTCAGAGGAGGTCTGTGTGTCTGTCTGATTCAGCTTTACACGATCTCTTCTCTGAGTATACAATAAGGGATTGTATTACATGTTTTTGTAGCCTGTCTATGTCTTGACCAGGACAGTCTCTCAGTGAAGCTCTTTTTTCCTGGTTAAATAAACAATATCTTGATTTGAAGCTGCAGTGCATAACTTCTGTTGCTTCCCTGAAGAATTCTGAGTAATAACAAAACACTGTTGGCACCTACAGATGACTTCTACCCATACAGGTGATCTAAAACCACCTCCAACTAGGGCTGGAAAGCACAGGCTACCTCACAATATGATGTGATACATGGTCCTCGGTACCAATAATATAACAATCCTATAGCGATTCATCACGATAGCTGTCTAACTGAAGAAAACAAAATGTCTGTGGAAAGTTAAAAGTGAAGAATTTCACTATTTATTCACAACATGGATAACAAAGTGCATAAAGTCTATGTATTGAACGTGGATGGGGCATCTCTTAACATAGCTGCGAGTGAAACTGGCAGGGACTGTTTACTTTAGAGCGCGTTAATTAAAATATTGATATTTGCCCTGGTGTATCAGTATAATTATTGCAAGAGGAAGGATGACAATAAATCACAGTTTTTCCTATAAGATAAATGCTATTATCAGCCTAATACGAGACATTGTCACTGTATCCGTTATTGGAAAAAGTAAAAATCTGATACAAACGCTAAGTGGTAATTGCACCAATGCAGATGTCTTATCAACAGCTAAGATGTTAAAAAGAGGGTTGTGATATCAGGATAGTATCAGACATAAAGTGGTATAGAGCCATCCCTAGAATCCACTTCTGAAACCTTTAGTCGACACTCTACTCCTGTTGCGGACTTCTGATGTAGAACGAATCACTTCCTGTGTGCAGCGCTGGCATAACACTGTGATACAAGATTCAAAATATCACCAAGGAGTCCAAGGAGCTGATGGGCTTTAGCAGATTTTGTTTATACTTTTAATTGACATACTGCAGCTTTACTTTGCTACTTGCAAGGCCTTCACTTGCTTTCAAATAAGCATTTTGATTTAGTGATTGTGAGATAGTTTTGACCCTTTTTGCACCCTCCCTGCTCTTCAGCCCACAGTTGATGTTGTAGATTGACGCAGAGAGGGATGGTCTGGAGCTGTGCTGGTGGTGTTTTGTAGCCTTTAGTGGCAGTGGTGAGTTTTCTACTTTTGATGTACACAGAGTCTCTGATGTGGATGAATCAGTGTGTGTGTGTGTGCCCGTTTCTGATCTGCTGTGCTGGTAGACTCAGAGCATTCCTCTCAACTTTCTCACTTCCGTCCTGTGATGTTGGCTGATCTGAAGCCTTGAGCGCGTGCATAATAAGAAGAGAGAGCGACGTCTCTGATCTTTTTTTCTTTTTCTTCTCTCCTGCAGGCAGCCTATCATTCAGGATGCTTTCAGTTGTGTGTAGCACCAGCTTTTAAGAGTAACTGTGTGGGGAAAAAGGACAAGTGGACTTTGCATTGACTCTCAACATAAGGCTATAAATATCATGGCCCATTAAATTGAATGGGCGGGGAAAAAAAAAACAATAATGGGGATTTAATGTACCTCTACCCCACACATCTTTCACACATAGAAAGGAAATTGCCTCAGGCTGTGATTGCCAGCAATTACTCAATATTCCTACTAAAAATCAAGCGAATTGGTCACTTAAAGTGTTCAGTAGACAAAAATGAGTCTTCCTCTATTTCTGTTGATGCTATTATTGTAGCATGTTAAAACATGCTGACATGAGTTCCTCTTATTGCTGCCTACTGTACATGTTAGTGTGGACATGCAGAGGGAAGGAGGGAGAGAGGGTGTTGCTACAGATGGCAGACCAGCAGGAAATTCAGTTTTTTCTTGTGTGTTACTGTTGCTGTGCAGCCCCCGCACCAAACCTTTATCCTCACATAATGTTCGAGAGTCGCACAAACCCGAGGTGAAATTTTGTCCCACTTAACTGGCCTTTTAATTAATATTTAACCATGTCTGGAAATTGATGATTAAAATCCTCTCAGTACTCGACACAAAAGAAAAAGTAGTGATGATTTATGTTTGGAGGTTAATTATTTCCTTCTTTTTTTAATGATGTGACATCAGTAATTAATAGTGAAAGAAAACTGTCCAATATTCTCTGATGTCAGCTTCTTTTATGTGCCAATGTATTTGCTTTTCTGTTTCTACACAGTAATAAATCAGTAAAACGTATTCAACCTGTCAAATGTATACATTAATATAGCTTTTTAGAACATCTTCAATGTATCCCATAATGCTTTACATAACATTAAAAATAGTCAGCATATCGCAAACAATAAGCACATTTAAAATCACTTAAAACTGGTTTCTTCAGGACAAACCAATGTATCGTGTGCTATTCAAATGTTAAAATTCAAATTAATTGAGATTATAGAACAGACCTCTTTGCTTTGCTGTTATACACAACCAGCAGATCATTTGTTTTCTTTCCCCTCCATGCAAAAATATGTAGTACAATCACGTCACTCACGTCACACACGTCAATGTGAAACTCTTATGTAAGTTATGTAACCTGTGCTTCTTAAAAAAAGCAGCCCTGACTCATGATACTAAAAATATGAAATATGTATACAAGCAACTGTGTCACTGCCTGCCTGGTTGGATTGACTGTGATCACTTGGTTTGATCTAAACCAGTTCTGGAGTTGTGGAGATGAAAGCAGCTCTCGACAAGTTTATTTGTTGTGACATTTTACTTGGAGCATCTCCAGTCGTGTAACTGAGCTGTGGGAGTCTTCTTGATGAAATGATTTTCCACAGAGGCTCTGCTGTGCTCCGCTGGCTTCGGCACCTTCAGTCGATATCCCAACTCAACTTGCCAGAAGGGGAAGGGGGGGATACAAGTTGTCATGGCAACTTGAGCTTTAATGGAAGTTTTATTCAGTGGTGTCGAAACTCACACCACAAGGACCGTTCCGTGCTTCAATTCCATACAGGCTGCTACTCAATAAAACACACACACACTGAGGTTTGTGCAGCTTTTCTTCTTAGGAGACTGCATTGAATTCCATTCATTTGAACAGTGTAAACAAAGCTTTATACCATAACCAGTTAATGTGTATGTGTAAGTCAAATTGTATCCCTAAACTTAACCGGTTCCTCAGAAATAAGATTCTGCCAGAAAAGGTCCTAAAGAGGTAACAAATACAAGAACACATTCGTATACACTGTACAGCTACATCTGCAGTTATAAAGTAAGATTTATTAGTGTTTTTAAATGGAGTCTTAAACATGTTTCATGAGTCACAGCAACAGTCTCACCACAAGATCCACTTACTAGCAGTTTATGACACAATTGATCAAATCATGGTAGAATGAGTTGCTCGGTTGCCATGCAGTGATTAGAAATTCAGGGTAACTTATGTTACAAGATGCATTACATGGCCCATAGTAACGGTCATATGATACAACTGTTACCATGGGCTAAGGATGGGCCTTATGAGCAAAAATGTTAATTGGATATTCAAACAGAGGTTAGATAATTTTATCAATGCAATTGTGGACAACATTTTTCAGTTTTGAGTCTTTTTTAATATAATTATGAATGTTCACAATAACTAACCGTCTTTTTAATAATCAATTGAAAACTGAATGTACAGTTCAGTTGTCCTCATTCATTCATGTTGTCCTCTTTCTTGTATTAAGCTTCACTGTGAAGAGTCATCAAGTGAGGACACTTGGTGGGAAAAAAAAGTTAAATATTGATGGTTTTGGCGCTGGCCTATTGATACGTGCATGTGTGTCATCACAATATATTGGTATATTGATCACATAAGCTTGTTTTTAGATACTTCAAAGACATGGACTTCAAAAGTAAGATTCAAAATAGGCGGGGTACACCCTGGACAGTTTGCCAGTCCATCCCAGGTGTATATAGAAACTCTCTCACACTCATACCTATGGTCAATTTATAGTGACCAATATACCTAATCCCCACATTGCATGTTTTTGGACTGTGAGCGAAAACCAGAGAACCCACAGAAAACCCACGCACACGGGGAGAACATGCAAACTCTTTGGGTCTTTTTGCTACAAAACAAGCTAATTCCATTTGTTTGGGTTGAAGAGCAGCTCTTGGCCATTTTCATTATGTCAAAGTCGCTCACAGGAGAAAAAAAAAAGGCTGCTGCTTTATATTTTTCTCAAATTTCATCAGAACTATACGCCTCGGGTTTTGTGCGTGACAAATAGACAGACTCCACATATAGATCCTATTGATTACCTAGAGTGTTTCTGGTCTATAGGCAGATTCAGCACTCAGTGCCACACACACACACACACACAAACACACACACACACAGTCTGTAGCCGGCTCACACATGCCGGCCCACAATTATTGACCCCTTTTATGTGGTGGAATGAAGTTAAAGGGAAACAAATGTATGTGGCATGTTAACTACATGCTGCTTCTATAATGTGGAAATGCTGCGATTTTTCATCCACATGCATACATTTTTCATGTGCAGTTTCTACGTCGACACGGATGCTCTGGAACTAAGTGTCGAAACAAGAAAATAATTTTTTGAAATGGCAGGATGTGAACATTTAGTTCAGTGAAAACACTCTGAGCCACATTAGTTTTATTGCTTCTGATCCCTTGGGAATAAAGCAGCATGAGGTTTGTTGTGTTTCTAAGTTTTTTTGGGCATTTCATTTCTGGATGTTAAGCTTTAACCTCTTGCTGCTCTGACTCGGTGTCATTTAAATGACTTGGTAAAGGTTTTGCTACTGCAGAACAAAGAATTTATCACGTGACAAGCAGATGACTCGGAGGTATTTGAAACGCCAGCTCCACTGTTTAACTGTGCTCCAGCTTATTTTCACTGAAGGCTGATGGATTTAACTGTTGCTTGAAGGGATGAGCAAGGTTGAATCAACACACACACACTCTCACAAAATGTGTCCTCAATGATCTGAACATGTGGGTCTCTGTCATCAGCTGTGAATGATGGATGCCTATCAGCTTATTGGCCAAAATAATCATAATAACATTGAATATGAAGTTGCATTTAAGATGGAAAAGGCTCTATAACAATTTTTTTTTTGTGGTTGAAGTTGGAATGAAGTATTATTTAATACATTTGTATGATTTGTTGATTCAAAAAAAAGTAGTAGTTTTACCCTTTTTTCCCAAATTCGGTGTGTAACAAGGAGATGATGAAATTAAAAAAGACAAAACTCTTGCACACTGTCTAACTTGCAACATAGATGTTTCTGTGTATAATATACACAAACATCTATGTTGCAAGTTAGACATATAAACAATATATTATCTCAGATATATTAAACAAGGCATGTTACTTTTACTCAAATCAACTGTGTTTTTTGTAGTTTCCTTTTTTATGACGAGATATCTGGGGAGTAGTTTAGAAATATTAAACATGCTGTTCCTCAAACTGTAACTTTAACTTATCTGTAGGCTTCTGTCGTGGTTGTTTGGGGCTGGACTTGGTCAGTTGTTGCGCCCTTCAGCTGTAGGCATGATGTGTGGCTGACTCCCATGATCCTCATACCCCCATGATCCTCTGTATGTCACACAGAAAGTCAGTCCTATTGGATTAGGAGAAGATCGCGGCCAGTTAGTATGGAGGAAAGCCACTACTACACCACCATTTCTAGGCTTTTTCCTTTTTATTTTCTATAGTTTGCCCATTTTCACAACATCTCAGTTGATCGTGTTTGCGTCTGTGGTCGACTTCTTGTGCGTTTGAAGTCGAAAGAGAATCGTCTTCGTCCTGAATGTCTCAAAGTCTCTTGAGCTTGTTTCTAACAGTTCTAGCTCCTCAAAGCTCGTGGCTTGTAGTTGAACCTAAGAGCTGAGAATTATGACGTGACTCACTGCGTTTAAAAGGTGTGTTTCAGAGTTTTATTGTGCTTGTTTAGTTAGCAGTTTGGATTGTTTGCCTCGTCAGTGTACACAATGTGCACACAAAGCATGTGCTGGCTGGAGTGTATTTAGTCATGACACTGGTACAGGAGGAAGCAGGGAGGTTAGTCGAAAACTTGAAGTGAATCAGCGGAAGCGTTTTGCAATAGGAAGTGGTGTGTTTTTTATGCACGTCTATTTGTTCCAAAGAAATTTGCACTTGGCTCGTACTCCACCAGGAAGACTCGGTAGTGCATGAGGGCAAATCAGTATTTACAACCTTACCATGGTAACTGTTATGGTATCTGGTCATTTTATTTCCCTCTTGTGTGGATTATTTTTAATTTTTTTTTTCTTGTTGAGGTGTCTCGTAAAAAAAGAGAACTGACATATGCATATCATATGATAAGCCTGAGACCGATTGTCTGCAGGTTTATAGATAGTTCAACTTGAGTTTCATTTTACATTTTCAGACGCCGACACCTGCGGGAGGACAGTGACCCGGGGCCACCTGCCAGGTCGGGCCTCCCTGCTCCTGACTGACTGTATCACAGCTCCACTGCTGGTGAGTCCTCCTTTAATTCTCACCTGCAAACGTGGGGAACGTTTTCCGCTTCCTTTTTTTTAAAATAGATGTATCTTGGGCTACAACATGAGCTGAACAGTTAAGTTTTCGTAGCAAATCACCATGTCTGTCATCATCCCTGTACTCTGTACCAGGATGATCTAGCATCTAGCATCTAATATGAGAGAGACATCAGCAGTTGTAATCTTTAAAATCAATTGCGTTTCCTCCAAATTTAAGTTGTCTTTAAGACAATAAGTGGGAATATCCGTTCAGAATGGTTCATTTTTGGTGAACAGTTTTGTCCATGTGCCTGCATTACACTGTGGACTTTGTCCCTTGTCTCTACTACGCGTCACTTCATCAATGCAAATTTCACCTTTCATATTGTAAGCTTCAGTCTGTATCCAAGATAAAAATCTACTGTACAGTGTCTATATTTGTGTCCATATCTATTTTAAGGACATAGATCATATCTGGTCATAATTTGAATTGACCACGATGCCGGAAAGGCGAGTCATTGTGAGCAGTGGACGTAATATTCCACATGTTGTCTGTTTGTGTGCCTGCATTGTTTCTAATGGAATAAAGGCCATGGGGCTACACCGAACACACACTTGGAATCAATGAGACATTTTTCTGAACTGCTTTGGAGTCGGATGTTTAGCTTTCTTTCCACTGGAAGTGTTTTTCATTCTGATGTTCACTCTGTTCAGGTGGGAGGAAGAATTGTCTTTCAGATGTTGTGTGTTGTATACTTTGTGCTCATTTAGGCCAAAGTTCACCAGAAAATGAATCTGTCAGAATTTTTTGGGGGTAAAAGATTTAAACAATGCTTATTATGCGTAAGTTAAAAGTCTTATCTGAGGTTTGAACAGTTTGAATTTTGACACGCATGCAAAAAAGCTTGAACCTGAACTGATCAGTGTCCATGATTTACACGTCATTAAAAACTATATAAATGCAGTTTGGGTAGTGGTCTTTTGAAATTTGTACCACTAAGATTTTAACCATGACATTTTTGTTTCTTTATTTTACGCAATAAGGTGGTTAGAAAGTGGGCTACTTTCTAAGCTCCTACTTTAGAGTGTTAAAAGTTGGTGAATTTATATTAATTTGGCAGATATTCAAGATACAATGATTATGCTTTTTTTTAATTATTGGTATCGGGTGCCGTGTCACCTCTACAGAGGCAGCTGTTTTGGACCGTTATATATTTACCATATCCACAATGGACTAAGTAAATATGTTTATGAGTTTTGATGAAGGCTACATAGGTTCTGTAAACACTAGAAAGGGAAGGGTGAGATGAGGAATATTCAGCATGCAACTACCCTTTAAGCTAGACAAACTAAATATTAAGTATTATAAAAGCTAAAGCAATAATCATTTCATGATGAAGCAAAAAGGTGTGTTGCTCTTTTGTTCTTCTGGATTAGCCCAATGTTTATGTAGAAAATCAAGCTTTATATTCTATCTTTTTGCCTCTAAGGTTTTGACATCTGAGCACAAATTCGGTTTTAATCTCTTCGGTCGTGGCTAATGTGCATCAGTGCAGACGTGTCATTATGTAAGAGCGTCTGTGTGTGCACCTATGCCTATTATTATAGTCTTAATGTGCCGTGCCGTGGGCGTACGTGCGATGCAAGCTCAGGAAATGAAGGGCATTGTGTGCCATAAAAAGGGAGCAGAGTAATGTACAGTAGGTGCTCCTCGCTTCCTGCCTCCTCGAGGCCAGTGTGTTTGTGCAACTGCAGGGCACAGGGTCACTGCTCTCATGACAAACTGTCCAATATTTCTCTTGCACATAAACACTTATTCCACGTTTTTTTTCTTTTTTTAAATTTGTGCTTAATGTCTGTGTTGTTGATCTTTAGTGATGGACCTCTTTTAAGTGCAGGTTTCTTCCTTTTTTTTTTCTTTCCCTACGTCAGTGATTAACTAATGTTTCCTGTTCACGTTTCCCCTTTTTCTTTATTTTTAAACTCTCACCTCACCTGCTCACAGCTCCCATCGTTTTTGCCCCTGCTTGTCTGTCTGACCATCCCTGATGTATTTTCCTCCCTGGAGATTGTTACCATGACACGCAGCCGTTACTCGACTGGCTGGTACTTGAGTGCTGCAACAGCTAAGCCTCAGGTGGTACGAAGAGTATATAGTGGGTTCGCTAAGTCGATACATATCCTCGTGAGAAAGCCACCGTGTTTGTGTCCTATAGGCTGTAACACCGAGCTGCCCTGGTCTTGCCCTTATGAGACTCGTATCCATTCACAGAAATAGCCTGAATGACGTGCTATATGCTTTTCTAAGCTTGCCTGTTGCTAAGATCATAACTGGGCCGACACTGCCCCCAGCTGGTGAAAGCCTAGTAGTGACATTCTTGTGTAGATTATGTATTAAATTATACAGTGCGTACAGATGGCTTCAGATTTTCTTAGGTCACTATAATTATTTTACATTTATTCCCCAAATTTAGCCACATTTGGCTCAACCTCAGTGTAGTAGCAAAGTGAAAACATTGATTCATTGATTTAAAAAAAAAAAAAACCTAAAATATCACATTGACATAAGAATTAAGATGTTTCTAAACCTTGATGAAGGAAACCTGGTAGTTAATGGCTCTGTATCAAATTGTTGGGGTGTAATGTCCTTAAAAACATTCTGGTAGATAATGTTCAGGACCTACAGGGGGCTGAAACTTCACCCCCCACAAGGGCAATGACTCCACAATGACACAGCTAACACAGCCATCAGATTAAACGTGTCTTGAACTCAGAAAGCCATCTCTCAAATAAAAACTGAAAGTGGTTCCCATCCAATCTGATAAATCTACATATAAAGAAGAAACGCACGCCCCCCCAATCCCCCCCCCTCCAAACCCACGTGAACCCAATAGTGTTCTCACCTAAATACGGAGTAAGATCGCGCACATGTCAATGTGGTAGTTTGGCATTTTTTCCCCATTTAGCCTCCCTTTTTAAAATTCAGTTTTGGCTGTTTTAAGAAGGTATTATGTGAAATTAAATGTAACACAGGAAGTTAAAAGTTAGGCTAAAATGAATATGAGACAAATGAGAATGAGCTTTTTCTTTTTTTCTTTTTACTGTGTTCTATAAAATAGAAATATTACTTGCTCCACTCTTTTAAATCAGCATATGGAAGACGCTCCCGCTCTCCTTCAACCCCACTGGCTGCATAGGTAATTTGAGATAATATGTCTAAGTGGGTGTAATATACAGAGTGGCTTGTTATGTCAGCTAAAAGCTCCCAGCTTCTCTATTATTCATACCACTGGAGGGCTGACACTGTAACTTCCTGTCTGAGTTTCTCCTCTTGCGCTCTGGACATCCTTAATGTCTAGCAGATTAACATGAAATTAGCGTTTTCTGCTGGAGAAATGTCATTTGGAGTGTCTGCCTTTTTATCTATGTGTGTAAAATTCAATTAGTTCCTGTCATCGACTGAAGTATGTGCATGTGAACAGCGGAAGGTGCTCTTGGATCAGTCAGCAGTGCTGCTCTTCTTAATCTCAGTGAACCAGCACGTTGTTATTGAAAATATCTGCTGCTCACCTTAAAGCCCCTCAATTTGTGACCTGCGTTTACCCTTTTTATCATAAGTATCCCTAAAGCTGGCATGTATAAGGTTTGGGAGTGGTCTCCCTCTACATTCTTGCGCATCTGTTTTCATCCACCAGGTGGCAGTCCTATCTCACTGAATGAAATTACAGGAGTGGTACTCTTCAAACTGACGGGCATCATCCCTCAAATCTCCACTGTGCCCCACCCTAATTTCTCAAAGTGTCATTTTGTGCTTGGAAAAAAACCAACAACTTAATGCTGTATTGTTTTTTTGTTTTTTAAATTCAAATTGTGATTTGTCTTGTAATATTGGGACAAAGACATGCGACGACTGTTGAGTGAGTGAGACTTAAGGATGCTGTAATGTCGGTGAGTTAATCAGAAGGTCAGGAGAGTAATGACGGTTCTGGGCTGTTTTATGCACTGAAACTGGACCATGGTCTGTCTGTGAATGGGTTTTGGAGGCGGTTGGTTGCGTACAGCGGACGGCAGTGAGTCAATATGCCCCCCTTCTAACGATTTCCTAACGTGTTCTACTTGGAAGGAGTTGGAGGACTCTCAAGGGCAGAGTGGGGAGGGCCTCTCTCTGAGACAGATGTTCAGCGGATGCAGAGGAGAATCAAGAGTGGTGAAAGAGTTCGTAGAAACGCCATATACTGGTTTTTCACAGTGCATCTGTCACAAAATGGATTTCCTGGCTTATCTGATTGTTGTGGTGTTGCCATTTTAAACAATATCCCATCGCACAGCATGGAATTCAGTTCTATATAATACATACATGTGATAATTCTTGACACTTAATGAATGTCCTTGTATTAGACTATATTAGTTAATTAGTTTGGTGGCAATGCTGCAGAACAATGAATATTGAGCTGAGCCTTCATCCCCTGATGCCACTAATCATTTCTGGCTCATGTCTGCCAAAAAAATTAGACAAAATCTCTCCCGTGGTTTTTTGAGTTATGCTGCTCATGGACAGACGGACAAACACCACCAACCAAAAACATGTATTAAACAAATTGCAATATCCGTCAGAACGCAATTAGATGCTTTCCCGAAATCGTTCAGCCCTTGTGTTGATGTTGCAGCTTTTTAAAATGGGTTATTCTGATATTAACACCATGCAGGCTGGTTGGTGTGTGTGTGTGTGTGTGTGTTGTCTTGGTGTGAGTGGCGCTAATAGCCTCCTTTTTTATAGAGCTTGATTTCAATGGAGCCAGCATTTTAGCTGACTCTTTGTGTATGTGCCTGTTGCCATGGTTTCCAACTTTCATCAGATGCCGTCTAAAGAGAGGGAGGCTTAGCCGAGGATGAGGCGCTCCCACTTTGATCCTCGTTTTTCTGATCTGCTGCTCCGGTCAAACTACCGGGTTTATGTGTTAATTTGTATTCATGCTATTCATGGGTTCATCACGGCGACAAAGGTGATGTGTTGCGGGAAGCTTTTCGGAGGAGTTGATTTTCAGGGAGGGAATATTTTTAGCCGCCCATATGTTGATGATGATAGTTGCTGTCACTGGGAGCATCACCGTCGTTCGTGGTGATTCAGTTTGTTTTGATCTGACAGGAACTGGGTAAGGGGGGCATGGGCTGATGTTTACGCAGACGTAACAAAGCCAAGGCGTGGCTACGAGGTAATCAAGTTCACTCCCATAAACAAACAAATGGCATAACTCCCCCCCCCCCCCGATCCCCTGCACCCTTCTCCTCCCCGCCATGTGTCTCCTAAGCCACTTTTAGTCAGCTGGGTTGAATAGGTAGTGCATGTCTGCAGGCAGGGAGGGTGGAGGAGAGGACAGAGGGAGAACGCATGCCAGCCCCCATTTGGGAAGTGCTCCCCTATATTCTGCCTGTCAAAACTGGGCAGTGCCAGTGAGGTCCAGGGCTGACTGAGTGGGCTAATGCGATGTGGCGTGTCATCCGGGGAATCTAGGTCAAGTTTAAAGCTGCCTAGCTCTGCCCGTCTCTGCCGCATTGTGACGCTTCAAATCCCTCCCCTTCCACACACGTAATAATAATAATAATAATAATAATAATAATAATACCCCCGTCCTCCATCCATGGTCCTCCTTTTTTATTTTTATTTTGGACCTAATGCTCCAGACAAAAGTGAGCCATGCATTTTTATTTCCCAGACCTACATTATAGCAGACGTAAACACACTCCACTCCCTCTCCCCATCCCCCCACCTCCACACCCCAGGCAAGCTCTCAGCCACTCCACGGCAGAGCCCACGTGATGCGCCGCGCGGTGTCTGTGCCCGGCTGGGGAGGGGAGGGCGTTGTTTTTCCATCCATAGTAAAGCAGCAGGGGCACGTGGATCCTCATGCTGCAGCCGAGTAGTGGAATGTCAGCACAATCCTTCCCTCACATTAGCCAGCCGTCGCCCCTCGAGCAGTTTTTGTAGGACGCTGCCGCAGTGCTGGGTTTCAGCTGTGCCCTGCTTCCCCGAGAGCATGGAGATGTTTTAAAGGCAGTGCCATCCAGAGGTCAGACTGCTGCATGGGTGTGGCACAGTTTTTGGTGTCTTTGCCCAAATGGGCTTCAGCCTCTCTGTAACATCTGCATTCAACAAATACGTTAGGAGAATTTAATACAGTGCAAATTGCAAATCCTCCAATTTTGATAAAGAAGTAGTTTTCTATAGTTGACTTTATATTTGGAAGGTATCACATGTGACAGCGCTTCACCTAATTTCAAATCTGTAACAAAGTAAAAAAAGTTTTACATGAAAAATTAAATATTAACACAAATCACACCAGCGAATTTTATTATAATCTAATTTACCCAAATCGTTCAGCCCTAATCTCCATTATTTATTGGACATTTTATTGATGTATTTAAATTTTAACAAAGTGACATGTCTCATTTTATATTCATCAGTTCATTGATTCAATATTTTTTTTCCCCCTTTTTAAAAAGCTGACAATGCCTGTTTGCTGTGCTCTATATATATACCCTTAAAAAATCGAATCACATTAAATCACTGGCTGCTCAGTGGTGGAATTAAACATTTCTCCGTGCTCCCCTGCTAATCCGCTGTTTTTGGCGCATTACCTCATCTGTATTAATATATTCATGTGCTTTCAAGTCCTACTACTACTGTACTCGCTCCTCACCGGGAGCTCAATCCTGATTGGCTGCTGCAATGTTGTCAATGGCACTAAATTTTTTTGACTCCATGGATACAGTGAGCTGTTGGTAGATCCGTGCAGCCAATAGGAGAATGGTGCAGGCTCCTGCTTGTCAGATTCTGCTCCTGGCCTTAGAAGCAGCCCCCCTCTCCCTTAAAATGAGCACGCGATGGCTCAGTAGGTGGGTGGATGGGGGGGTCAAAACAACAACAAGGCTGTTGTTAGGCTCCCTGTGATGCCCAGGTCATGCCACTGCTGCATTTTACTACTACTACTATTACTACTACTACTACTGCCACAGAGAGAGGGAGGGGGCTTCAATTCCTCGATCTCGCTCTGATACTGTATCTGTGTTCTCTCTGTCTGCACTTCTCTTTTACTACACCGTCACCAAGCAACCAGTGTACACACAGTCACTCACGTATTGAATTTCACTCTTTAATAGGAGAGGTGTCATCGCAGCAGCTACATCATCATACACTGAACCATCAAAGCTCGTGTTGATTCATGTTTATGTAAACTGTAAATAACACTTTGACAGGGAGAGTGATGCGTAAAAAGCTGCGACAAGATTTAATCTGCTGCTCTTCTTCTACTCCACTCGAAGATTCTCTTGAGGTCTTTGAAATGCGGCCACATAAATCCCTATCCTTAAACCGACCTCATTTTTAAAAGGCACAGGAGAGTTGCACGGGGGCCTACAAGTGCCGCCAGTGCCTGTGTCGTAGCCCTGCGAGGGCTGGCAGCTCTGCCTGGCAGACGGTCTGGCGGCGGCTGAAAGGTGGCAGTAGAGGACCAGCGGAAAGCCCACTGCGATGATGGGCAGTGCCCGCCCTCGTCCAGCAGGGCGAGGGGCATTGACAGCTTTCACTAACCCCTTCTGAAGCTGGATCAGGTGCTGTTTTCCAACAACCAGTGAGATGCCAGCGTTGGCACAGTCAGACATCAGGTCACATTAGTGGGCGGTAATATGATGAGGCTGGACAAGGCAGGTGGGTCTTTGCAGGTGACCAGTGACCAACAGAGGATTTTGGAGTAAATAAGTCTGAAGTGTATTGTGCCAAGGTAAATCAGAATTGAGTTTTATTTAATCACAAAAGATAAATAAAATTAGGAGAGAAAATCACATTTTAAGAGCCACAGTAATGTGGCCTTTTTAATTAAAAAACGAAAATCTATCAAAGATTAAAAGAAATGTTTCTTTAATCAACTTGAATTATTTCAGCTCTTTCCGTCACTGTTGTGAGGGAGAGCCATCTTAAGGACACTGCTTGCTCTTTTTGACATTGATGTGTACTTTTAATTAATTTTTGTCTACACACTGAGAATACTCACATTTCTTTCTGTGCAAAAAACCCCTCCCAAAACCGGTAGGTTTTCAAGATGCATGGAAACATGTCACCGCTCCCTAATGTGCCCTCATGCATTTTAAAACCTCTCAGCCTAACCTTCTGCTCCTAACTGCTGACTGTGTAGCTCACTCTGTCGCAGAGCCTCCCTTGTCTAGCAGCTTTACCCGTGTTGGCGTGATTTACCCTGTCACCTCGTGCCCTCGGTCGCTCACTCACTCACTCACTCACTCACTCACTCACTCACTCACTCACTCACTCTCTCTTCACCTGTCGTTCATCACAGCTGACATCTGTCACCTGAAGTTTATAACTTTGCATCCTTCCATTCTCTCGGAGAACATCCTGAACGTCTCCGCCCCGTCACCGAGGGTTAAATGTGGCACCGATGACTGTTAACTCTCCCCAAACTGTCACTGATCCCTGACTTGTCACGTCTGTTGACCTCTGCCACTGAGAAAGATCGACTTGTGCTCTCTAGGAGTGGGAGAGACGCGAGAGGCTGTCGCTTCTCACCGCGCAGCCCCTCAGCTGATGCATAACTCTACATTACATACGTGGGTGTGTATGTCTCATCAGGGAAGCTGTGGTTATGAATTTCTAAAGCTTGGACACATCAGTCTTCCTCATCCTCATCTTCTTTTCCGAGATGCAAGTCACCTCCATAGGAACGGTGGCAGAGAGTGATGACAGAGAGTTGTTGGATCACATGGACAGCCGCTATTAGCATGGCAGGCGGTGAACATGAATGAAAAAACAGAACTTTTAAGAAGAATGAAAGTATGCAGACAAGTAGAGCTTTATATCAATAGCATCTATGGAGGAAATGATGGACTACTACACATTTATCTGCTCTTATTCACCTTATTGACTGTTTCCCGTCTCCTTTGTATGTGCAAATAAGATGAACTGAATTGAGGTAGTGAATGTTTTTCTGACTGAAATTTGGAACTTGTGTGACAGTGTGAAGTGCTGGAAGTCTTCTTTTATTTTAGATTTCTTTGTCTCCTTGTTTGTCACACATCTTTGAACAACAAATATTTACTAGACAAACAAATCAGCCAAATTATTTTAAGCTTCAGTAGTGGCTACAAAAATCTGACGTCCTTTACATTAAACTGTTAATTTCCATGTATTTTGTGAATCATTATCACAATCACCGATTAATTGTTGATCATTTTAGCTTCATAAATGTCTTTTTTCATTGAATTTAATATAGTATAACATTAATCATTGCGTCATGCATATTTGTATTATTACATTATTCTTTAGACGGCTGTTTTTTTTTTTTTTGTTTTTTTTTTGTTTCTTTTACCACTTGCGCTGTAGGTTCTATGGTTTTCTATGCTCTGTGAAATATTAATGCTATGTTTCAACACTTGTGACCTGATACTGCATTGCACTACCCTGTGATTCTGCGGATAAGATGAAGTGCCTTTCAAAGCCCAGCAGACGACCTCTGAATCACATACAACCAACCGGGCTTTATAATCCCTTCCCCTTGTGTTTCTACATGACAACATCCTCCTATAAAAGTTTAATTGGTTGCTCTATTATGCACAGGAACCATTTATCTACTGTATGTGTAGACGGTGAACGTTACATTAGATTAGATTCCCCTGTGGAGGCTCGTGAAATGGATTATTTTGCATACGACTGCCTGTAAATGTTTATGAATGCCGGGAAGAAGCGTAACTTTATCTTTATTTTTGGGACTTTCTGGTTTTACATCTGGTTGGTGAGCGCTTGGGCACAGGAAACACACACTGCTGTGTGTGTATGAGCAGTGGGCACATCTGGTACACTGCTGAGTTCATATACGCAGTGAAGCAGAGCAGGGCGTGAGGTGGATGCAGTTGTGTATCACCCACCTACTCACTTTACTTCTGAACTGTTCCTTTTTTCCCTTATTGATTTTTTTTTTCTCCCTCTCTCTTTTTCCTCAACAGGTATCATAACATGGGGAACCTACTGAAAGTTTTGACATGCACAGATCTGGAACAGGAGCCCAATTTTTTCCTCGATTTTGAAAGTGAGTTCTCCTGCAGTAATTGCTCCCTCTCCACTGATATTGATCACATGAATAGCTTAACATAACATTATCAACTCCGAAAACCCTATCTCCCTCACTTTATCCGTTACTCTGTGTTCTTCCCAGCGGCAACGGTAAATCTACCGTTAGAGCTTCTGCTCTTCTCCGTCACCCTGCCTCTTCCACACCGGAGTGTGTGCAGAATATCAAACAGGGCAGAGTTGCAGCAGAGCCCCCTCCTCAAATATAAAGCACTTAAGTTCAGCTGCTGTGTAGCCCAAGGCCCTTCAACATGGCTTGATCCTGCGCTGTACTATTCTCACACTTGGCAAACCCAGAAACTGTCATACCTTTAGAGAAAACAATGCCTCACACTGCTCCAACTTTGTCTTGGGGATTTTTTTTAATAACGAAATTCTGTGCTTTCTTTTAAAGATATCTCTAAATGTGCCCCTTTTTTTTTTTTTTTTTTTTTTATAAATGCTACTATGTAAAATCTCCAAAATGTTTGCACCAAGTTAAAACAATGATGTAAAAATAATGAAAATGAACACAACACAGTGGAAATATGTTCCTCCAGCTGCCAATATGAGCAGGGAGCAGGAGTTTAGTCAGCACACTTGGCAAGGTGTTCTTGCTTCAGGTGGTAGAAAAGGGTTCGCGCCAGTGCTGCCATTCTTCAGTGCCACTTCTCTTAAGGCAAAACAAACTCTGAAACTAAACTGGTCTCTAAACGCTGAGCTTTTTTAAAGCGATCAGCTTGAAAATTCTCTGTCTATTTTTGACATCACCTGGCTGATATGAGGGAAAATAATGTAGAAGGTCATTTCAGTTAACTTTTAATTTACGCAAGCAGAGGATTTGATTATTTCCTAGTGCTTTTTTTTTTTTAAACTGTATTTTAAATCAGTCATTGTGGATGTGGATTAAATCCCAGATTTGCCCTGTTGATCTTGTTGTTGTTGTCCATTGCAGATGCCCAGCCTACAGATGCTGAGCGAGAGGTTTGGGAGCAAGTGGACGTGGTGCTGAAGGATGCGAAGGGGGTCCTGGACGAACTGCAGGCATACAAAGGAGCAGGACAGGAAATCAGAGAGGTAACATGTTTTAAAAGGTGTATTGTTTCTAACTGGCAGCTGCTGCGTCCCATTGTGAAGAAAAATCATGGAAAAGATCACACACTACCGTGCTTCATTAGTTCATAGGGGGTCTCATTAAGAGTTAATGGCTTATGAGTAGTGTTTTGGTTTAAAAAAAAAGTCAAATGAATCACCTTTGCACAAGATACAACTACTGGGAATAGTTATAAAATCAGTTTGGATTTCTTGCCTCTGTGTGTAACCACCAAATCAAACCTGACACTACTGTCATTTTCTTTTTTTTAATTAAATTTCCAACTGAAGAAATCTTAGCATCCAATTTTTGGTTTCACACAGACCCAAGTGTGAATGACAGTGGTTTTGTGAATTAAAGGGTTCAGACGAATGCTGTCTGCAGCATCAAAAATCGGGCACACTGTGAAACTTTTATGGCAAGTTTTGGGGGCACGGAGTGAAAATGTTTCCATTTTCTTTTCACTGGAAAAAGGTTGAACTTTTCTGTTTTTGTTAAGCCGTGCAATAACGTTGTCATGATGGGGTGCAGGGTGTACTGAGGCGTCAACTCTGACTTTACTGTGCAGTTTCCCTCTTGCTGTCCTCTCAATAAAGGTTAAATACTTAAAAATGTACTTGTCAGGGTCACGGAGGACAAATGAATAAAAAAATAAATGAATCAAGGAGCAAAATCTTGTTAATACACAAGAAAACATACAATAGAGCCATTAAACAAGGGACTTTTTTGTTCTTTACATATTCTTCATGGATGAATAGGTTTAACAGTATATTGTGGTTTACAATGAAGGAACGTTGCTGTAAGGGCTGGATTTTAGCAGAAGAGCTTTTATAATGAAAGTAAAAACTAATTCCCAACAATGCAATCCAACAGTTCAGTTGTAGAGTTGGGTGTTTTGTCTAATAAACCCTCAAAAAAATGTGTAAAATCAGTATTATTTCTTTGTAAAGCTTACTGTAGAAAATGTTGGTTGTCTTGAATTGTGTTTTTGGTTTCCCAGGCGATCTCAAATCCAAACGATGAAGCGTTACAGGAGCAGGCGTGGGCGGCTGTGGTTCCATTGGTGGGAAGACTGAAGAAGTTCTACGAGTTCTCCCAGAGGTTAGGTATGTATCTGCCTGTGCTACGTCTGCAGGAACGCTGTTTCTGTGAGTGGGTGGCGGAAAGTAATATCACAGCCTCTCTGACTGAAGCTCAGGTGTCCTGTGAGAGGTTGCTTTAATGCTTAATGATTTTAATTCTTCATTTAATTTACCTCCATCAAGGAGGTGATAATTTCATCTAAATTTTGGTAAGAATTCACTCACTGATGACGTCACAAAGAAGAAATCATCTCTGTCTAAACATTGTATTTATATCAGACTAAGATCTGTCCGGATCTGATACAGATTACAGATTTGGCTACAATTTAAGTTCAGCTGCGTGTATCTCGGCGACATCTTAACAGATCAGGATGGATTTTGTCACGCATATGTAAGGTGGTAATTGCAATAAGTAGGTAAAGAGCTATACAGAAGCAGAAAGGTTTCTGGATCCACTGGATAAAAATGTTAAAATCTCAGGAAGCGTTATCTGAAACACCAGTGACGGTGCCTGTGCTTTTGATGATGCTCACATTTAAAACCAAAGTGCCTGACCTGACACCATGAAGGACGAAGAGCTTTGTCCTTTATGTCAAAAGTCTTCGCCAAGACACTCGCCCTCCATGCGCGACCTTAATTATTTGCATGTGCATCTGGAGAGTATTGACTGCTGAACTGCAAAAGTCAACAGACACACCTACTTAATCTACAGCTCAGCCCGATTTAAACAATCTCAGAAAAACCCCCACAGTCGCGCTTTTCTCAACACACTGCTTGCGTTGCACTGACCTATGTGACGCTATATGTTGTTTAATTAGCATGGATACGGGGGGGGTGGAGGAAGGAGTAGGCTTACTGCTCCCTGATCTTCTTATGACCCTCAGGCTGAAGGGGGGGGTAAAGGGAGGGGGCGCCCGCCATGCCTCAACGCCCTCAGCCCCATAATCCCAGTGGCGGTACAGAGGGGAGTCAATGAAAGCAGTGGGCGGCGGCAGCCTGGCACTGGCTGTTATGTAATGAAGTAGGTCACCTCGCAGTTGTCGCGGTTGCTGCTCTATTTCACTGCCTTGACTTTAGGCTTCGGGGGCAGCGATGTCCTCGGCGCCCCGATGTCGTGTCTGATATGCGTGAAGCTAGGAATACTTTTCTGCAAAGTACAAATACCGAGGACGGAGGACGCTATAGAGGGAACATTATGTCATTACTGTTGACATTTCACCCAACAATAACATCACTGAGAGTAAAATATACAGTTTTTACAATTTAGACCCTTGTATAAACTCCAATTTAAAGTAATGTAACTTCAGATTTTGTGATACTCCTGACTCTATTTTTTTTTAGGGCAAAAAAAAAACATTAGGAATTGTTGGTCAACTGCCAACATCCTCAACCGTTTTGTTTTTGTCTAGAAATCCAATATATGTAGTTTACCGTCAGAGGAGCAAAGAAACCTGTTAAGATTCCCATTTAAGAAGCTCACTTAACCCAATTAGTTGATTGTCAGTTAATTAATTTCATAGTCTAGTAATCATTGATTAATAATTGCTTTTTTTTGTAGCTACAGCCCTACCTAGAATTGAAAAAAAAAATGTTGGTTTTACTAAAAGAAAATGATCTGGCTTTGAGTCAGTGTGATTCATCTGAGATTGCAGGGTGTAGACCAGACTAAAATCCCGCCGTCCTCTGACCCTTGTAAGCGGCTACATGCCTGCATTTTACTTGCCTGCTCTGCCGTGACCTGATGAGCTCAGACATAACCACCGGCCCGCACCCCCCTCCTCTTCCCCGAATTCCCGTCTTTCTAGAGTGGCTCATTTCTGACGACCTGAAAACACGCTCTAAAAGCGTAACCTGTGTTTTGACTGGGGATGTAGAGGGGAAGAAACTGAACTGTTCGTTCATTTCATTTCGGCCCACGCTGCAAACGCTGGCCCAAACAGATGGGAGTCATTACCAAATGTACTCCATTTACTGTGCTGCCTGTGCCGGTCTCTCTCCATATGATTATCTCCAGTAGACCGCTGTCTGACTCGTCTGACCCGTTTCTACGTTATGTTGACATACTCATCGTCATACGTAATCAGCGAGAATTGTAAAATGCTCTCAGAATAAGTCTGTGTAGTATGTATTTGGTGCCACGAGCCGTCTCCTGCGTCAGATGCTGAGCTTGTCTGGGTTATGTCATCATTATTGAACATGTCTAGACTGAATTCTGAGCACAGTGTGCATCTATAAATAAAAATCCCCCCACAGTTTAAAAGATTTTCTATTCCCCCCCCATTTGTTTTTAATAACGTTACTTTCTTGGAAGTTGTTCACTATGTTTCACTTGATGGTCTCCTAATTTCCCTGCTGGGGCCTAGTCATGCGTGCTTAATTATTGGTCTTTGGGAATGTCACTGTATGTCAAGGCATGACGCAGACTTTGTATTTACTTAATGTCAAAACAGTCGAATGTAATTCTGCTTGAATGAAATCATGCCCCCCCCCTCATCCCTGCCCCCCTCTCATTTCAATACAATGAGGTAATTAGTTCAATGTCTCTGCTTTTGAGCCGGAAAACCTCTCTGTTTTCCCCCTGAACACACACACACACGCACGCACACACACACACAGTTTACACTACTTAACTTAACCACAATTTGAATCTTAGCCACTAGGTTCTGCCTTTTTGGGACCAGGTTTTGGCCTCCTTGAGAACTACTGGTCCTGACAAGGTCCACTAGGCCCCCCCTCCCCACATACACACGCATGCACCCCAGGTCTGGCACTGGGCCCTCTGTAGTTTGGGCACAACCGCGGCCCCATTATCTGTCTGTATCCTAATCAGGATGCTTCAGCTTTCTGACACTCCAACTGTGGTGATGATACTTCAAGTACTTCTCTATGAGCCCAGCACATGAGACTCGACACACACACATTGCCATGCATTTATAGAAGACTGAGCCTAGCATTCTTAAAAATTATTCAATTTACAAAAATACAAAAAAAGGGGGGAGGGGGGGCGGCAACAACAGTCACGACAAGTCACAATGTAACAAAACTACAGCTATAACTACATTACATAGATGTCTTTAAGTTGTGGAAAGTACCAGTCACTATTTCCCCAACAACCCCGCCTGCAGACAAAAGCCTAAAAAGATTCAATTAAAGATTAAAGAACAGAGAAATGGTCATATGAATCTTTGATTCAGTTTTGTGGTGCTGTAATGGTTGGTAGTTTGAATAATGACAGAACTGTGTTAACACAGACGTCATCTGCAGTCAGATGACGTCTGTACTGTTTGCTGTAAACTGTACTGTACTTTTTACATTAATAACCAGCACATTAAGTAAGATTCTTACTTAATTGTTTCTGAACTGCTGTCTGTCATTCTACATTTAGTTTCTTCTTTCTCATGACCCCGAGTTGCTCATTTCTGAAAGGTAGAGTTGATACTTCAGCTGTTAATAGAATAGCTCAAAGTAAAAAGAAACTAGATGTAAGAAAGGATTTGGAGAACTAAACATAGTCTTCATCACACCTTCATCCAAGGTCAAATATTGATATTTCTCAGGGTGGTATGGGTTTTTTTGTTGTGGTGCTGTACTTCCTAACACAGAAATCATATTTTCCTCACAGAGGCGGCGCTGCACAGCCTTCTGGGAGCTCTAACCAGCGAGACTTACGACGACCCCACTCAGCACCTGGAGCGGGAGCAGGCGCTGGCTAAGCAGTTTGCAGAGATCCTGCACTTCACCCTGCGCTTTGATGAGCTTAAAGTAAGACACTCTGGTTTCTCCAACACATTTAAGTGTCACTTTCTGCATTTAAACCACAAACTAGTCTTTTTAAAATGTTAACCTCTGCGCCTTCCTCCTGTGATACAAGCTGCTGATGCCCTTGTATGAGTTTTTTTTGTGTTTTTTTTGCCATGTGCAGTTAAAAACTGCAGTCAGGGGGTGCATAATTAGCATTTAATTAGAATCCTAATACTGCCCTGCTGTTTATAACACGGTGCATGTCAGTGGAATGGATAATAAGGGTTACTGCAGTTGAAGAGGTCTGCAAGTTGTTGTTGTTGTTGGTCCAGAGTATCGTCCTGCATTATTTAAGAAAATAATAATCCCTTTTGATAGGGATGGATATGAATATTCGATTATTCACTGATCAAAAGTTGGTCTGTCAATGTGACTATTTGTTCATTTAAGTGTCTTTCTACTCCAATGGTGGCAGCAGAAGCACAGATTTAGTTAGTGGACTGCAGAAGTGATGAAATGCACAAGGTTTCTTGAATGCATCTTGGAGACATATTTCTAAGTAATTCAGTTTACCAGGGTCTTTGAATGCGCCTCCCCTCGTAGCTCAACATGCTGTTTCCCTGCATTACTTTCACCAGCTCTCGTGAACTGGAGTCTGTTATTATTTAGGAGTATTTTCATCTGACAAAATTTTTCAGTTTCAGTTTCAAATTCAGTGTTTTCCTCCCTTCATAATGAAATCCGTTTGATGAAAGCACAAATGTTGTTTTTTTGCATACATGCCTTGTTTCTAATAAACGTTACATGGAGGAATGATAATCAACTGAGGGCGAATTTTGGAATATTTAGTGGGATTATCCACTGAATATTTTAATGGCGTTTTTGCGTAAAATGTCCGTTATTATAAAAGATAGAGGAGGAGGTAGTAAGTTATTTGGCTTGAATTCAAGTTGCTCATACACAACCCAGAAACCGCGGGGGATCCTGTGTCTCTGTCGGTTTAATGCCCTGTTATAAAAAACATAATTGCGTGATGAAAGTGATGAAAGTGGGAGACCTGGATCAACAAACCCTTCTTCCTTAGATACAAAAACTTGTATTTCTTACACCCTGAGGCGATTGTCTGTGATGTACCAATTAGTGCCCACTAGCCACGCAGGGTAAAAACACAAAGGTAGGGGGTGCAGAGTGGCATGCCAGGTCTAGTCATCAATCTTTAAGACTCGTGGTGCAGGGGCTTCTGACCTAGTTTGTGTTTTGTGTCGCGTGCAGCCCGTCTCTCCTGGTGGACACAGTGGACACAGACTCTGTACCAGTCTGTTGTTGTAGGATTAGCTGCGAGTGCAGCCTGAAATGTGTCACACTGATACAGGAGTGACGGTAATTAGCCACACGATCTGCTCTCACTCGTGGTGGCGTTTGAAAGAAGCTCACTGATTGGCTGGTTTCTATTTTAGGAGGTCACCCCTCCAGGATGAGTCATATTTGTAGGAAGTGGTGTCAAAGAAAATCAACTGAATTTTGTGGCTTTCTTCCTCACCCTGGCACTCCCAAATGAGGCCACTACCTTTTTTGCCAGCTTGGTAATTGTTGACCCTCTTGTCACATACTATACCGATGCACGGCTAGATTTAAGATGGATAATAAATGACCAAATCTCTCCTGACAGGAGGGGCGTGGTTGTTAAAGGGGGATGAGTGACAGAGGATTCAAATCCACTTGAGCAAATTAAACTGTAATTGTTTCAGTGGTGTTTTTATGTCATTTTACCCCCTAAAGCTACATTTCTGCCTTCATTCTGTCATGACATTGGCCTGTTTGATCTAGAGCTTAATATCCTGCAGCCATGAAAGAAAACCATGAATCTCTGATACATTTCTGTTGTGGTTTTTTTGTAGATGACAAATCCTGCCATTCAGAATGACTTCAGTTACTATAGGAGAACACTGAGCCGCATGAGGATCAACAACGTACCGGTAAGAACATTGTGTTCTTCTCTCTTGGTAGTGATGAAGTTTAAGAAAACTCAACTCGGTCGAAGCAGCTATAATCAATAATCCTGTATCAGGGTTGGATCTATTGAATACACAGAGAATTGTTACCCAATCCTGCAGTTTCCCCTCAACTTTACACTTACAGCAGCTACTGAGAATCATCATCGCTCATCGGCTGTCAGACAGTGGTCTTTGTTTTCCAGTTTTTTTTTCTAAATGACACAATGAGAGTGGAGAGAGTCAACCAGTACAATGAAGTTACAAGTCGTCAGCTAAAACAATGAGCTTGAACTCGCCATATGTCTTTGTAGAGCAGAGGCAAACTGCAAATTCATCACAAGTGACCCCTTTCACTTTGGCGTGATGCATTGTTACTATAAATAAATCGATTTATACAGTTTGCCACAGAATTAAGTTGATCTGTGGACACAATGTTGGTCTCGTGCCACATGGATCATTAAAATGACCTCAGAGTAGCTCCATTAATGCCATGTTTTATGTAATATGACCACACCGTGCAACAGATAATTCAAGCTAGAACATTACAGACATGTTGGACTGCAAAATATACAGCCTCGAGGCACATCTTGGCAATTTAAAGTAATTATCAAGTTGTCCAGCAGAGGGCGCTGTGAGCACGGCTTGGCCTGTATTTATGTCCCCTTTGCTCATCAGAAGAAGACAACTGTGACTGAATGTTATGATGTTTTGAGGAGGTGACGATTGCTAACATGTACGGAGCGTCACTTCTAACTTCCACTAAAATATAAGCCAGTTACTTCCGGTCAGTTGTGGTTAAAGGGAACTTGGGAGTTTTTAAGGTGGCATTAGCAATTAAAATGTCGAATATAGATTTATTTAAATTGTGTTTTAGTAGTTAGCCTTGAGGGATTCAACATGGCCTAAAATGAAAAAAAAATTTAACATCATGAGGGGACAAATGTGGCGCACTGCTGCAATCATTCTATAATTCTTCGTTCAACACTCTTGGGAACGTCTGCAGACGCCGACTGTAGAACGTCTCTGCGTCTTCGGCTGACAGCTTACTGGAAATAGTCTCGAGCTAGCTCTTTGAAAACCAGGAAGAGACTGTGCATAAAGTCAATTGAGGACAAACTATCTAAACTGTCCTCTTGAGCAGACAGTGACGCCATCAAAGCAGCTTAAAAGTGGAGTGTGGACGTATTTCTGGCTCTACACCGTGGGTCATGTTGAGAATATGTGGTCAAGTCTTGTGTGATTGCGATAGTCTCGTGGGATTTGTGCAGAGGATACAGGGAATGGCATATTTTAAAAGAATGATTTTATCTTTCTATAGATCAGTATGATTAAAAAAAAATCTATTTTTTATCCTTGTCTAAGAGATGGCTTGTGCAGTTAGTGTGTGTGTGTGTGTGCACGTGTGCACAGATGAATGCTCTTAGTTTGACACTTGTCTTAGAGAACGTGTCACTGCTGAAAGAAGCTCATGCTTCCATCCATCCTGGAAGCTCAGACCCACAGCAGCGTTTGAGTCACCACTCAAGACGACTGAATGATTCAGACAGAAGATGAGATGAAACACTGTCTGTCCCCCCTTTGTGCTCATGTCATCATTTGTTAAAAGCAATTGAAATTTTTCTGTCAAGTGTTCAGACAAAATGTTCTCATTGTTTTAAATATGCAGACACATTTAGAACAGACTGTTCAGAGACACCTGTGTGTTCGGAGTCTAAAATTGTAAATCAGCTGCGTGTTCCTCAGCTGGGAAACCAGGAGGTGCAAGAGGACCGAGTTTCTAGCTGTATTTCTCTGACACGCTGTTTAATTACTTGGATGTTTTTCATCTGCATAAGTTGTGATGCCAGACAAAACATCACAACGTTTCCACAAAGCATTTTGTGTTTGTGCTTCCATTTTCCAACAGGGGTTTAAATAAAGAAAAAGGCTTTTTTATTTATTTTTATTATTTCCTAATGTAGTCCATGTATTGAATCAGACATTGGAGAACATCATCATTTCCAGGTTTGGTAAACACAAATCAATATTTTTCAATACCAATACTTGATTAATTGAGAAAATAATTGAAAGATGAATCGATTATGAAAATAATTGATTTATAATTATTGTAGTGGTTTGCTCTCACTGCTGTGTTTTTTTCTTTTTAAAAAACTCTGAACTGCAATCCTTCACATTAAAAGTCAGTCACATTTAAAATTGACATTTATTTATGTATTTTAAATTGTTTTCAGGCGGAAGGTGAAAATGAAGTCAACAACGAACTGGCCAATCGGATATCTCTGTTCTACGCCGATGCCACGCCCATGCTGAAGACATTAAGTGATGGCACAACGAGATTTGTATCAGAGGTGAGACTGACGGGAACATGCAGTGAGGTGTTTTTGAAACTGTCAAAGCAGATTCCCACTTTTGTCATTGTCCTTTTTTCTTTTTTCTTTTTGTCTTTTTATAGAACAAGAACCTGCCTATTGAAAACACGACAGACTGCTTAAGCACAATGGCAACAGTGTGTAAAGTCATGCTGGAAACACCGTGAGTGACCTTCTGCGTTAAATGTAACCGTTTCACTTTCTACCTTTTTTTTATTACCGTGGATTTTAAACCTTCGCTCATGTCTCGTCAGCGAGTACCGCAGCCGATTCACCACCGAGGAGACGGTGTCTTTCTGCCTGCGGGTCATGGTCGGGGTCATCATCTTGTACGACTACGTCCATCCTGTTGGAGCTTTCGCCAAGTCGTCCAAAATCGACGTGAGTACGGCCACGTTTGCTCCAGTTTTTTCTTCAAAACTGACTCTTAATGACACCAGTGGTGTATCTTTTTACTTATTTAAAAGACATAAAGACACAAATACACCTGTGGTGCATCTTTTTTTTAAATTGTCACAGTACATTTTCAAATGAGACCTAGAATTATACAATACCGCTTATACCGTCACTAGGATGAGTGCAGAGTCTCCTACCAAGGTGAGTGAAGCGCAGCAGAAATGACCTCTGAAGGGTTTTGACCAGACTGTGGAAAGTTCTCACAATGATCATTGTCTAAAGCACATTATGGGTACCAACTTTTTACCATGGGTACCCACTATTGTGACCCAAATCACAATATAAGTCATGGTCAGAGCAAATTTTAACTAAAAGGTTGGGCAATTTTGTTTTGGGGCCCAAAAAAAGAATCTCCCGTGACCCATCTGTGGGTCCCGACCCTGCCTTTGGGAATCACAGTGCTCCAATTTGCGATCAAAGACACAAATACACAAGCATGACAATGTTTTATCACATGTTGGTGAAAGTCACGCCCCTGATTTTGTGTGTGTGTTTGTGGGCGTGACCTCTGTCCAGCCGTTCTAACCGCGTTGTTCTGGTCTGCAGATGAAAGGCTGCATCAAAGTTCTCAAAGATCAGCCTCCAAACAGTGTGGAAGGCCTTCTCAACGCTCTCAGGTAAACGCTTTCTGAAATCAAATCATGTTTTTTCCCCCTCTCTCTCTTACAGCTCAGCATGTAATGTGATTGTCGTTCACCAGGTGTGGGTTTCATTGAAAAAGAGACGCTGCTCACGCTGAGAGTTAGATGATATTGGCGTCTGTTATGTGCACCACAGAGAGAGACGTCTTGGTTTATCTCACTGGCCCTCACTTCAGTGTGGGTGTCGGAGCGTCTGCAGAGATGCCAATTACATCTGACGCCTCGTCCAATCAGAGTCAGATTAATTTTACCCAGTCTCTGCGAACACTCATCGCTGTTTTAGCCGACAGGTCCGACCTTACGTCTGTATCTGTGCTGCTGTGCCTGGGGCCTGATTTGGGTCATTTTCATGCAAAAGCTGCTGGATTTTCTTTCAGTGATTATATCTCTGATCTGGCAGCGGATGAACCACTCAGTGGTGGAAAATATAAAGTAAAGTTCTGACAGGATTGTGCTTCTACACAATTTTGTACCTAACTTTACATTTCAGAGGGTGTTATTCTACTTTTTACTTCACGCCAGCTAAAAATCCAGATCACTTGAATATGTGAATATAATAATATGTGATTTATTTTGAGTTTAAATTGAACCTGTTCCCAGTCTTTGTGCCTTGGATAAAAAAAGCAATGTCATATGAGCTTTCACTCAGTTAACTTGTTATGTTGTACCATTCAAAACGGTTCTGGTCCCTTTTCCACTGCTGGAACTTTTCTCATTTACCTGGGATTTTTCCCTTGACCCAAAAAAACGTCCTACTGAGCTGGAGATGTTAGTGCAGTTTCTTATACTTGATTTTGAATAAATCTTCCTGAACTTTGAGGTGTGGTGGAAACACAAAGCACACTTTTCCTCTGGTAATAAAAGTTTCTGGAAATGTTGGTGAAAAAGGGGCTGCAGAGGTGAAGTAGCTCTCACTTATAAACCTGTACACTATATAAAAATACATTTTTGAACAGTTCACTTTCCCGTTTAAATCAACTGGGGAAAAGATTTCAGGAAAATAGCAAGCCAAGTGTCAAAATATCAAGTCTTTTGTTGAATATAATCACAAATTACGGGAAATTAAATATCAATTTAAGAATTTCTGATAAGAAACAAGTTGATTAAAAATGTGTCTGATTAATATTTGTGGCTTCCACTTTGTGTCATAGAGATAATTGTGGTTCTTTGTCACAGCAGCCATTTTGGCATGAAATTGGCCGTAAACACAGGTGTAACTAATTACATTAATGGAGGCTCGCAGCCTTAATTAATATGATTAGTCACACCTGTGTTTACTATTATGATTTCATGCCCAGAATGGCTGCAGTGACAAATATCTAGTCGAGTAAGAAAACCAAAGATTTGGGAAAGGTCCTGGAAGAAAAGCGTGCATGAATAAGTAATAACGGGTGGTTTCATCTCTAAAGACGGTAGGGAATATTTCACTGATGCAGTTGTGTTTATTGCAGGTACACAACCAAGCATCTGAATGATGAATCAACCAACAAGACTATCAAGAGCATGCTACAGTAGGACTGAGCTGCTACAACCGCTTGCCTCACACTCTGCTGGAGGGAGACGCCACTCTCCCGACTGATGTCGGTGCACAGAATGTTTTTCCTGTTTGGTTTTCGTTATTATTATTTTTGGCTGTTTTTTATGGTAAAATTAAAAAAAAACAGAGCTGCAGCTCCGCCCTCTTTTATATTGCAAAATGCTACTGCCATTATGAACGTCTTTTTCTGTGCCAAAAAGATGTTGCTGTAATGTTTTTCCATAAAAGGCCATGCTACAGTGGCAGCTAGTGAAAACATTGCGAATCCTCTGGTGTTTTTAAAAAATGTCTTGTTTTTTTTTTTTCCCTGTGTAAGGGACGGGAGTGCTTTGACTTGAAACTTAAAAAGAGAGAGATATATAGAGAAGTATATATTATTTTTGTTTGATTCGTTATTTAATATTACATCTTCTGCATGATGAAAATGATGTCTTTTCTTTGTATTTAAAAGAAACTAATGGTTCGGTTTGATTTGTCCGCTCTATTGTGCATTATTAAATGTTTCATTATTGAAATGGTACTTGTTGAAATGAGATTTAATGAGAGTACTGTTTTTATATTTTTTATAGGTTTTAATTTGTGCTTATGACTCTTTTTGTTTTCCATAGTTGTGTTGTATTTTTCATTTGAAAACTTTGAAACTGTGATGTGTGCAAAATCAAAGTAAAATGGGAGTGTGTACTGTAAATGAACAGTATGTTGTGGCCGGAGACATTAAAAGGAGAACTCTTGTTTTCTACAAACGCCTCATCAGCTTTGATCTCTTATCCTTGTCGTTGTTGTTGGATATCTGTTGTGATTACAGAGCTCCAGAGGTCATGTGACTCTGTTTTTGTGTACATTTTCAAGTCGTCCTACTCTGGAGAACACAAGCAGAATCTTTTACTTCTGGTATCCCGTTGCTTTGCTTCTATTCTTAAATTCTTACTTGTCCTGGACCATTTAATCATCCTGGACAGCAACAGCTGTCCACCATCTAAACTTTTCATGAAAACAGCCAATGAAGAAATGAGCTGCCGGAGGCTACATCTATGGATTCAAACATCACGGCTACCTGCCAGAGTGTTGCATGACGGGATTGTGAAACGTCAATTACCAGAGCTCTATTGGTGAGATGCACCTTTACATGTTTTAGCAGGAACAGCAGATGGCTCCGTTCAGCTCATCTTTATTTTTTTGCGACAGTTCTGTGAGCAACAAAATGAAATAAATATGCGTCAGAGTGAGGTTATAACTACTAAAACCAAAAATTCTAAATTATTTTAGTTAAAATCGACAAAACTGCTGTGAATTGTTGACAGGGAGTAGCTGCACTTTACACATGTGTAGAACAAATCACTTTGCAGGAGAGTGAACTGTTGGAACGTGCCAGACAAAGTCAACGTTCCATCAGTGTCTCATTCATACAGTCACATGTCAAAAAAAGTACAAGAAACAACAACCAATGACGGAGAAAATGAAGTGGTGAGTAAATATTACAGGTTGATTAATGCCTCATGAAAGCAACATGTTTTTCTCTCTGCTAATTATAAAAAAAACATCCATTTATTATTTCAGTCCATGTTCTGTTCACCTTTCATGACCACTCACTGTCTACTGTTCCTAATGGCTCATAAAAGCATTATGAGACAAGTAGACGTTTCCTTTTCATAATAATAATGATGATAAAAAAGCGTTTCTGTGTCCATCACATCTTCCCTCTCCACATTCAAGGTTGTTTTTTTGTCTGAGAGCTATAAGAAAATGTCCTTTTCAGTTCTTTATTTCTTTTCTTTTTTTTTACTCCTGACATTTCGGACTCTTTTCGCTTTTCAGCAGTGCTTCAGATTGAGAGGGGAAGTGTGCACTGCAGCACGAGGAGCTGCGAAAGAGAGAACTTCTCAGGGTCATGGAAAGGGAGACAAGGAGGCAGCAGAGGATGGAAGGGTGTGTCCTCCTCTGCAGCATCACTGCACTAACAGACATGGGGAGGAAATAAAGTGGGTTTAATGTTGGGTGGGTTGGAAGTCCTTGAGGGATAGATGGATAGATTACATGTACTTTATTGATCCCGAGATTGTTGTGCTGCAGCAGCATGGTTTCAGGCACGTTACAACTCTTAAAATAGGGAAAAACAAAAGATAAAATAAGATGTTATGGAAGGGGAAGGAAACTCAAGTGAGTGACTGTAACTCAAACGTGTTTACAGGACACAGAACGTTCACAGAAAAACCTGTCCATCTGTCACAGTGACATCTCAGTGGTCAGTGGGTTGCTTTATTCTGCGCAGGCAGCTCTCCCACTGTGACCAGATGCAGAAGCACTCACTCATCCGCTGCTGCTGCTGCTGCTGCTGCTGCTGCTGATGCTGCTGATGCTGCCGCTGCCGCAGGGAGACAAGTGTGTTATATTTAATGTAAGTGCAGGTCACCCTCTCTTCTCCGGGGCTTTTCTTTATCTCCTCTGAAGATGGTGAGGAAACAAAAAAAAAAAAAAATTCACATTTTCGGGCGCGGCTGCTGAAACAAAAGGCAGAAACTAGTAAAAAAAATAAAGTGTATTTTAATATTAATATCCAGATGTTATTGAATAAATCATATATAATCTCTGTGTTTGTGTGCATGTGCTTGTATTTGATACCTCTTAAGGACGTTTTCTGACATAACGCTGACCTTGTCAGGACCAGCGGAGACAATGGAGACCAAAATCTGGTCCTACTGAGGCAGAACTTCATTTCTGAGGAACTGTTTAAGTGTAGAGCTAAGATTTGAATTGGGGTGGTTAGATTATCTTTAGGCATTAAATTAAAAGTCGGTGCAAGTCCTCATCAGGAGAGCCACCCGAACCTGTGTCTGGGACATTTTGACCTTGTGGAGACATTAAGGAGACATTAAGGTCATTAAGGGTTAAGACCTGGTTCTAGGGTTGTGGTTATGGTTAGGGTAAGGTTGAGGGGCGAGGGAATGCCTTGTGTCTATTATGTGTCCTCACTAGGTTGGGTTATGTCAGTCTGGCACTTTAATATAAAATCAAATCCAAATAAATAAATAAAACGATGCAGATGTTGCTAATCTAATCTAATCTAACCTCATAAATGCACCTGTGTCTTTTGGGTAAACGTTTACACATTTACAAAGACCATTAAAGAGAGACGCTGTATAATTGCTGACAAACGATACATTTACTTAACTTTATGGACGTCATCAGTCACAGTCAAACGGATGGATAATAACATTAAAAAATAAATAAATAAATAAAGACCTACCAAGTACTAGTGCAATGTGAAATGTAAAATGGGCCAATAAATGCTGCAGAGCATAAACGTGTAGTTGAACTGTGTGTTTTTTTTATTGTGTTTCTTTATTTCCTTATTATTCATTCTGTTTATGATTATTGTTCCTGCCGACTCGAGAAGCTTGCACTAACTTTCCCTGGCAAAGATACTTCTTTACATTTGTACGTACCACACTATACTCTGTTACGTTATGTATAGGTGGAGGTTTATTTATTTTAATTTTATAGATGTTTTTTTGTTTTTTTTTAAATAAACAATTCTGTTGTATAGGACCATGAAGCAGTCCTTATATTGTATGAGTAGTAAAGTGTTTCTGTTACAGATAAAACTCTTTTAAAAAACATATTTAAATGTGGAATATCTAGGAAATCATCTTCATCTACGAGTTGACGTGTAACGTGCGTGTTTGATTCTTGCAAGAATGACCTGTGACCTGCGTCATGTGTGACTTACTCCCACCTCGGTTTACTCGCGCGGTGTGCTTCTGCCACTCCGCCTGCTCAGACGCGACTTAAAAAACGCCGTTGTACGACCTCATGTTTTGAGAGTGAGAGACATTTTGCTTTCACCCCCCCCCCCCCCCCGATCAACCCCACAGCCTCAGCGACTCGGGTGTCCCGGTGACAACGTGCGATGTGTGATGATCATGATTGTCGTGAAAAGGCCATAAAGAGAGTGTCGCCTCGCGGAAATGATTAGAAACATCCATCTTTTTGAGTTTTAGGCCAAAAAGTCCTCCTTCTCCTCCTCCTCCTCCTCCTCCTCCTGACAATAAAGGTAGTCTTAAATACACACTGAGGGTTGAGTAATGTTCCTGTCACGTTGCTTGACAGTTTGACATTTAGATTATTATGTGCCACAGTGAACTGGCACAACTGTCAGTTATTTCTGAGTAAAGAGTTTCTCCTTTTATTCCGGTGAAAACACGAGCAGCCTGAGAACTGAGTTCTGTCCATAAACCACAAGTCCCTAACACATTGCTCATCTGTCTCTTGGGTGAGACAAGTTCACTTTTCTGAGAAAGACAACGGCTATCCTCCAAAGACCACCCGTGACACCCTCCCAACCACCCCCTTCACACACAAACACACTGACACAGATGCAGAAACCCCCCCCCCACCCCCCCACAACTCACACCCACACTTGTGGGCTAAAAAAAAAAATCCCACTTCCCTCTGCACGTTGCTTTAATCGGGGGAGTCTTAGTTAATCAGTCGTGTCAAAACATTAACGGCTCAGCGAGGATCACGTTTCATGCCAGAAAAACTGAAATGAGGGTGCTGTAATCTCGGTCCGTTGGACAGATAGGACTTTTTTCTTAGGCTTTTATCAGGAACTAAAGAGCCTGCAGTGAAAGGGTTGCCACACATCAGTGAGCGCAAACAGAGACAATGGACGCGTTACACCAGGAAACACGTCCTCAATGTTTCAAGTCAATGAAAAACTGATCTTTACATGTTTTACATTAAGACGCTTTGATCCCGCATTGAGGAAGTCTGACAAAAGGGACAGAGGGAGACACATATGGATAGAATAATCAATAAAATAAGAGAGAAATACGAACATGAAATGATTGATTACTACAGTTGGATAAAAACACAGTTTATTTCACCTTTAAACAAAAATGCTAATGTACAGCGTATATCCCCTGAAAATGATGATGTTCCCACGTCAGTTAACGGCGTCATCAATAATGTTTGTTGATGCAGAGATTCTCATCTAAGCACCTTTTACAATATAACAGATATTCCGGGGACTCCTTTGTGTTTTTCACTGAGAATAATTTGACTTTGACTGCTTGATTAATCTTTGATTTGGTTTAAAAGAAATTAAAAGATTTCAAAGTAATAAAAACATCAAACTATTTTTAACCAGATTCACAAAATCTGCCACAGTCACACTGACATTCCCTTCCACCTATAGTTGTGATACAGCCTGTCTCGTGCAGTTTCCTCAGACGGAGGTCCTCCTGTCCGTTTTCTGTCTCTCTGTCTCTGTCGGACCATAAATCTTGGCTCACAGTCCTGATGACTGTGCAACTGTTGTCTCCTGTCACTGAGTAACATCCGACAGAGCGGAGGCTGCTGTGGTCTCACCAGGTTCTTTTGGGTGTGTTTCATTATCCTGTTCATTGTGTAACTGTTTTCAAAAACTGACTTTGGATCAAATATGTCATTATATAGTATGACGTCAAAAATGTCCCAGTACAGCATGTCAAAAGAAAATGTCCAAATAAGCAATAAACTGAAAAATTGTCAAAATTGTCCTTTGTACCATATTTATTAAAGTGTAAGTTTGAAGTATAATAAAGAGTGTGTTCTAAAGATTTTCCTTTTTTTTTTTTCAAGGCATCAAAATCTGACAAACGCAACACAACACCATTCATAAGCTAAAATAATAATGCACGCGTGTGCCCACACACACACACAGACAATGACCAATGCTGATAAAGGGGACAATTTGGGGCTAAAAAAGGCAAAAATAGGTTTTGAGGAATTTGTTCTTTATTGTATTGACATATTATCTTCAATAGAAAGACGTCCAAAAATCCTACAAAAAGTCATAGTATAGTATGTCGTCCAAATTCAGTGGACACTATGAGTTTTTTGATGGATTTTGGACGACATACTATACTATGACTTTTTTGGGTGATTTTGGACGACATACTATACTATGAGTTTTTTGACAGATTTTGGACGACATACTATACTATGAGTTTTTAGACCGATTTTGGACGACTTACTATTGTATGACTTTTTTGACCGATTTTGGACGACATACTATACTATGACTTTTTTGACCGATTTTGGACGACATACTATACTATGACTTTTTTGACCGATTTTGGAGGACATACTATACCATGACTATTTTTGGTGATTTTGGACGACATACTATACTATGACTTTTTTGACCGATTTTGGACGACATACTATACTATGAGTTTTTTGACCGATTTTGGACGACATACTATTGTATGAATTTTTTGACTAATTTTGGACGACATACTATACTATGAGTTTTTTGACGGATTTTGGACGACATACTATACTATGACTTTTTTGACCGATTTTGGACGACATACTATACTATGAGTTTTTTGATGGATTTTGGACGACATACTATACTATGAGTTTTTTGACCGATTTTGGACGACATACTATAACCATGACTTTTTTGACCGATTTTCGACGACATACTATAACTATGACTTTTTTGACCGATTTTGGACGACATACTATACTATGACTTTTTTGACCGATTTTGGACGACATACTATACTATGAGTTTTTTGACAGATTTTGGACGACATACTATACTATGAGTTTTTAGACCGATTTTGGACGACTTACTATTGTATGACTTTTTTGACCGATTTTGGACGACATACTATACTATGACTTTTTTGACCGATTTTGGACGACATACTATACTATGGGTTTTTTGACCGATTTTGGACGACATACTATACTATGACTTTTTTGACCGATTTTGGACGACATACTATACCATGACTATTTTTGGTGATTTTGGACGACATACTATACTATGACTTTTTTGACCGATTTTGGACGACATACTATACTATGAGTTTTTTGACCGATTTTGGACGACATACTATACTATGGGTTTTTTGACCGATTTTGGACGACATACTATACTATGACTTTTTTGACCGATTTTGGACGACATACTATACCATGACTATTTTTGGTGATTTTGGACGACATACTATACTATGACTTTTTTGACCGATTTTGGACGACATACTATACTATGAGTTTTTTGACCGATTTTGGACGACATACTATTGTATGACTTTTTTGACTAATTTTGGACGACATACTATACTATGAGTTTTTTGACGGATTTTGGACGACATACTATACTATGACTTTTTTGACCGATTTTGGACGACATACTATACTATGAGTTTTTTGATGGATTTTGGACGACATACTATACTATGAGTTTTTTGACCGATTTTGGACGACATACTATAACCATGACTTTTTTGACCGATTTTGGACGACATACTATAACTATGAGTTTTTTGATGGATTTTGGACGACATACTATACTATGACTTTTTTGGGTGATTTTGGACGACATACTATACTATGAGTTTTTTGACAGATTTTGGACGACATACTATACTATGAGTTTTTAGACCGATTTTGGACGACTTACTATTGTATGACTTTTTTGACCGATTTTGGACGACATACTATACTATGACTTTTTTGACCGATTTTGGACGACATACTATACTATGGGTTTTTTGACCGATTTTGGACGACATACTATACTATGACTTTTTTGACCGATTTTGGACGACATACTATACCATGACTATTTTTGGTGATTTTGGACGACATACTATACTATGACTTTTTTGACCGATTTTGGACGACATACTATACTATGAGTTTTTTGACCGATTTTGGACGACATACTATTGTATGACTTTTTTGACTAATTTTGGACGACATACTATACTATGAGTTTTTTGACGGATTTTGGACGACATACTATACTATGACTTTTTTGACCGATTTTGGACGACATACTATACTATGAGTTTTTTGATGGATTTTGGACGACATACTATACTATGAGTTTTTTGACCGATTTTGGACGACATACTATAACCATGACTTTTTTGACCGATTTTGGACGACATACTATAACTATGACTTTTTTGACCGATTTTGGACGACATACTATACTATGACTTTTTTGACCGATTTTGGACGACATACTATACTATGAGTTTTTTGACCGATTTTGGACGACTTACTATTGTATGACTTTTTTGACAGATTTTGGACGACATACTATACTATGAGTTTTTTTGACCGATTTTGGACGACATACTATACTATGACTTTTTTGACCGATTTTGGACAACATACTATACTTTGACTTTTTTGACAGATTTTGGACGACATACTATACTATGAGTTTTTTGACAGATTTTGGACGACTTACTATTGTATGACTTTTTTGACCGATTTTGGACGACATACTATACTATGACTTTTTTGACCGATTTTGGACAACATACTATACTATGAGTTTTTTGACCGATTTTGGACGACATACTATACTATGACTTTTTTGACCGATTTTGGACGACATACTATAACTATGACTTTTTTGGGTGATTTTGATGACATACTATACTATGACTTTTTTGACTAATTTTGGACGACATACTATACTATGAGTTTTTTGACGGATTTTGGACGACATACTATACTATGACTTTTTTGACCGATTTTGGACGACATACTATACTATGAGTTTTTTGATGGATTTTGGACGACATACTATACTATGAGTTTTTTGACCGATTTTGGACGACATACTATAACCATGACTTTTTTGACCGATTTTGGACGACATACTATAACTATGAGTTTTTTGATGGATTTTGGACGACATACTATACTATGACTTTTTTGGGTGATTTTGGACGACATACTATACTATGAGTTTTTTGACAGATTTTGGACGACATACTATACTATGAGTTTTTAGACCGATTTTGGACGACTTACTATTGTATGACTTTTTTGACCGATTTTGGACGACATACTATACTATGACTTTTTTGACCGATTTTGGACGACATACTATACTATGGGTTTTTTGACCGATTTTGGACGACATACTATACTATGACTTTTTTGACCGATTTTGGACGACATACTATACCATGACTATTTTTGGTGATTTTGGACGACATACTATACTATGACTTTTTTGACCGATTTTGGACGACATACTATACTATGAGTTTTTTGACCGATTTTGGACGACATACTATTGTATGACTTTTTTGACTAATTTTGGACGACATACTATACTATGAGTTTTTTGACGGATTTTGGACGACATACTATACTATGACTTTTTTGACCGATTTTGGACGACATACTATACTATGAGTTTTTTGATGGATTTTGGACGACATACTATACTATGAGTTTTTTGACCGATTTTGGACGACATACTATAACCATGACTTTTTTGACCGATTTTGGACGACATACTATAACTATGACTTTTTTGACCGATTTTGGACGACATACTATACTATGACTTTTTTGACCGATTTTGGACGACATACTATACTATGAGTTTTTTGACCGATTTTGGACGACTTACTATTGTATGACTTTTTTGACAGATTTTGGACGACATACTATACTATGAGTTTTTTTGACCGATTTTGGACGACATACTATACTATGACTTTTTTGACCGATTTTGGACAACATACTATACTTTGACTTTTTTGACAGATTTTGGACGACATACTATACTATGAGTTTTTTGACAGATTTTGGACGACTTACTATTGTATGACTTTTTTGACCGATTTTGGACGACATACTATACTATGACTTTTTTGACCGATTTTGGACAACATACTATACTATGAGTTTTTTGACCGATTTTGGACGACATACTATACTATGACTTTTTTGACCGATTTTGGACGACATACTATAACTATGACTTTTTTGGGTGATTTTGATGACATACTATACTATGACTTTTTTGACTGATTTTGGACGACATACTATACTATGACTTTTTTGACAGATTTTGGACGACATACTATACTATGAGTTTTTTTGACCGATTTTGGACGACATACTATACTATGACTTTTTTGACCGATTTTGGACAACATACTATACTATGAGTTTTTTGACCGATTTTGGACGACATACTATACTATGACTTTTTTGACCGATTTTGGACAACATACTATACTATGAGTTTTTTGACCGATTTTGGACGACATACTATACTATGAGTTTTTTGACCGATTTTGGACGACATACTATAACTATGACTTTTTTGGGTGATTTTGATGACATACTATACTATGACTTTTTTGACCGATTTTGGACGACATACTATATATACTATGAGTTTTTTGACCGATTTTGGACGACATACTATACTTTGACTTTTTTGACAGATTTTGGACGACATACTATACTATGAGTTTTTTGACCGATTTTGGACGACTTACTATTGTATGACTTTTTTGACCGATTTTGGACGACATACTATACTATGAGTTTTTTGACCGATTTTGGACGACATACTATACTTTGACTTTTTTGACAGATTTTGGACGACATACTATACTATGAGTTTTTTGACCGATTTTGGACGACTTACTATTGTATGACTTTTTTGACCGATTTTGGACAACATACTATACCATGACTTTTTTGACCGATTTTGGACGACATACTATAACTATGACTTTTTTGACCGATTTTGGACGACATACTATACTATGACTTTTTTGACCGATTTTGGACGACATACTATACTATGAGTTTTTTGACCGATTTTGGACGACTTACTATTGTATGACTTTTTTGACAGATTTTGGACGACATACTATACTATGAGTTTTTTTGACCGATTTTGGACGACATACTATACTATGACTTTTTTGACCGATTTTGGACGACATACTATACTTTGACTTTTTTGACAGATTTTGGACGACATACTATACTATGAGTTTTTTGACAGATTTTGGACGACTTACTATTGTATGACTTTTTTGACCGATTTTGGACGACATACTATACTATGACTTTTTGACCGATTTTGGACAACATACTATACTATGAGTTTTTTGACCGATTTTGGACGACATGCTATACTATGACTTTTTTGACCGATTTTGGACGACATACTATACTATGACTTTTTTGGGTGATTTTGATGACATACTATACTATGACTTTTTTGACAGATTTTGGATGACATACTATACTATGAGTTTTTTTGACCGATTTTGGACGACATACTATACTATGACTTTTTTGACCGATTTTGGACAACATACTATACTATGAGTTTTTTGACCGATTTTGATGACATACTATACTATGACTTTTTTGACCGATTTTGGACGACATACTATACTATGAGTTTTTTGACCGATTTTGGACGACATACTATACTTTGACTTTTTTGACAGATTTTGGACGACATACTATACTATGAGTTTTTTGACCGATTTTGGACGACTTACTATTGTATGACTTTTTTGACCGATTTTGGACAACATACTATACTATGAGTTTTTTGACCGATTTTGGACGACATACTATACTATGACTTTTTTGGGTGACTTTTGAAGACATACTATACCATGGTGTTTTGGTGTCATTTAGGACAACATATGAGAGAGTGATGTCACGAGGCTGGTGTAGTGGTTAGCACTCTTGCCTTTCATTCAGAAGATCCAGGTTCAAGCCCTGGTTGCTACGTTTTTTTTGCAATCAAGAGATGTATTGGAGTTGCTTTGGAGAACATTTTATACCATCACCTTTTTGTGCGACATACTATAGTATGATTTTTTTGACAAATTTTGGACGACATACTATACTATGACTTTTTTGACAGATTTTGGACGACATACTATTGTATGACTTTTTTGACCAATTTTGGACGGAAAAGTCATATTACAAAGTATGTCTTCCATCATTGGTCAAAAACGTCATAGTATAGTATGTTGTCCAAAATCAGTCAAAAAAGTCATCGTATAGAATGTCGTCCAAAATCGGTCAAAAAAGTCATAGTATAGTATGTCTTCCAAAATCGGTCAAAAAACTCATAGTATAGTATGTCATCTAAAATAAATCAAAAAAGTCCAAAATCATGCACAAAATACACACTATCGTATGTTGTCCAAAATCAGTCAAAAAAGTCATAGTATAGTATGTCGTCTAAAATCAGTCAAAAATGTCATACAATAAAATGTGGTCAAAAATCAGTCAAAAAAGTCACACTTTCGTATGTTGTCCAAAATCAGTCAAAAAAGTCATAGTATAGCAAGTCGTCCAAAATCATTCAAAAGAGTCATAGTATAGTGTGTTTTCCAAAATCAATCAAAAAAGTCATGGTATAGTATGTCGTCCAAAATCAGTCAAAGAAGTCATAGTATAGTATGTCGTCCAAAATCAGTCAAAAATGTCATACAATAAAACGTCGTCCAAAATCAGTCAAAAAAGTCATACAATAAAATGTCGTCAAAAATCAATCAAAAAAGTCATGGTATAGTATGTTGTCCAAAATCAGTAAAAAAAGTCATAGTATAGCAAGTCGTCCAAAATCGGTCAATAAAGACTTAGTATAGTATTTCATCCAAAATCGGTCAAAAAAGTCATAGTATAGTATGTTGTCCAAAATCAGTCAAAAGAGTCATAGTATAGTATGTCGTCCAAAATCAGTCAAAAAAGTCATAGTATAGTATGTCGTCCAAAATCAGTCAAAAAAAGTCATAGTATAGTATGGCGTCCAAAATCACTCAAAAAAGTCATAGTATAGTATGTCGTCCAAAATCGGTCAAAAAAGACTTAGTATAGTATGTTGTCCAAAATCAGTCAAAAAAAGTCATAGTATAGTATGGCGTCCAAAATCACTCAAAAAAGTCATAGTATAGTATGTCGTCCAAAATCGGTCAAAAAAGACTTAGTATAGTATTTCATCCAAAATCGGTCAAAAAAGTCATAGTATAGTATGTCGTCCAAAATCGGTCAAAAAACTCATAGTATAGTATGTCGTCCAAAATCGGTCAAAAAACAGATAGTATAGTATGTCGTCCAAAATCAGTCAAAAAAGTCATACAATAAAATGTCGTCAAAAAAGTCACACTATAGTATGTTGTCCAAAATCAGTAAAAAAGTCATAGTATAGCAAGTCGTCCAAAATCGGTCAAAAAAGACTTAGTATAGTATTTCATCCAAAATCGGTCAAAAAAAGTCATAGTATAGTATGGCGTCCAAAATCGGTCAAAAAAGTCATAGTATAGTATGTTGTCCAAAATCAGTCAAAAGAGTCATAGTATAGTATGTCGTCCAAAATTTGTCAAAAAAGTCATAGTATAGTATGTCATCCAAAATCGGTCAAAAAAGTCATAGTATAGTATGTCGTCCAAAATCAGTCAAAAAAGTCATAGTATAGTATGTCGTCCAAAATCGGTCAAAAAAGTCATAGTATAGTATGTCGTCCAAAATCCTACACAAATGTAATAGTATAGTAAAGCGTCCAAAATCGGTCAAAAAAGTCATAGTATAGTATGTCGTCCAAAATCGGTCATAAAAGTCTTAGTATAGTATGTCGTCCAAAATCAGTCAAAAAAGTCAAAGTATAGTATGTCGTCCAAAATCGGTCAAAAAAGTCATAGTATAGTATGTCGTCCAAAATCCTACACAAATGTAATAGCATAGTAAAGCGTCCAAAATCAGTCAAAAAAGTCATACAATAAAATGTCGTCAAAAATCAGTCAAAAAAGTCACACTATAGTATGTTGTCCAAAATCAGTAAAAAAAAGTCATAGTATAGCAAGTCGTCCAAAATTGGTCAAAAAAGACTTAGTATAGTATTTCATCCAAAATCGGTCAAAAAAGTCATAGTATAGTTTGTCGTCCAAAATCGGTCAAAAAACTCATAGTATAGTATGTTGTCCAAAATCGGTCAAAAAAGTCATAGTATAGTATGTCGTCCAAAATCGGTCAAAAAAGTCATACTATAGTATGTCATCAAAATCACCCAAAAAACCCATAGTATAGTATGTCGTCCAAAATCGGTCAAAAAAGTCATACAATAAAATGTCGTCAAAAATCAATCAAAAAAGTCATGGTATAGTATGTTGTCCAAAATCAGTAAAAAAAGTCATAGTATAGCAAGTCGTCCAAAATCGGTCAATAAAGACTTAGTATAGTATTTCATCCAAAATCGGTCAAAAAAGTCATAGTATAGTATGTTGTCCAAAATCAGTCAAAAGAGTCATAGTATAGTATGTCGTCCAAAATCAGTCAAAAAAGTCATAGTATAGTATGTCGTCCAAAATCAGTCAAAAAAAGTCATAGTATAGTATGGCGTCCAAAATCACTCAAAAAAGTCATAGTATAGTATGTCGTCCAAAATCGGTCAAAAAAGACTTAGTATAGTATGTTGTCCAAAATCAGTCAAAAAAAGTCATAGTATAGTATGGCGTCCAAAATCACTCAAAAAAGTCATAGTATAGTATGTCGTCCAAAATCGGTCAAAAAAGACTTAGTATAGTATTTCATCCAAAATCGGTCAAAAAAGTCATAGTATAGTATGTCGTCCAAAATCGGTCAAAAAACTCATAGTATAGTATGTCGTCCAAAATCGGTCAAAAAACAGATAGTATAGTATGTCGTCCAAAATCAGTCAAAAAAGTCATACAATAAAATGTCGTCAAAAAAGTCACACTATAGTATGTTGTCCAAAATCAGTAAAAAAGTCATAGTATAGCAAGTCGTCCAAAATCGGTCAAAAAAGACTTAGTATAGTATTTCATCCAAAATCGGTCAAAAAAAGTCATAGTATAGTATGGCGTCCAAAATCGGTCAAAAAAGTCATAGTATAGTATGTTGTCCAAAATCAGTCAAAAGAGTCATAGTATAGTATGTCGTCCAAAATTTGTCAAAAAAGTCATAGTATAGTATGTCATCCAAAATCGGTCAAAAAAGTCATAGTATAGTATGTCGTCCAAAATCAGTCAAAAAAGTCATAGTATAGTATGTCGTCCAAAATCGGTCAAAAAAGTCATAGTATAGTATGTCGTCCAAAATCCTACACAAATGTAATAGTATAGTAAAGCGTCCAAAATCGGTCAAAAAAGTCATAGTATAGTATGTCGTCCAAAATCGGTCATAAAAGTCTTAGTATAGTATGTCGTCCAAAATCAGTCAAAAAAGTCAAAGTATAGTATGTCGTCCAAAATCGGTCAAAAAAGTCATAGTATAGTATGTCGTCCAAAATCCTACACAAATGTAATAGCATAGTAAAGCGTCCAAAATCAGTCAAAAAAGTCATACAATAAAATGTCGTCAAAAATCAGTCAAAAAAGTCACACTATAGTATGTTGTCCAAAATCAGTAAAAAAAAGTCATAGTATAGCAAGTCGTCCAAAATTGGTCAAAAAAGACTTAGTATAGTATTTCATCCAAAATCGGTCAAAAAAGTCATAGTATAGTTTGTCGTCCAAAATCGGTCAAAAAACTCATAGTATAGTATGTTGTCCAAAATCGGTCAAAAAAGTCATAGTATAGTATGTCGTCCAAAATCGGTCAAAAAAGTCATACTATAGTATGTCATCAAAATCACCCAAAAAACCCATAGTATAGTATGTCGTCCAAAATCGGTCAAAAAAGTCATACAATAAAATGTCGTCAAAAATCAGTCAAAAAATCACACTATAAAATGTGGTCAAAAATCAGTCAAAAAAGTCACACTTTCGTATGTTGTCCAAAATCAGTCAAAAAAGTCATAGTATAGCAAGTCGTCCAAAATCATTCAAAAGAGTCATAGTATAGTGTGTTTTCCAAAATCAATCAAAAAAGTCATGGTATAGTATGTCGTCCAAAATCAGTCAAAGAAGTCATAGTATAGTATGTCGTCCAAAATCAGTCAAAAATGTCATACAATAAAACGTCGTCCAAAATCAGTCAAAAAAGTCATACAATAAAATGTCCTCAAAAATCAATCAAAAAAGTCATGGTATAGTATGTTGTCCAAAATCAGTAAAAAAAGTCATAGTATAGCAAGTCGTCCAAAATCGGTCAATAAAGACTTAGTATAGTATTTCATCCAAAATCGGTCAAAAAAGTCATAGTATAGTATGTTGTCCAAAATCAGTCAAAAGAGTCATAGTATAGTATGTCGTCCAAAATCAGTCAAAAAAGTCATAGTATAGTATGTCGTCCAAAATCAGTCAAAAAAATCATAGTATAGTATGGCGTCCAAAATCACTCAAAAAAGTCATGGTATAGTATGTCGTCCAAAATCGGTCAAAAAAGACTTAGTATAGTATGTTGTCCAAAATCAGTCAAAAAAAGTCATAGTATAGTATGGCGTCCAAAATCACTCAAAAAAGTCATAGTATAGTATGTCGTCCAAAATCGGTCAAAAAAGACTTAGTATAGTATTTCATCCAAAATCGGTCAAAAAAGTCATAGTATAGTATGTCGTCCAAAATCGGTCAAAAAACTCATAGTATAGTATGTCGTCCAAAATCGGTCAAAAAACACATAGTATAGTATGTCGTCCAAAATCAGTCAAAAAAGTCATACAATAAAATGTCGTCAAAAAAGTCACACTATAGTATGTTGTCCAAAATCAGTAAAAAAGTCATAGTATAGCAAGTCGTCCAAAATCGGTCAAAAAAGACTTAGTATAGTATTTCATCCAAAATCGGTCAAAAAAAGTCATAGTATAGTATGGCGTCCAAAATCGGTCAAAAAAGTCATAGTATAGTATGTTGTCCAAAATCAGTCAAAAGAGTCATAGTATAGTATGTCGTCCAAAATTTGTCAAAAAAGTCATAGTATAGTATGTCATCCAAAATCGGTCAAAAAAGTCATAGTATAGTATGTCGTCCAAAATCAGTCAAAAAAGTCATAGTATAGTATGTCGTCCAAAATCGGTCAACAAAGTCATAGTATAGTATGTCGTCCAAAATCCTACACAAATGTAATAGTATAGTAAAGCGTCCAAAATCGGTCAAAAAAGTCATAGTATAGTATGTCGTCCAAAATCGGTCATAAAAGTCTTAGTATAGTATGTCGTCCAAAATCAGTCAAAAAAGTCAAAGTATAGTATGTCGTCCAAAATCGGTCAAAAAAGTCATAGTATAGTATGTCGTCCAAAATCCTACACAAATGTAATAGCATAGTAAAGCGTCCAAAATCAGTCAAAAAAGTCATACAATAAAATGTCGTCAAAAATCAGTCAAAAAAGTCACACTATAGTATGTTGTCCAAAATCAGTAAAAAAAAGTCATAGTATAGCAAGTCGTCCAAAATTGGTCAAAAAAGACTTAGTATAGTATTTCATCCAAAATCGGTCAAAAAAGTCATAGTATAGTTTGTCGTCCAAAATCGGTCAAAAAAGTCATAGTATAGTATGTCGTCCAAAATCGGTCAAAAAAGTCTTAGTATAGTATGTTGTCCAAAATCGGTCAAAAAAGTCATAGTATAGTATGTCGTCCAAAATCGGTCAAAAAAGTCATACTATAGTATGTCATCAAAATCACCCAAAAAACCCATAGTATAGTATGTCGTCCAAAATCGGTCAAAAAAGTCATACAATAAAATGTCGTCAAAAATCAGTCAAAAAAGTCACACTATAAAATGTGGTCAAAAATCAGTCAAAAAAGTCACACTTTCGTATGTTGTCCAAAATCAGTCAAAAAAGTCATAGTATAGCAAGTCGTCCAAAATCATTCAAAAGAGTCATAGTATAGTGTGTTTTCCAAAATCAATCAAAAAAGTCATGGTATAGTATGTCGTCCAAAATCAGTCAAAGAAGTCATAGTATAGTATGTCGTCCAAAATCAGTCAAAAATGTCATACAATAAAACGTCGTCCAAAATCTGTCAAAAAAGTCATACAATAAAATGTCGTCAAAAATCAGTCAAAAAAGTCACACTATAGTATGTTGTCCAAAATCAGTAAAAAAAAGTCATAGTATAGCAAGTCGTCCAAAATCGGTCAAAAAAGACTTAGTATAGTATTTCATCCAAAATCGGTCAAAAAAGTCATAGTATAGTATGTCGTCCAAAATCGGTCAAAAAAAGTCATAGTATAGTATGGTGTCCAAAATCAGTCAAAAAAGTCATAGTATAGTATGTCGTCCAAAATCACCCAAAAAAGTCATAGTATAGTATGTCGTCCAAAATCAGTCAAAAAAGTCATAGTATAGCAAGTCGTCCAAAATCGGTCAAAAAAGTCATAGTATAGTATGTCATCCAAAATCGGTCAAAAAAGTCATAGTATAGTATGTTGTCCAAAATCAGTAAAAAAAGTCATAGTATAGCAAGTCGTCCAAAATTGGTCAAAAAAGACTTAGTATAGTATTTCATCCAAAATCGGTCAAAAAAGTCATAGTATAGTATGTCGTCCAAAATCGGTCAAAAAAAGTCATAGTATAGTATGTCGTCCAAAATCGGTCAAAAAAAGTCATAGTATAGTATGGCGTCCAAAATCACTCAAAAAAGTCATAGTATAGTATGTCGTCCAAAATTTGTCAAAAAAGTCATAGTATAAGTATGTCGTCCAAAATCAGTCAAAAAAGTCATAGTATAGTATGTCGTCCAAAATCCCACACAAATGTAATAGTATAGTAAAGCGTCCAAAATCGGTCAAAAAAGTCATAGTATAGTATGTCGTCCAAAATCGGTCAAAAAAGTCTTAGTATAGTATGTCGTCCAAAATCAGTCAAAAAAGTCATAGTATAGTATGTCGTCCAAAATCAGTCCTAAAGTCATAGTATAGTATGTCGTCCAAAATCCTAGACAAATGTTATAGTATAGTAAAGCGTCCAAAATCGGTCAAAAAAGTCATAGCATAGTATATCATCCAAAATCGGTCAAAAAAGTCTTAGTATAGTATGTCGTCCAAAATCAGTCAAAAAAGTCATAGTATAGTATGTCGTCCAAAATCAGTCCTAAAGTCATAGTATAGTATGTCGTCCAAAATCCTACACAAATGTTATAGTATAGTAAAGCGTCCAAAATCGGTCAAAAAAGTCATAGCATAGTATATCATCCAAAATTGGTCAAAAACATCATAGTATAGTAAGTCGTCCAAAATCCTACAAAAATGTAATAGCGTCCAAATTTCTTTTTTTTTCAAGGTATCAAAATCTGCCACAAACACTTACAATACAACACAACACCATTCATAAGCTAAAATAACAATGCACCCATGCACACACACAGACACAGACAGACAGACAATAACCAATGCTGTTCAAGGGGACAATTTGGGGTAAAAAAAGGCAAAAATAGTTTTAGTGGAATTTATTCTTCATCATATTGACATTTTCAACCCCAATCCTTCCAAAGCGCTGCATTATGCTAAAATAAAATCCTGGCTAGAACCCTGATCATCTCTGAACATACAGCACATGGAGCAGATGGGCTACAGCAACAGAAGACCACAGTGGACACTTTATAAGGTTCACATAAAAACTAAAGACGTCACTGGTGAGTGTAAATAAATCTGACTCGACTTGACTGATGTGTTTACCAGCTCAGTTTCAGTCCTCATTAAAAGATTCAGATTTCAGCTGGATGAGATCTGAAATACAGTTTGGTTTTTTTCATCAGTGACATGGTTAGACTTCCACTATCAGTTTCAATCATTCATTCATTCACAGCGGGTTGCCAACTCAGGTTTTAGTGTCATGCACAGTTGTATACAGTGTAATATACAGGGCTGACTTTGGAAAATCAAAGACAGTGTGGAAAGGTAGAAAACACGTATTATTGATGAGAAAATTTAGTTTTATTTACGGAAGAGGATTAGGGCCAAATGTAAAAAAAAGAAGATTGATAAACAGCCTTCCGTTTTCGTTCCCGTTTTTTCTGACTTTAATTTTTAAATTTTTGCTTACATACTTACTTATATGTGGCCCTAATACTCTTCCATATTTATTGATTTGAAAAGTCAGAATTCTGACTTTTTTTCTATCCTTACTTTTTCCCCTCAGAATTCTGACTCTTTCTTTTTCGAATTCTGACTATTTTTAAGAATTCTGACTTCTTCATTTTTTAAAATTTTGTCTCCAAAAAAAGTCAAGATCCCTAATCTTCCGTATTGATTGATTTGTAAAGTCAGAATTCTGACCTTTTCTTATTTTTACTTTTTTTCCCTCAGAATTCTTTTATTTTTTAAATTTTGTTTCGCAAAAAAAATCATGTGGCCCGAATCCTCTTCCATATTTATTGATTTGAAACATTCATTGATCATATTTGAAATACATATCTTGGCTTTGATTATCACTTAAATCAATTAAGGTCTTTATTTCCAATCAAAGGCTGTTGTGGCTCTAGTTTCCCTCCAAAGATGGATGGAGAGTATTCATATTTAATTATAAACCATGCTCTGTGACTGACTTTAGCCTGAGCCGAGTGGCTCCAGCTGCCTCTGCGCGTTCACATTACTGTAATCAAGCCCGGTTGGCACCAGTGACACTGTTCCTCTCGCCTCCTACGTGCTTCAGAATTATCTTACATTACTAGAAAGGGCGCAGCAGAAGACACCCAGGCTTCATGGGAAATCTGGGTGAGGAGGTTTTGCACGTGAGGTCCGTACCTCACTCAAGTTCTCGTCTAAGTTTAGAAGATTTACTTTCAGAGTTCTTTGAAAAGGAGAAACTGGAAGTGGGGGAAACAAGACATTTAAGAATGTAACCTTGGACGTTACAAAGTCATTACTCTTATGTCTTCCACTATTTTACAGATCAATAACAATCAAAAAGGAAAAAATACACAGTAGCTGAAGCCCTCAGTCTATTTTTACAATTTGATATTAAGGCTGCACAGATGCAGTGCAGTGGCTTCACCAGCTGCAGTGCATTGACCTGTTCCTCTGCAGGGCGTGTCATGAGAGGAATGAATGAACACCAGCTGCAGTTTTACCTGCAAAATGTATTTTCTACAAACTGGAACACATCCGTCTTGTTAAAAAATAAATACAATTTGATATCTGTGCAATTTGTAATTCAAACCTTAATGATTTTCAAATGCACCTAAATAATTTCTCTTTGTCACAGTATTCTTTTTATAGACACAGCGACAATGTTCCTGGAGGAGAATATTTCTAAGATCATTTCTCAAGATAATGCTGACTTTTTCCCCACTTCACAAGTTAATAACACACAAAGCATTTTCCATAACCTTGACTATAGCCAGTTATTGTCTAATCCTAACTTTAACAACTAAAATTTTAGCCCCAATCTTAGAAAATCAGATTCTGCCTCATCAGGATTTGGTCTCCATGAGGACCACCAGTGCTAACAAGGTCAACGTTAATGCCTGAAAAGGTTCTAAAGAGGCATCAAATACAAACACAGACACATAGACTTGGTCTGGTGTGGAGCCTGCAGGTGGTGCAGTAGCATCAGCTTTGGCTCAGCGCTCTGTATATCTGTCATCCTCTCTCCCTGACTGGAAGAAGAGCTGCTGACTGGAACACATTTCCTCTGCGTCGCCGCCTCTGCTACGCTCTGTGCTGCAGAGGGAAAACACTGATTCAGCTCTTATGGGAGAGCCCGGTCTCTGGGGTTAGTGGGGTTGGGATAACACCAGCGCTGCTGTAGACACTTCCACATCAGTCTCTGACACAACAGACTGCACACACATTGATATTTACATATATATCTTATATATGTATATATATATGTATATATTTATTTTAATTATACAAGAATCGAATTGCTGTTTGACGTGGCTAACGTGCAAAGTTGGCTTCTGCTGATGCTATTTGCTCATTTATTTTTAAATATCTGTTTCTTCTCTTAAACTCCGTCTGATAACAGAAGACCAGCTTTATTGTTAAGCTCTTCTAATGTGTCAAAACTCTGTTGTTGCTGTTCACAGATACTCTTGCAGTTTACAGTATGGAGAGGAAGACGGTTGTCAGTGTGTCAGTGCGGCCTCGAGGTGACGATAAGCGATGGAGCCCAGCTGTTGTGTGGACGACCTTCTCCGGTCTTTACAGCCTGACAACACCCTTACACCTTCTCATACCCCTGCAGAGCGTAGTATCAACCCCCCCCCCCCCCCCCTGCTCCTCCTCCTTCTCCTCTTCTTCCTCTTTTAGAACACTCCTCCTCATCAGCGCCCCCCCCCCCCCCCCCCCACAAAGAAAAAAAAAACTGCATCCCCGCCTGCTGCTCTCCATGAATAATGCAGGGGGCCTCCTCGACCGTCGCTACCAACATGCCATGGCATGTTTTATTCACACCAAAGTCAGACAGATCTCCCCTCACCACCGGCTAGATCCACGAGCTGCAACGACATCAGCATCACTGTGTCTCCTTGACCCGCGTGTCCCAGCAGAGGACAGAGAATGCGCTTTTAAATGGAGGTGCAGGTCTCGAAGTAAATATTTGCATTTAATTCTGTCCACCCTGTCACGCCCTGCTGAAAATAAAATGACCACTTTCCATTCTCTATTTACCTTTGGTCATTTGTTCTTCTTGCTGACTGTATCTTCCTTTGTATCTTCAAGGTGAAATAATCTGATTTAATATAATTCTGTGCTCTTGGAAACTCTGTGTCCTCCTCAAACACACACACACATTCAAAAGGCATTTAATAGTCTGTTTTGAAATAAAAACACACGTATGAGTCTGATTCAATAACCTAATCGCTTTGGGCCCAAGTACCGGTCAGTTCACCGCTATCCAGGTGAGAAGTCGGAAATTGTTCGCAATACCAGTCAATAACAACACTCTACGCGGTATTTTGCTGGAACGCAGCGTGAGACACACAAGGAAACTGAATTTTAGCCACTTGACTAAGTGCAAATTACATGATTACATGTTTTAATATATTATCAGACAACCAAATTATCATTCACGCTTAAAAATGATTGTTTTTTAAATTTGTGCTTCAAAAAAAGAGAAAAACAACCTATTATTTACACGCTGTGTGTTCTACCCCTGGTCAGTAGGGGGTGCTGCAGCACCCTCAAAGTCAGTGCCCCTGTATCAGAAGAAGAACTTAATTGAGTGCTTTTCTGACTGGAAACTGAACTTTTTTACACAAGTATCACAAACTTTCCAAACGAGGCTGCTGTGTCCATGTGAGCTCAAAGCGCTGATTTTAACTATGTAAATCAAGTGCATTGATTTGAAGGCCATGGTATACTTTCTGTTCCATGGTACATTCCACTCCTCCCTTCTGTGTCGATCTTTGTCACGGAGACAGAAAGAGGAGGAAAACGAGGAGCAGCGGCAACAAACTGCTGCCTAAATGATCCACGCATGTGCTTAGATTTGCTGTTGACGCTCTGTTTACACTGTTAACATCCCACCTGAGTGATCGGATCACAGGTGTTCAGATTACACCTGCTGCTGCTGCTAATGTGACGTCACTGCTCCACAGTAAACACGCGATCAGTGTCTAACCGTGTACGTGTGTGTCGTCAATGCAACTGTTTTCAAAAACTGACTTAGTGTCAATTATGTCAACAGAAACTGTCCTAATATAAACTGAGAAGTGTCCTAGTATAGTATGTCAACAACAGTCCAAATATAAACTACCAAAAATGTCCAAGTATAGTATTTTGTCAAATAATTTGTCTTCATACTGTCAAAAACTGGCCTAGTATAGTACTATGTCAACAACTGTCCAAATATAAACGCTCAAAGTTGTCTTCTTACAGTCAAGAATGTCATAGTATAGTATGTAAACAACTGTCCAAATGTAAGCTGTCCAAATATAAACTGTCAAAAATGTCCAAGTATAGTATTTTGTCAAAAAATTTGTCTTCCTACTTTCAAAAACTGGCCTAGTATAGTATGTCAACAACTGTCTAAATATAAACGCTCAAAAATGTCTTCTTACTGTCAAGAATGTCATAGTATAGTATGTAAACTACTGTCCAAATGTAAACTGTCAAAATATGAACCGTCAAAACAGTGAAGAGTAAAAAGACTTTGCAACTGAAATGTTTGCAGACAAAGGGACAAAGAGGAGGACAAAGGCCTTGTCTAGAGCTGCAACTAACGATTATTGTCATAATTGATTAATCTGTCGATTATAACCCACAACCTCAGACATACTACTACGTCCTACTCTTACAGCACAGGGGTGTTTTTAAGTTCTGTTTTTGGTTCAAAGTTTTCAAATTGTGCAAAATTCACTTCATTGTAAGCTTAGAACATATAAAGTCATTTTTTGATGGACTGAACTATTTTTTCCGATAGTCTTTTCTCAGAATTTCTTGGCTCGACACACTGATGACAAACAAAACAAAGAAATTCTTTGACATTTTAATGTCATACTATAGTTTTATTATACCACAGCCTTGAAAATGGACTACGGGCCATTATACCTTTTCATATTAATTAGACACCTTTATATGTATATGGAAATGTATTTGGTTGGTTGAATTATGCAACTTCACCCCTAGGTGTCACTAAATTAATCTCATTGGTGCTTTAAAGGATGAAAGTGAAGCTTGAGCCAATCCCAGATTGCATTTGGTGAGAGGACGAGTCAGCAGTTTGTCACATGGTCGACATATAAAACAAACAAACAAGTCAAAGTCGACATCGACGCTCTCACAGCTATTTTATTGTGTCTTTACATCAAAGAGCAAACAAACAATCCTGGTCCGTACCACTGTTTACCCCGACGGATGTTCCCCAAGCCCAGATGTTTTGTGTATCATTTGAACATGCTTGCACTCAAGAGTGTGTGTTTCATGTTTTGAAAACAACACGCTTTCCACAGACAGTGTTGCCACATCAGAGTTCCTCACTCTTATCGGACAGACCGATCACCTCCGCTCATTATCTCATGGTATGGTCCGAGAGCTGTGTTTGGTCATGCGTTGCCGACCCTCCACGGCTGCGTCAGCAGGACTGACAGCACGATGGTGGAGCATTTGTCATCCTTATGTCTTGTGTCTCTACAGCTTTCTGCAGCATTTGATCTTTTATTCATTTGTGTTCCCTTTGGTCCTTAGCAGTGATTAGCAGGAAGGGCCCTGGTTCATGTTTGGTTCCACTTCATCCCACAGTTTCAAAACACCCAGCTCAGATGGAGTGGAGAATATTTTGGATAAAAACACAGACTCAACTGCCTCTGCCACTGAAACAAGCAAAGCAGCCAGGACTCAGTCAGACACACGGCGCAGCCAACTCTTTGTTTTCACCAACAACTATCTCTTGCATCACCCTGTCTCTCGTTAGTATGCATCCCCAGAAAATGATCCCTCACCTTTGAGTGGCGACACGTCCCAGTGTCCAGATGGTCGTCCAGAGCAGCCGCTTCGTCTCTGGAAGCGCCGTCGAGTGCTGCTGAGATCGACTGTCACCAAGGGCAGCACACTTTCTTATGAACAATGCCATTTGATCTCCCCAATCAACAAAAATAAAATACAGCTTCTTGTTTTAAGTGTTACTCACTCGATATGTTATCAAAGTAAATTGACTAGTTTCACTCATTTGTACCTGTATTATGAAGTCAGTCACACTGACCCTCATATCAATAACACTTTGTTTTGTTTTGCAACAACATACAGTGGGTGTATACTGTACGAGTTGCTCCTGAAGATTAACACATGACGCAATCAAGTAAGTGGGTCAAAGGCAAAATGTTGTGGAATGTCAAACTCTAAATCCCAAGACTAATTTTTTCACAATCTTAAAAAAAAAAAAAAAAAAAAATCAAGCAAACCAAAAAAACAACACTATTTACTATTTATGTTTTTCAACTGCTTTTTACAAATTAAGGAACAATAATACATTTATTATTAATAGTAATAATACCTTCATTTTTTAAAGGAAAATAAAGGAAAAGTTAACTTAAACTACTCACTCTCCTACACCAAAGTCCATACAGCTAAGTTTGTGTCACTTGGGTAAATCCAATTAAAGGATTCCAAACACTAAAGTCACAAAGTTACAAATTTGAACTTACCCAAGGTGGCAGCAGTGTTTTAACAACTCCTGTGTGCTGTGATTTAAAATTGGTGATTTTCTCTATGGACTTTGGTGCAGGGAACGAGTGGTTTACAAAGTAAACACAAACTTAAGTTTCCAGTCAGAAAAGGTGTGAGATCCAGCAGTGAAGATATTCTTTAGATACTGTGGAATTAAACAGGTATATAATTTTTAAGCAGGTGGTTAAAATCAGTTTTTTCTTGTGTACCTGCTGACAGCCATGTTTTCAGGGAGTGTCTGGTTCCTGGTCGATGGCAGTGAACACGGTGTAACTCGTACTACCACACTTGTCAAGAGGGTGTTTTTTATCTCCCTTCAAAATGTTTGTAAATGAATAAAAAAACGTTGTGCACGAGCCTCACAAGTGCCGCTGCCTGGCGCTTTGACTCACCGCGTGTGCAGCATGTTGATGGGGTTGTAAAAGTAGAAAGTGTCCCTAATATGTTCTTGACTTTAACTGCACGCCATACACTATATGACAACCTCATTTAAAGACCCTTGAAGCACTCATTTATGTCTTACATGCCTCATTTAATGGATTGTGGATGCTGAAGTTCCCCTCAGACCCAACAGGGAGCCTCGTGGGAATCTCTGGATTGGCCTCCTGTCCCAGTTTAGTAAATACAGCCTGGAAACAGATGTTGCTGTCGAGATAGCTATCAGAAGGAAGGACAGTGGGCCCAGTGGAGCAGTGCTGGCTGACAAAGGTCATGTTCTGCAGCAGGAGAGTAACTGAGCACATCATCGAGCGCTCAATTTGACCCTTGGTGAGTTATTGTGTTGAGGTGATCTGGTCTGCAGGGAGGGGCTAAGATCACTTACATCCCACGCTACCTGTGGCTCTGGAGACCGTCCTGAGAGAGTCGTTTGTTTTTTTGGGTGTTAAGTCTAAAGGTGTAAATATTATTGTCAAGGGAGAGCTTCAAAGAAAAAAATAAAACTTCTGCTTCAGCTGAGGCCACTTTTGTGTTTTTCTTGAGCTAAATTCATAAAGTGCAGAGCTGCCGTGCATCCCAACTCTCCTCTCCTCCCTGAACCAAGTGTTCCCATCATTCACTCAAGGCTTTACTTAAGCAGAACAGTGGAGATGAAAGCTTAAGCATTCGAGTACCCCCAAGATCCTTTGATTCTCAACCATGAAGTATGTCTCAGGGCTTTGTTCGTTCCTGCCTCTGAAAAATCAGCCAGGAGGAGTGAAGGAGCAGTGGCTTCTCACGCTGGACAGTTTCCCTGAATTCATCGTACGTCGTTTGTTGTTGTGTTTCTCATCCCAGGTCAAGTTTTCTTCAGTTCTGTTTTGCTCCGTTGTTTGACCGTTGAACCGAAAAGCACAGGTACCGCACAGCCACAGTTTGTGTAATCTTACCACGCTTGTTGCTGCAGATAGCACGAGCCGTTGTGGAGCGTTACGGGGTGAAATAGATGCAGAACCACTTGTTTGTGATAATGTGGGGGCTGTTGTGTGTTGTTTTCTCCAGATACAGCACACAGCCTGCTATCATTTCTCTTCTTTTTTGACCACAGATGTTTATTAGCTACGTGCATGCCTGGGAAAGGAAAAAAAAGGAAAAGGTTTTCTTGTTCTCAGCTTTTTGTCAGTTGTGTGGAGATTTGGGTAACAGCTTCTGCTCAGCTTAAGGAATGAGCTCTTGAGTGTGTGCAGACACACTTCATCTCCTCTTCCCGACAGGCTCTCCTCATCAAAAAACGGAGTCCCAGAGGTGGCTGAGGAGCCGCTGCTTGCCTGGACCTTCATGGTCTCAGCTGTTCAGACTCTAGAGTCATCAGGCCTTCTCAGCTGTCTCTTCCTGTTCTGAACCCCCCCTCTCTCTGCTCACCACCGGCAGTATAACCCCCACTAGGACTGACAGCATCTGTCAGTGTCACTCATTCAGCAGCTTTTTGATGTTTGACCTTTTCAAAGGGGAAAGTGCTAAAGCTGTGAACACTCTTTGTTTTATTGTTGAGCTTGAGTGCTACCAGAGAATAATACTGCTCGACATGGCTGTAAATATCCCCTTACACCCTTTTGTGTACAGTATACGACTCTGTGTTGAACAATTTATCATATATGAGCATGTACGCGCTGATAAATTACCTGCAGCACCTCTTCTCACTGACCTTTCCCTTCAGATTGGAAACCATGGACAGACAGAAGAGGCCGGGAGCCATTAAAACTGTTAATGATCCGCTCTGCAACCTGTGCTCACTTAAAATTCGGGGTAGGTTTTTCCGAACGGCGTTTCGGTTGGTCACAGATCTCAAGATTTCCAGACATGAAACAAAATGTCCTTTTTGCTTTCTCTGGATCTTACTATCACGTCTTTTTAAATCTCTACCATAAAATAATTTCTGGATGTTACATACTGTATATGTAGGCATGAAGAAGTCCCTCCACCTGGTTCGGTTTGCCGCTACTCTTGGCGCTTCGTTGAGAAGCCCCGCCTCCTCACTTCTCTTTCCACAGTTCGCCTCCATGTTTTCTCGCATGTGTCTCCTGCCTAGATAAGTAAATTTCTTGACTTCTTCCAGGAGGTTTTTCATTTAACGTGATGGGGTTGTTACTTGTGGTGTTGTCTCGTAGTACTTGGGTCTTTCCTTCGTTTATTTTAAGGCCGATGGTGTTGGATATCCTGTTACGCGTTCTGATTTCTCTTGTGCATCAGCATGAACATCTTCTCCTGGTGCTTTACCGTTCTTAAGCTTTTCTTATTGCTTCTTTCACTTCCCAAACCGTGATGTTGTTGAGGTTGATGTCAAGGTCTGTCTCTAGTGTCCGCACGTGTGGTGGTCCGTTCAAGATTTCGTTAAAGTGATCCTTCCATCTTTTGAGCTTTGCCTTTTCTTCTGTGATGGTTGTTCTGCACCGGGAGGTCTTGGTCTGTCGAAATACAGCCTGATGCTAATGAGAAGACTTTCACCCTCAGTGCTCACGTGGCACAGATCTGTGCCGCAGGCGCACCCGTGGTAAATTGCCGTGGGAATAATACACAACTCCTTATATGGACGTCCTGGGGGTGTGCGTTTATAGGTCACATATGAACACATTTTGTTCATAAAAACGAGCCAAGTGAACTTTGAACTGTGCTGTATTTCCAAGTTTCTCAAATTTTGAGTACTTTTTGCTCAGGTGTATTTATATAGTTGGTGAAAATTGATTCATCTTTTTGGTGTAGGGTTTCCCTCTGTCCTTATTTATTTTTTCATTTGTGTCAGCCACGTTCTGTAAAAATGCCAATCCTGTGCAAACTCTGGACATACATTACTGTGTTGTTGTATGCCTTGTAAATTTCAAATAAAAATCAGAAAAAGCAAGAAGCTTCACGGTGTTGGTGGATAAGACTGTGACTCTTTTTTTTTTTTTTTTTCTCATCACAGGTACTCACTGATCCACAGGCTCCGCGGATCAGGGCAGTCGTTTGTCAAAGGCACGTCCCCTCAGGAGCTCTGCCGAATTTGGCGGTTTTCCTCCAGTGTTCTTGTGGAACTTTTCCTAGAATTACACTCATTCTTGATGAGTGAAAGCATCTAGAGAGGGGGAAAAAAAAAAGAAGAAAAAGAAAAAAGAAGTTGCCTCTCGCCTCCATTCAGCAGCGCAGGCCCCTAATCTCTGCTGGGACAGCCCACTATAAGAAAGGAAAGGCTTCCACTCTCATCAAGCAATGGCCTTGGTAATAAAAGCTCACTGACAAAGGATAGCATTTCATGGTATAAGACGTGCTGCTTTGACTGCGAGTGTGGGCACAGACTTTTAAAGCAAGAAAAATATCTCTTCTGACTTTGGTGTCACCTCGCAAGGAAAATGTGTTTTTAAAACACCTAACTAGATCAAAAAGAATGATTATGAAGCTGCTTAATGGTGACGATTTTGTTCAAATTCAACAATATTCTGTGCTTTGAAACATTGGGGGCGTGTCTGATGGGGGAGCCAAACACACACATTGACTTACATTCACTTCGTGGAGACTAACCGTAACCATAACTACTATGGGCCCCACCTTAACCATAACCTAACACTAACCTCGTGCTAATCATATGAGGTTTATTTATATAGCACGTAATATCTGCAAGGTACTCAAAGTGCTCCACATGAAAAATACTTAGCGCAATAAAACAGTGAGGAAAAATGTTGCTGTTGTCTGTCTTGACACAAAAAGAATCACTTCCTGTGTGTAGCACGGGAAATGTCTCTCAAGACCTCAACGCTACTACACTGACAAAAACACCGAACAGAATTACGTGAACTCATTTGACAACGGTTTGAATTTAACAGACATTTTTGTTTGTTTTAAAAAAAATACGCAATACGGCTTTAAAACACATCAACGTACGTTTTCTTTCCTTAACTTAATGAGTAATTCTGAAAGCTACACTTGTGTTACATTTCAACACAGACCATGTGCAAGCGTCAACACACAGTAGCGTTGTGTTTTGCCTCTAACTGAAGCTGTTTACATAAGATTTCACCGTGAAGTGCTCAAACTAGTTTCAAGTACTCGCCGTTTGCCCAAGTACAAATACAAGTGCAGTTGAATTCTTGTGTCGTATCACGGAACAATATAAAAAACACCATATAAAACAAGGTAAAGTACTAAAACACACACATGAATAATGAAGTGCAGTCATAATAAAATGCACACAATAAAAGATTCACATTACGGGTGTTGTTATGGGGGCAATAAAGTTAAGGACCCAACGCACAGAACACAGACAGGCTGAATGATCAGGTTTAAAGAGTTTAAGGGGGATTTTATACTTGGATTGTTCTGAAAGCATTTCTCCTCTAGATCAGTTCTAGCTTTTGTACTTTTTAAAAAAAATGTTTTTACTTTAAGTATGTTTTTTTGGAAGTACTGTACTTCAGTCATTCATTCTAAATCACATCCGTTACCGAGTAAACAATCTTGATTGAAATGGCCTGAATTTTGCAGAAATCAAAAATAATTCATGCAACAGAAACTTTGGACAGGTGAATTGGCATTAATTAAGGTCCCTGAGTGAGTGAGTAAGTTAAAGCATTTGTGACCTTTGACCCATGTTGACTGATACATTATGTTTACATATTTTTATTTATTTAGTCAGCACTTTCATTTGCCTTTAATTAAAAACAATTCATGTGAGATTTGTGTCCCCTTGTTCTTTTTGAACGACACAAGAAAGAACCCCAACCTTGTTAAAAAAAATAACAAATAACTTTTACTCAAAGTAAATTTTAAACAAGATACTTTTTTTACTTAGACCAGTACTTTTACTTGTACTTCAGTAAAATGTTTTCAAAATAGTGGTACTTTTACTTGAGTAGATTATGTCAGTACTCTTTCCACCTCTGTTAATGAGTCCGGCATTACGGCACAGATCAACCGGGCTGAGACGCCTACAGATGGTGGGCAAAAGCTCCACGCAGTGGTTTGTTTGCAGTGTGCACACCATTAACTTGTAGTATCCAACTGCATTTACCCACGGACCGGTGCGACCAATAGCGCTGTGGCAACAGAAACAACTTTGGTGGAAGAGTCTTTGTTTATACATGTGCTATAAAAAAACAGATGGCTTACCTGATGTGTCTTCAGAATACAAACAGTCCAGTGAATACGCCTCCAGAACACAACTCCTCATCAGTGGCGTCTTCTTATCATCATCAGATATATGGCATTGTGTTTACCTTCTGGAGAAAATAGCCTACAAAATTCTGACCCATCACAAAACTGCTTATAAGCATGTCGCATTGAGGGCCTGTTGAGCCTGGACTACAGTGTGGAAACTAACACATTACTCCCTGAATTGGAAGCAAATACAGGTATGAAAGCACCCCAATTAACAGAAATAATGACAAGTAGCTTAACCCTTTAACACCGAGCGTATCGCAGGCGGCACAAGTGCACTTTGCATTACCGTAATTACACAACAAATTGTGCTGTTGGAAAAATTCCAACGGTTCCTGAAAGCTGAGAAGTTGCATGCCAACTTGGTTATTGTAGTTATTACGGCAATTTCACTCACGCTGTTGCAGGAAGCTGGAGAATCAGCGTCTTTGTCACCAGAGTGGATAAACGCGTGCACATAGTTTCCATTTTTTGGCCTGTTTTTGGGCAAAAACTCAAACAAATTTTACTTTAAATATGTTCTATACTGTTCAGATTTAACACACAAAATCTGATCTTGATTTTTAAATCAAACTTTTTGTTTTTATTCATTTCATATATTTAACATGCTGTAAATTGTAAATTACTGCCAGATATTTAAAGTTATTCTGGAAAAATGGGCAAAAGCACTTACTGACAGGATATTTTCTGGCCCATTTATGGTTAAAATAAGCCTGGAAAAAAAAGTCTGGACGGACATTTTGAGGCTTAGATCTTAAAGGGTTATGGTTGGCTGGGCAGGAGGAGAAGTGCAGGGAGGTGGATTTCCATGCTGAGAGGCTGAGGCGTGGTGGCAACACAGGAACTCTGGAGAACTGGACCAAAAACAAATCACACAAAAAAGCACAAGAAAAGAAGCTTTAACTCTGACAAAAACAGACTGAATTCAACAATGATCATGTTGACTAGACGTGAACCATCACACTGGGTAGCGTGGTGAGCGTGGCTGGTGCAGGATGACAGCAGAGCAGGACTGGAGTCTTGGCGAGAAGATGAGCTGCAGGTGAGTTGTGAAGGAGGGACTTCAGGATCCAGGTCAGACATGCCCACAGAGCAGACACACACACACACACACACAAAGACAACCAGAGAGGAGGAGCCTACCTAACAAAGGGCTTATGAAATACTGAACGTTTCTCAGACTGCGCATGAACAATGTATAAAATATCAACATTAAAAACAACTTCACCGTAAATCTCCCTTTGTATTGTGTTGCCATAGTAATACAGACAAAGCATGACTGCATGCTTTGCACAACAACACTGCAGCACTAGTCTCACATGTGCTAAATCCTTAATCCACCACAGTTACACTGTCATCTTTTACAGTTTTTATGTTTATTGAGGGAAAAAAAGGCAGCATTCGGTCTTTACCTTTCCCCTCAGAATTCTAAGATTAAAGTCCGTTTTGAGGAAATAAATCTGAATTTGTCCCAGTGCTACAAAACAAGTTTTCTCAAGAAATAATTACAAAAATGTACAATAACCTGCCAGAAAAAAACAGTTTTTCCTCATTAAATAATGATCTTTTATTGCAAAAAGCAGACTGAACAGACTGTTGAAGTAACCCTGTACTAATTATCAGGAAGAGGCGACTGAGTTGGTGTTCGTTTCCCAGAAACATTGAGGAAAATATTTAAAATTATGGCTTCGTAAAAGAAAAGGTTATCACATTTCAGTTTCTCAGAATTCAAAAATGCCAACCAATTTGGAGAAGAACATTCCCCAGTGCACAGTAACAATACACCGTGTGTGTGTAATGACCTGACCATGACCCGGCACTCCACTCATTTACACTTCACACCTGCTGCAATAAGTACGAGTGCGTGCTAATTTGTTGTGTTTTCTGTGAACCAGTCTGCTCTGGTGCAACACAGCTAGTGGCCTAGTTTTCATGAAAACAGCCAAACAAAGCCAGAGGACGTTTCGGTAAATAGCCGTAGCCCCAGGAGCCGGTGGCGCTGGCTGTCCTCTTCTGGTGCTGTTGCTAGGAGACAGTGGGTCTAAAATCTGGCTTTGACAAGGTGCACCTGCTTCGCGAGGTTCTGGCACACTCAGTTTTCAGCACGTTTCAACACATGAGCGGGAAAAAAAAAAACGACAAAATACAACAAACTGATCTGAGCAGCGGGAATCTGGAGGAGGGAAAGTTACTTACTGTTTTTTTCTGTCCTGCTTTCGGTGATTAGATAATTGAGCTGAGATGAGTATAACATCTTCACATGTGTGTGTGTGTTCACACACACGTGCAAACAATTGTATCCGTTTATATTTCATAATGATATCGTTTATATCATTATACCGGGACACCTTTATCTTTTGGCCAAGAAAGCATTGTTTCGAGTCATATCGTCACTTTGTTTGCAAGAATCCATGGCAGGATTCTGTGGGTGGAGAGGTTGGTGGTAATTAAGACGCCGTTTGTGTGAATGTGTTGAAAATATTGTTTCCCTTCACTTTTAGATTCTTATCACGGGCTTGTGAGTCTTTCTTAATATTGAAGGTAGATTCTTATGGGGACTGAGTTTTTGCCACAGAACTCGTCGAACTTTGGATCAACCTATAAGAATAAGCATCAGGTTTCATGTTAGATAAAGCAGAAGGCAAATGATAGTAAATCATAAAAATAAATGAATGAATAGTTAAAAGCAAAAAATTACAAAATAAAAATACACATAAGGGCAAATCTGTGAGTCCTTCCTGTGAGTATAATTGCACTCTTGTCTTTATCTTTTTATCTATTTATTATTGTTCATTTTATATTTCTGTCATATTTATTTGCTTTTGACCAGAACTAAGTTCTCAAAGTGCAGTATAAAAGAAAATGGTTGGGAAATAATAAAATACTGACTTCAACCGTTATATAGTTATATGACGGCAATTTCATGAAACATAATTATGTTCACATGAGCTGAATTCATTTGAGTGTCACCAAGTATTTCCATTTTCACCTTTATATTAACATTTTATCTGGATTTCCCTTGACTGTTGACACGATGAAGAAAGAAAAAACAATGCTTTAATCCCTTAAATTAAATCCCATTCACAACCAGGACACAGCGCTCAAAAGCCCCATATCAGACAAAAACACAGCAAGCAGTTGAAACACTATCACAGTGACATGTAAATAAGTAACGCCGTGTTACGTGCACTCACATGTACAGTACAGTATCTGTGGTGTGCAGAAAACACACAATGGCAGCATGTGATCCCGGCGATCGAGTTGCCCCCATGTTCTAGTGCACAGTGCAGATAAACACCAGCTCCCCAAACCACAGACTGTGCGTAAACACATGCTGTGTGAGCTTAATAAAGGACAAAATGCAGCCGAAGCCAACAGTTCACAGCTCATATCCTGTCGGTCTGTGAAGATGCCGAAGGAAAAAGGGTCAGTGGCATTATAATTCACAGACATCTCATGCTGGATGTGAGCTGAGGTGTTAAAAGCTCATACAGTGTGATTATATAACTGGAGGTTGGGCTGTAGGGGAACGTCCAGTCACTCCGCTGCTGACCAGTCAGCTGGGATCTGACAGCTGCCTGCTGAGCATGAATGACTCTCTATTTTACACGCCGTCGCGCAGGAAAACGATTCATCATTTTCTAATATCATTACACCATTACCTTTTTGTCAGCTGGTTGAAACAACAAACTCCCCAGACAGACCTTTCTTTTGTCTGAAGAAAGAGGAACAAGCTCCTCACTGTACATCACATGAGTATAAAAATAGCACGGGAGCATCACTCCTCTGTTAATCTCACTGGTGCCTTTGTGCTGCGATGTGTGTCGGCCTCCTTCTGTGCGACTGCTGGTCTCCGCCGCTCTGTGCATGTGTCAGACTGGAGCGCCTCCAGCTCCAGTCTGGAAGAAGATCAGCTGAATGATAGAGTCTGTTCCTGGGAACCGAAGCCAACAGCCAATAAACACCTCCATATTCACACTCTGACCTGCTGCGCTGTGGAGTGTTAATTGTGCTGTGGGTCATTAGGCAGAACACAGGCATATCTCTGACCTGGCCTCTTTGGTGGCTTTGACCTTCTGTTGGACATTCTGTACTAATACTGTATGTACAGCACTGATCACCTTTTAATGAAACCTTGCTTTAGTTCATGCAGGATACAATAGTCGTACGTCCCATCTGTAATCAGCTGACAGCCGGCCGAACGCAATCTGTTAAGGCCCCGGTATACTTCTGCAGACCCTGGTTTGCCCGTACGTCAGGGTCCTGTAGTATCTGACTTCACCATTAGGTGGCGGTACAAGGATGCAGGGAATAGGACGCATTCCTTCCAAAGAAGAAGAGAACGATGCTACAGCTCCCTCGGACACGTCTGGTGCGAGGGGCTCAACACCTCGTCAAAGGTGTCAGCCGGTTCGATGGTTGCCAGGTCGAGGCTCGGATGGCTATCCTTGGCGACTACTTCTCCTGTTGTCGAAAGGTTTTTTCTGTTAATACTCCACCCACTAGTGGGGTGGGAGTTCAGTTCTCGCATGTGCTGTCCATGCACACCCAATAGCGCTCTTTGCGTGTGGTCCCGAAATTTGGGCTGCACACGGAGCAAAGGCGCTGCACGGGATAAACGCTTCTCGTCTCCACCCACCCCTGCACTGCTGCTGTATAGACACAAACGCTCATGAGTCAGGTCTGATAGTTTTGCTTGACACATTTTCAGAGAAAGGGCGTGGCACAAAAAAAAGTTACGTTGTTTCTGTTCACGAAAACCAAACAGGCTGAATATTAACATCAACAACAAAAGTTACATACTGAAGCTTTAATCATTCATGAGGCATTTGAAATTAATCGCAATGACTAAGATATCTAATTACATCTGTACAGATGTGCTTGGTTTTTCTTGGTATAAATTGTGTCAAAATTGGCTTCTCTTTTGCACAAACAAATTTCCCCCTTCATCATCACCTTCTTCAGCTCCAGCAGGAGGTCGCTTTAAAGTGGAGGCAATTTCCCCAGTGATGCATGTTCCAGTGACAGGAAAACTGGAGTATAATTTCCTTTACTGGCTCCCATTAACAGTTACCACACACTGTTAACCATCACCAAACCTGGTCTTCACAGTCCAAACTGCAGCGGGTCATTAGGGCTGCACACGGAGAAGGATTCACCCCCACCATTCCCTTTAAAAAAAAAAAAAGAAGTGGATTGAGGGTCAAAAAGCAAAAACCATTTTATGACCTCTGAAAGCCCTCACAGGGATTTATATTTTTTTACGAGCTCACTCCGGTCAGTGGGCAGCTCCATTTAAGATGCTCAGTGAGGCAGATGGAGAGACAGAGTACAGTAAGTCTTCAGGGAGGGAGAGCGGGACTCGTCCACTCTGCTCGTCTGACGCGTCTGTCTGGGTCGGAGTGTTTGGTGGACGGAGGACGTTGCCCGACGGCCATTTACTTCTCCAGTTTTTTGGGAGAACAACATGGTGCCCCATCACAAACTTGTGTGCTTGTTTTTTTTTTTTTTTTTAAAGGCGTGCAGTGAGATGTGAAGTAAAACAAAGATAAGAGCCTGAAGCTTGAGACCTACTTCATGTAATGTTGTTCCTTCAGCTGGTCGCGAACGTGAAGACTTAATGGAAATCGAGTTTTTTGTTTAATGCAATGATACTAACACAGGTTTCTTTTTATGTGCTTATGATTCACATCTTTTGAAAAAAGTGGCCAACATGTAAAACCTAAACAATAAGTTAAAATAAGATAAGAGTTACAGTAGCCCTGCACATATTTTATAATGATGACAATGACACAAAGCACTGTGTATACACACTAATAATCAGAGATTAATGCAAACTCTCCTGGAGATCTGCAAAAATAAATATTAAAAAGTGCATTTGTTTTGTGTGTTACTCTCACTGCTGTTTTACATTATAGTTTATTGCTATTTTTCTCCTTCATAGTCCACTGTGATTGTTGTGAAAATCCAAGCCGTGATTTCAGGGTTTCAAACTTTAAAAAGCCACAGTACATCAACTCATCTCTATGAAATCCATCACCTGTCTGCTCCGAATGACAACGTGATGCCGAAAAACAGCAAATACTCTCAAAATATGACAAAGATATAACATTAACCTACCTGTCCAGTAGAAACAGAGCCCCCATGGCATCCCTTTGCAGCCCTTCCTGGCCTTTCAGTTATTTCACCACCATGCAAACGCAGCACCGATGTTCACTCTGGTCTTGGATCGCTCTGCTTCAGCCTTTTATTTTTCAAGGCAGTAAAAAAATGCTCCAGAAAACGATCTCCCACCGTACCTTTAAAATAAAGAAAGACATTGAGCAGTAAATACCTTAAATGATCAGTGTTTTAATAAAAGTTGTGCTTAGTAAGAAAACATTTCCAACCAGTGAGGTTGAATTTGGGTAGAAAATTAAGCTTTTGTTTTGTATGCTTACTTTTAAAGTTAATTCTTAATTGAGATATGTACAAGAATGTCATTGCAGAACATTAAACTCTCTAAAGAAAAGAAAGAAGAGATAGGCTTGTGTATTTCCCACAAACTGATCCTCAGACACTTGTGAGGCTGAATCATTGCTGATGTTGCTGAGAAAATGGCTGAAATGGACATTTAGCAGTTAATGCAAAGTCTACCATCAACATCCTCATCATCATAATTCAGCATTTTATATTCTGTTGTCTTGTGTGAGTCTCTCACCCCCACTATCAGGAGAATGAACTGTTGAATAAAAGCACAAAAAGCAAAGATATAATTTGACGTTTCCATTCATGGGTTGAGCCTTCGGGGTAATGTTCACCAAATGACAGATCAGCGATGTTAAAAGAGACACGTGGAGGCTTGTTGTCAAAGGCCACTCCCACATCCTCTCTTCAACACTGTGGCAAAGCCTTTTAACCTTGAGTTCTTCCACACCAAACAGTATTTCCATCACACGGAGCAGATTACCCTGGTGGTTTGCTCTGATGTCGCAATCAATCGCCCTCTGCAGCGAAAAGGGACGCAGGCTGAAATCAAAGAGTGAGCAGCTCAAATTCATTAATGCCAAGTGACTCATTCACTCTGAACATCACGTTTGTTTCGCACAATTCACAAAATAAAATGTACATTATGTTCTGGAAACACTATAAAAATCAGAGCATAATTACACTCTTGTCCATGTTTTTAGATTCCAGCAACATCAGGACACAAAGTGATACAGGGACACACGATGGTGCAGTGGCTTGCATTGTTGCCTCACAGCAAGAAGGTCATCTGTTCAGATCCCGGTTCTACTGAGGGCCTTTCTGTGTGGAGTTTGCATGTTCTCAAAACATTGAGGATTAGGTTAATTGGACACTCTACATTGACCTGTCCAGGGTGTCCCTGGGATTGTCTCCAGCCCCCTGCGTCCCTCATGTGAAGAATGGACAGATTGATCCATGAAACTTGAAGAAGAGATGAATATAATGTTAGTTTCAGTGGTCTATAAGGAGAATGTCTCAGGTCACTGCTCCCTACTTGGCTATGTTATGGTTTCACATTCCCCCTTCGAGGTCTGGGCTCGATGCCCGGAGAGGAGTGAAATCATCCACGTGTCTCCTCCTCCTGCTCATCTGCTCACCTGCCAAGTAGCTCCTCATTCCTCAGGTTCCACTGAGGTCACTCACAGGATCCAGTGGAGATCGCAGCAACTCAATAAGTCAGCAGTTCTTCACCCACTGAGCTGTCCGTGTAGTACGGTGCTATGGATGACCACGACCTCTGACCAAGTGAGAAGACATTTCTGTCCAGATCTGCTGACTTTTGAACGAGGGTGACAATATTTTGACCTCACGTGGTCCACGCTGATGGTCCTATTTCCAGATTTGTCTTCTCAAGTTCCAGGAGTTATCGAGTCAAGTTGACACTGCAAATGTCTTAAAGTCGGAATAAAACTCATCCACTTTTTCTAAGGAAGTCACACATCCTCACTCACTCTCACACATCTTCTACCGCTTTATCCTCAGCATGAGGGGGGCGCTGGTGCCAATCCCAGCTGACACAGGGTCACCAGTCCATCACAGGGACACAGAGACAAACAACCATTCACTGTGCCAGTCAATTTAGAGTGTCCAATTTGCCTAATCCCCAAATCTGCATGTTTTTGGACTGTGGGACTGACATCCCTAATCCTGACAAAGCCAATTATCAGATTGAAAAATGTAGTTTTGTGCTGACTCAGAGATGCATGCAGCAAAAGTTGAGAGCGTTCAATTTTTCGTGTCCCTTCTTTGTTGGTTTGTAGAAAGCCTCGTCTTTAAGACACAAAACACACATCTGTTAAGGTTGCCATAGAAACCTAATGGTGAGTTCTGTAAAGCAAGCTATAAAACACATTTATATAAAAGGCTTATTATACGGCTACGAAAAGCAAATGATTTAGATTTTAAAGCAATAGTACCAGGCTGATTTTTAAATATCTTTTTACCGAAATGGATACAGGCGTAATGTCACAGCTCGACAGAAGAAATCAGCGAATGAAAAACTGTTAAAGTTCTTGTTCACCTCCAGAGTAACTGTGGTCTAAAACACAAAGGTTTTCCCTCCTTCCTGCTGCACCTGGTGCAGTAAATGTAGATTTTGTCAGGGAAAAGTGAGACGTCCCCCACCGAGAGACGAGAAGCGCGTTTAAAGTCTGCGTTAATGAGCGGAGACGGGCGATGAATTCATTAGCTGCAGCCATTAGTGAGCTTATTACAAAGTCTAAATTAGAGACTGAGTCAGTGTTAAGGCATTAACGGTTTGCCTCCCGTTAACACGCGGGGAGTAAATCAAGTGCTTACACGGAGACAGCGGTATATGGGCGGTGAATTAATCAGACGCGTCCGAGCGGGAATGATCAACGTCTGCGTCAGAGGCAACACAGACAAACGCTTGTAGTTTGTAATTGTGACATTTTCAATTTAATCTAAAACTGAGAGGACTTTGTTATCGTGTCCGTGCGTATTTATAACACTCGCGTACGTGTTCTAGTGCTACACACGTGTTTAGATATATGAAACACAGAGGTTCATGATAATGAGTCTTTTATGAATCATCGAGCAGTAGTTGTTTCTCATTTGTTCCTGAATTTCTTTTAGATCGCGGCACGATGTTTTCCTTTTTTGGGATCTTTTGGCCGACTTCACTTTGTCTGACAGGTTCTATTTAAGTCGTCTCTTGATTCAGTAGGTCTGGCAGTAATCAGGCCTGGGTGTGGCAAGTGAAATTTACCACAGTGACCTCATGATTTTACATGTAGGTCATGTAGGTTTGGATAGTTTTTTCCCCATAACAAATAAACCCCATAACAAATAAAATCATCACTTAAAAACTGCATTTTGTGTTTACTTGGGTTATCTTTGTCCAATATTTAAATTTGTTTGATAATCTGAAACATTTAAGTGTGACAAACATGCTAAAAAATGTCCCAGATTCGCTATGGTGACAACTGGAGAGGGAGAAGCCGAAAGACAAAGGATTATTAGGGCCCGAGCCACGAATGCCAGGGGCCGAAACGGCTCTTTGCGGTCATGTTTGAGAGGCTTAATGTGTATAGAAACTCTTGAAACTTTGCATGGAGGTCAGGTTTGACAAAAATGCGATATTGGCATAGTTCATGGACCCGTGTGTTTCTCAAGGGCTCTATAGCGCCCCCCCAAGTTCCACCAAATTTCCCGAAACTTGGTGGGAAGATGTTTTAGACCAAGATGAACACAAATTTTGGAAATAAATGAGCGAACTCGTCTGAGCACATTTGTTGCACAAATTTGTGAGATTTACTTTGACAATCCTTTCTGAATTTTGATTCAAACCGATGAAACTGCACAGTTAAAATGTAAAAAAAACCCTCAACCATGTGAACAGCAGTGTAAAAACAACTTCTAAGCTTTGGCCTCCACATGGTGAATAAGTAAGCCCCACAATGATTAGTCCTCACCCTAAGCCTAGACCTTATATTTCCTTTTTGCACAAAGCTGAACTTAATTTCAACCAGATTCTCACATTAATTTCATTTTTTCTCCAAACTCTACTTTCATCTTTGAGAATATGAACTCTTGTTGCATCAGCTCTTCTAGTTTTGCCTTGAAAGCAAAGGGTTAAAGAACCTGATGACACGGCCTGATCCATAATCTACAATAATCTACACTTCCCCTCCTTTTCTTCATGTTCCCCGACGTAATTAAGGGGAAACATTAAGAAAAAGAGGGGAAGCGTATAGGTCACGGTTCAAGCTGTGCTCGTCTCAGGCTCTTCAGGTTTTCTTTTTTTAACCCTTTGCTTCACACTTGAGAATCCTTTTGTTTTTAAAGGAAAAGGTTAAAGAATCTGAGACAGACACAGCTTGATCCGTAAACTTCACTTCCATTTTTAGTCCTAATGTTTCCCCTGTAAAATCAGTGGATCTTCAAGGGGTTTCTTTGGCAAACACCCATCCATATTCTCAAGACATACTGTATATTGATAATTTCCTACACTTTATAATCATCATTTTAAGGGAAATACACAAGGAAACTAAAGAATATATGTATATTTTTAATCTTATAGGGACTCCTTGGCTGAGAACATCATCTTTAAATGTTTCCCAGTATCTGAACTCAGTGTACGTTGGCCAGATGTTAGTTTGTTTGGACCACCACAGTTCAGACCAGTGACACCAGGAGGAGGTGCAGCACTTAGGCCAATTATCCCAGCAGGAAATGAAGGGCTCCTATTATTAGACTGATGTAGCAGAATGCACACACACACACACACACACACAGACAGAGGGAGAGAGTTTCAGTAAATTGTTTTGTGTTTACTTGATTGTTGGGTGTCTAAGTTTAAACTGAGAGCAGACATGGCCGAGAAACGTGCGACTCCTTTCAACAAACATTGATCAAACATGAGGTTTCCCGGATTTCCCGTCCTCAACATTAATAGAAAGTGGATAAAGTTGTTTCACATTTGCATAACATAATGAGAACTATTCTGGGGTGTGTTACAAGATGCACTGTTTAACAGGGGCGCTGCACTGTAATACATGAATATATACATATATACATGAAATACACGCTGCAATTTTCTTTTAATCTGTTTTTTCAATTCTGTGGAAGTACATGAGCAAATCACAAGACCTGATTGCTTGCTGGTATCAGATATTTTTGAAAAACGGATGCCAAAAAAGACAGTTTAATTCCGTAAAAATGTCACTTTATGCTTTAATGATCATCTCAAATGCTTGAAAGCTTTCAAATGCAAACTTCAGGAATCTTTTGGAAAGCACCAAGACGGAATTTGCAAAAAAACTGTAGCCCCAGTAACGTAAAAAACAAATGTGAAACTTAGATAAATAAATGGGAAACCAATCAATCTGCAACCCTATGCTGTGACTGAGAAGGTGACAGTGGTTAAAAGTGTTCAATGACTAAAAGTAAAAGAGGCAAATAAATGTTAATAGGAGTTAATAAAGCAAACAACCTTATTAGGTTGCATAATGGAGACGACGAGCATGTCTCAATAACACAGAGGGAGGTCGTCCATGAACAATGAGGTCAATCACCAACAGGGTGGAGACCTCCTGACCGTGACCCTGACACAGTCATCCACATCAAAAAAAATAAAAATGTAGACATACACTGTAACAGAGGGAGGGTTTTTCAGAATAAAATGCACTAACTTTGACATTTAACTGATTTTAAACGTTCACATTCAAAAATAATAACATAAAATACAAAATATGTGTAAAGAAATTAAAAATAAATAAAGGGAAGTGATAAAATGGATATCAGAGTGCGTTACATGAAGTATGACCATTCTTACAGAAATGGCCTTAAGATAAAAGAGAATAGGATCCCAAGTTTTGTCAGAGCAGCTCCTCATACAGTGTAAGAAAGATATCAGATATTTTAGCCAAGAATTGAGGGATGGAGGTTTTTGGTCTTTCCAATGAAGCAGAAATATGCAGACGGACTGTAAGAGAAGAAAAGGCAAGAATATTCCTCTCCTTTGAGATGAAACAGGTACATTTTTCAGGGTCAAGGAGATTAATGGGCTTTTTGCAGAATGGGCTGAGCCTGAGACAGGAAAAAAAACATATGGGTAGATGATGATTTTTATGCTTCATGATTTATATTTATTTCATACTCCTTGATTGAAAATGAAAGACATCAACCGCAAGCAGCACGAGAGAAAAAGTGTTCTTCTTACGCTGATCGGAAGTTGGAACGGGGAGGGACTTCACCTCGGAGTTGACTGCCTTCGTAAAAGCGACGTATCTGTATCAATGCAATATTTTACACACACAAACAGAATAGCAACAGATCCACAAACAAAAATGAATTAGTATACATGTGAAGAGCAAATAACAGTAAATTAGCAGAGTTTTTATCATTAAAGTGAATGGCAGTCGTCTTGGAACACTATGGAAATCTGGGACATTTCACAAAATTACAGGAACTGGAACAGGAACGCACAAACAAAGTCAAAACATCAAGGTCAAAGTCAAATCTGCTGCTTCTAGCTGTGTACTTGAATCACTGACTGCATTCAGTGGTCCAGTTGCACTCTGGGTAACGTGGAAATCCACTTTTAGAATGTGTTTAAACTTTATCGATTTAAATCATTTTAAAAAACTGTCCTTTGTGCACATTACTTTATATTAGTATACTTAAGCCCAAAATGACTTTTCAGGATCTGTGGCACAAATAATAGTTGTTGATCTGAACCTGTCGGGCAACTCTGCCCTCAGGCCAAGGTTAACAATGTGCCGTTTCATGTCCGGAACAAAAGAACCGAGCTAAATCCTCCTCATATGTTCACGTTGTGGACATTCCAAGCTTTTCCCCTGGTCATTAAAGCTGTCTAGTAATGAAACTCAAGCCTCACCTTGACTCATGGATGGTCCCAGTAAAAAAAAAAAAAAAAAAAAAGCCACTCAGGATGTGCTTAGAAAGTGTTTAAGAGCGCGCACATGTGCACACGTGCACTCGTCGAGTATTTCTTTTCATCTCGGGGTGAAAATGTTTCAGGTTGCCATTCTTGGAGAGCACCGTGCTCGCCCGCGGAGAGATATGATGTCCATGCATCGATCAGTCATGTGTGCACAGCGTCTCCCTGCAGCTACACCTCGGTCAGGATACCTGGACTTCACACCGCGTCTTTCCCAGCTACTGTGTGTGTGTACAGAGAATTCCTTAACTAGCTGATTTATTAGGCAACACAAGCATCGTACAAACCCAAACCTCATGTGCACTAACCCCGGCTTTCTCCTCGAGGCTACTCTTTTCCGGCCTCTCATGCCCCTTATAGAAAAATGCAGAAGGTTGTGGGGTCAGCAAATTCATTGCAACGAAGGTGCTACAAGCGGGAGCGACTCGTTTGATCTCAGCAAGGTGCCTGTCTCAAATAAATTAACCAGCAATCAGGGCTATTTAGTTTGGTTGGGGGCCATTTGTGCAGGCATCATTAACATGGCCAAATTCAAGTATTTATGGGGAAACGTGTGCTTTGTCCTCAGTGAAACTCTTTGTAGAGGCTAAACGTGCAGTGCAGGGGTCCTGCTTCAAATTGCTGTGACTCAGTACCCGAATGATGAACTTTCACGGTAAAAGTATAATAACTTTTTTAATGAACACATTGCAGAGGTAGGTGGTGTTTCTTCCACTTCAAAAGCCCCTCGTTTCTCATATAAATGAAAGGCGCTCATTGCAAACAGGAGCCGCTGCTTTACCGTTTGTCTCAACACATCAGTCACTTTGTAGTCGATAAGGGCCTTGAGTTGAACCGCTGTGTCATCATTCAATACAGATGCTTAGTGCTCTTGATTTTTAATTTAAAGAACAGAGAGACGTTTACACCTCCAGATAAAAAGCTGGGTGCTATAAACAAACACCACCACAGACATACATTCTATACGCTACCACTCTAAACCTGAGACCACACTTCCTTCCTTCAGCTGCCTCAGTCACGATCAGAATGGGAGGTTTTTACACCCCCTTGCTTTCTTAGTTCCAACCATTTTTCTGCCGTCAGTGGATTATACATGGCCTCCACAGGGAGCTGCTGTGAAGTCATCCACCAACACACCATTACAGGTGGTCAAACGCGTCTGACTGTTCGCCCACGTCACGGCAGCAGCAGCAGCAGCAGCAGCCGCAGCCGCAGCAGAACGCAGGGCTGTGAGATTTCTGTGAGCTCAGGCAGAGGAGGTTTCCATGCTGAGGGCGGCTTCGGCTCTGAAGTATCGTCATCTGGACTTCCTTCCAGGTTAACCATGTGTTTACCGCAACAATAGACGTCCTAACATGTATTGTGGATTAAATAGAAAGAAAAAACATCAATTACCTCTACCTCTACATTTTAGCGTCTAATCGAAATATCTTACCAAAAACTGCTCTATCAAGTCTTCATCTTTGTTTTGTAGATCTCTTTGATTGTTTTTACTCACTTTTCATTCATACATACAATAAACACATTTGCACAGATTTGCTTTTATAGTTGAAACATTCACCAATCGGTTTCCCTCTGTAAATAGAGTATTTGTAAGTGCAGCAGTTTGACACCGTGTTTTTAAAAGTGCTACTAAATAAAGAACAAAGAACAGTCACAACAGCTCTTTTATTCAAAAAGACACAGCACGTTTACATGCATGTTAAAAGTCCAATTTAAGTCAGACTAAGAAAATAATTTGGTTTCCCTAATGTAAACCCATTAGCCCAACTAAAATTGAGCCAGTCTTAGTCGGACTAACATACATGGATAATGTGATTCATAGTCTGATTACTCCTGCATGCATACGCTTAGTCGGACTGGAGTCGAACTTGTCGTTCTGCCCACGCACCAAAATACTTCCCGAAGTAGAAGACGTATAAACTGCGGCAGCGGCGAATAACACAGCAACCAGGAAACGGATTGAATACGCAGTAGCTTATAGAGAGATACAGCGCCACCTACGGAGAGGGAGTCAGACAATGTACATACACTACAAGTGGTCCGAATGCCTGTCGAAGTCGGACTACGGCCTTAGCTCAATTAAACTGCATGTAAACGTACTGACAGTTGCACTACTGACCCTTGTGTTACTTTCTTTTACAGAGACATTACTCAAAACATGGTTAAAAACATTTCCTGTCATCAAGGTCAACACTATGAAGACATCTTTCTATTTTGGACAAAGCTGTAAATGACAAAACAAAAGTGAATCATTACAGATATGTCTGAGTAAATTCTAGACTTCTCCCACTGGAAGGACTTTCATTTAATCATGTGGCATTTTAAATGTTGGTAATATGTGACAAATATGTCAAACATTCTGAATGTTAATGAGTAAAAAATGTTTACAGTGCATCAAATGAACATAAAATGATGATGAATCAAATGTAAAACAATCACATCGAGTGGAATTGTCCCCATGGCCTGGTGATCGGCAATAGGAAGCGGCTCCCTGTTGAGCATACCAGAGAGTCACAGTTTGAGCCCTGTGGCTCCAAGGGATGTTTGTCTTTCATCCGTCAAATGCCATAATTTCCACAGCACCGGCTGCGGCTGCTTGTCCTTTTCTGCATAACTGTCTCCTTCTGCTCTGTGGGACCTGCTGATGTTGTGCAAATGATTTACAGTGGCGGAGAAAGACTCAGACTAAAACTGGACACCACGGGGCCCCGACACCTTTTTGAAGATAAATATGTGATGGGAGTATGTGGGAACGACAGGGTGGTATCTCTCATGAACATACATGACTCATGACCATAAATACCCACGGACACTGGCATGTGTACGCCACCATAGGTGTACGATGTCTGCTTGTTGGCGGGACATGCTTATCTATGTGTATTTGTGACTGTGTGTTATGTACTGTAACATAATCCAGTAGAACATCTCCGGATACACACTCTAAAAATGGGGGAAACGTAAGTGCCGTACAGTTTCTTGGAAACAGGAGTTGTTGTGCAGTGTTCTCTGCTAAGTTAGGACACATCTGTGCACGCGCGCACACACAAACAGCTGAGATTTATGAAGCTGTTTTCGTGGAATGTGAAGCGGGCTCTACAATTCCTCGCACAACTCACATTGCAAGTTAAAAAAGACACAAAAGTGCCAAGGGGCCAAAACTCAATTTGTGTCTTGTGTTAGGCTTAGACTGGGTAGTGTTAAAGGTCATTAAAATGATATACAGGGATGTACATGTGTGCTAGACTGTGGGAAAATGTCCACCACAACTAATTATATCTCTGAACATACACATCATCTCAGTGAAAAACATGTGTTAATATTTCTGTATCAGCAGAAAATAAAATAAGGGGTTATTGTAACATATGATTCATGTCTTTACAGACAGGTCGTACACAACTGGTCATCCATGCGCTGATGTAGGCAGAATTATACAACACAAGTCTCCCACAACATGTGTCACATGTAGATGGACAGTTGTGTGTGGACAGGACACAGCGCTGATAAATATAGGAGGTGAAGTGACATGTCCAAATGTGCAGCTGCACTTTCTTGGCAATGATGGTAATTGAAAACCAGTGGGCACTTGCCAGAGTGACACGTGCCATAAAAAAGATGACATACGCAACATTTGAGTTTCCGTGGGCACAGTAAAGGTCATAAATATTTTGATTTCACCAACACCTTTGTCAGTCCAACTCAGATTTCCATCTTTAGGCTCTACCATGGCTTGGTACAGTGGCTCAGAGGGAGACAGGGTGAAAAGCTGGGGCCATGGGCAACGGTGGTGGGTTGATGGTGACAGTACGCCCTGTTCTGGCCCCTCTCCTGGAACAAGGGCCTGCTTGCTGACAGGGGAATGACATCACCAGGGAGGCCCTTTGTCCCCCTTTTCGGGAGCGTTAAAATTTTGCACACAAAGGCTGCGCAGTCCTCCTATCTCCAGATCTGAGTGGATGCAGCACTTTTGAAAATCCCTAACAAGATTAAACCACAGTGCAATCAGCCGTCAGTCTGCACACACTAGCTGCTTCTCAGAACTGACATAGGATCTAAGCCCTGCTGTTTAAACCAAACACACAAGGGCCACGTCCAAAACTATGAGATGTTTTGGATGAAAACAAATTCCTGCCTGGACCAGGATTACCCTATAACAGTCTATATAGGTAATGAATGTAGGCTTAACTTTTTCTACTGTCAGTACTTCCAGAATTTTGCACAACAGAAATATGTTTGAATATGGGATTCAGTGGTAAATGATATCCAAAAAAAAAGAAGATTGAGAGTTTACTATGTATGCCAGGCTAGTTTGACTACTGCCACATTGAGATAAAGTAGTATGTGAATAACAAAAATGATATACAGTAAACTGCATGACTATTGTATGTGTCAGAAGCATTAAAGTTAATGTTAACTACTGACAATTAGTTTGCTTGCTTAGCTAGCTACATAAGTACAAGTTTAGGTAGAAACCTAAAGTTTGTTTTTGTAATTTATCACAAATAAATTCTCAATTTTACACTGTCAAGTTTAGCATTCAAGACGAAAAGGTACATTTCTACACTAAATTCAAAGATGTGGCAAATCCATGCTAATAATGCTAGCTAGTTAGCTAGCTAACAGTTTGCTACTGAGCTAAAAAAAAAAAAGGAAATATTGTTTAATCAAATAATGAATTCAGCATAAAAACCATGTTATATACTAAGATTACTATTTCCAGTTGTGGTTTGCTGAACATTCTTAAACATTTAACAAACAAATGATAAAAGGTTACTTTTTTCCCCCTTCATATTAATCCTAAAACATCCAATCCAAATGAAGAGACATACAGTGCTACTTAGAACGCAGGATGTTCAAAAGACACATGGCAAACATGAGGCAATACTCAATGTGGTTCAAATGTTTGGAGACAAAGGGCGGAAGTGGAGGTTCAGACCTCTATTTATGGCATAGGAGGAACAGTGTGCGGTCCTATCACGTTTACTTCCTGGATACCTGCACTTTCTAACAATCATGATGACACGTCTTTCATCTTTCAAAATACAGAAAAAATCTTTGTCTCACAGAACGGTAATTCAAATAGAGCCATGTTGTAAACACTGTAGATATGAACAAATCCATGTCTTAACTACATTTTGACTATAGGTTCTCATGGCCTGCAGAATGCCTAGGTGCATTTCACTCCTACTATATCACTGTGCTCTTGAGTGGTGTGGATTTCATGTAAATCAAGACCATACAAGCGGCATCCTTCAGCCTCTTTAATTTCAAAGAAATGTCTTTGTTGCTACGATTAACCCTTGCACTGCTAGTCTTCAGAAACAGCTGAGTGGCTGTTGTTGCTGCTGTTGTCCAGATGTAGAGTTGAGAACTCAAAAGCCCATGATGCAAATGAATCGCCGGGATGTGAGCGGCTCGTTCTCTCTGCATCTCCATATGTCAGCATTTCATGTCAGACTTTGTTCCGCTTTCCTTTTCTCTCTCTCTTGAATATCAAATTTTGGCAGTAGGATTAATAACTGTGGGGATTGTGCCCGTGTTGTCTCATCATGTGAATTTCACTGTCACAGACTTTGACTTCTCAGTAAGCCTTTGCGTCACGAGTCGGTGCGGTGTAACTTTCGAAAACAGACCCAAATATAGAAACAGGACAGTGTAAACACCTTGGCATCTGGCCACAGCGATGTGGAGTAAAATGCAGTCTGTGAATGATTCACCCAGTTTCCACGACAATCCATCATTATCATTGTCATCTATATCTATTAGTATGTTTACTGCCACTTTATTGTACTTTTAGTTTATATGTAAGATCTAATTTAATTTCACTCTAATTTAATTCATATTCAACCATATAATGTTTGCAGCTCAAGATCTTTTGAAACAAGTAATCTGCATCAAGGACAAGCCTCAAGCGTTGGTTGGATCTTGTTTGTTTCCAATTTAGAGACAGTTGAGATGATTTTCTTGTAAAGCAAAACCTAGTGTTTTGTACACTTGATTCAATGACGTTGTTTTGACATTCATCCAAATTGAATGACCAAATAATTTAGTTAGAGGAGAATGAGAACGGGAACACAAATAGGTCAAGACAAACATGCTGTCTTTATTCATCACTGGACATTGGACAAAACTTGTCACATCCAATTCATGGGCCACATTTGGCTTTTTGTAATTTAACCCCAGTCTTTTAGGTTAATTGTTGAACATTAGTAAATTAGTGGAATCAACTCCGGATTATTTACACGGTAAGCGAGCGCAAAGCGGAGAGAATTCCCAGCTGAATTAAGAAAAGCCTCAGGCTTCACAGGGTTTAACCTTTTTTGCCTGGAGGTTAACACCACAAGCAACTGCAGTCTAATCTGAGACTTTACATAATTAAAAAGCAAAATATTGGTGCTGCAAAGATCTTATATTACATAGTTTTTTTTTCACTACTGCTCAACGTCAAACACTGTGACATAATAAGAAAACGACTATTGCTTTGAACCGCCTTTTGAAATTCATCCTCTTTGAAATGGCGGAGTAAAAATTTACCAGTTGTGTTTCCTGACGTCGCCCGTGTCATCGGATGAGTGCGCCAGTGAATAGTCAGCTGTCAAATCACTGTGAACAAGTCTTTGAGAAATTACAGCCGTATCAAAGTATGGATGACCTCCCCACCCCTCTGACCCCAGCACAGCCATCTATACATCCAGCGCCGCGGGTCAGACTGGTGTCAAGCCTTGTGGTTCAAAGGTGAGAAGAAGACCAGTGCCATCCTGGAAATTAGAGTGAACTAATTGTCCCCCAGTCCACTTTAATTACAGCTCAAAACAAAAGAAAGTCTAATTCTGCCGTTCCGGGGCCACGACACCAGCCATGAGCGGGGGGCGGGGGGTTATTACGGACGGAAAATTAAATTACACATGCTACACTGCACTGGACACAAAAGGAAATTCCCAATTTAATTAACAAACAAAGACCCTTAAATAAGAAGCATGCACCGTCGGTGGGTTATAACAAGCACAAAGCAATCTTTCAAGGAACATGTTTTTGCATTTATGTTTCTGTTTGTATTGTGTGCGGCGTCAAAATCCACTGAAATGTCTAAATTGGATAAAAATGGTTCACTCTATGATAAGGAGCTGTTCCACATTTTGTGAAACAAACACATTTTCTTGTTGGGCAAGAGGATCAAAACCACTTTCATGTGTATTTAAAACATATTTGATGGTCGAGTGTGTAAGAATTAGTGACATTTAATACTGAGACTTCAGATTGTAACAAAGAAAGGGCCGTTCCACTTCACCATACCTTTCTCATGTGCTTCATGCTTCATAGTTTGCATAGTAATCATCCTCTTTAATGCAAAACGCATGCTCACGACAGCCAAACATTTTTATATTTTGAACCAATTACACACTTACGCGAACATACTAAGAGGTAGTATGTTAAATATCTGCCATACGAAATTTTAAACTCTCGTACAACTTATCAGTATTCAATATTTATATGCAGCCGTTCTAATTGACTGTCAATGCAACTTTATTTTAGCCCGAGCATGCAGTTTTGTTCAAGACTGCAAATCTCTTTTACCTCAACAGACCTCATTGTCTGTGTCAATCACCGCAGCTTTAACTTCAGCCATGTTTATCATTCATGTCCGTCCCAGAGGTGAAACTTGACCCTGATTTAGCAGCTCCTTACCCAGGCTAAACCCCGAGCTCCTATGTGGGAATTGTGATGAGCCTCTCAACATTAGCAAATTAGCATGCTTGCTGCCAGTTAATAGTCCAGGCAGTCTCCTCTGTTACTCCCACTACAGCCTGTCAGCAGCCGGGATCTCCATCTGCAGACAGTCTGGTGCTCCCTTGGTGCAAGGTTTAGAGCACTCGCTTTGATCAGGTGAATCGTCATGCCAATACCTTCATCCTGTCTCCTTTTGTCTCTGCTGCATTTTGGAAACAACTCTGCTAGATAGAGACCTTGGTGTAGTCTTACAAACCCATATTTTATCTCGACGTGGTCTGGCATCGCTGAATATCCGCATTTCTGTGCAGACGAGGTAACATGTGAAGCAGTGAGAGATGCCCTGAGTGCACTTCAGAGTGTAGGGCCTTTTCTCTTGGAAGTGCCACCAAACAGAGGAGCAGGGGAGTGTGCAGAAGTGGTCTGGACATGTTTTGTTGACCTGACCCGTGCAAAATGCTCAAGTGTGCTTTGAATGTTGTAGTGGCGGTTGCCATTATGCCAAATTCTCTGCTCAGAGTTTGCCACCCCAAGATTTGAGCCATGTGCAGCTCCGCAGAACGGCTATAGAATATCGTCCTGCAAGCAATCCCTTCCCAGTGTGAAATGCCTATTTTTGGCCGGACCTTGCATTTTTCTGCGTGGAAAAAAAGAGTAAAATCCTCCTGACAGCACCGTTGAGCAGTCACAGCCAGCTGTTAAGTGTTGTTTTGAAGGACTCTTACTGTAAAACATGTGGCCGGCTTCCTTAAATCAAGTTTTTTTTTTTTTGTGGCCACATAATTGCAGTCTAGACGTGCTTGTGCTTTTTAACATGGATGTGGAGTTACATCTGAATCTACAGATAATATACTGTGCACACAGACTTTTGTGCAGCAAAGACATGGAGTCTGGTGTTTTGGGAGAAGGGGGGGGAAAAAAAAACACAGCAGCATGTGTCTGTGTTATGACTGATTTAGATTTTTGGACTCAAATAGGTGAATGTGGAAAATAAATGCATTCTTTTTCTTGCTCAGCTGGGTGAGGCGATTAATACCACTCTCAAGTCTGTCTGTGGCTGCCTTCAGGAGATGATATGCTAAGCGCCTCCTGAGTTTTATTGATTTTCTCATCTAACTCTTGGCTGGAAGGCAAATCACCTTACTTTTACATTATAGACTACACATTTTGTTTTCATTTTTCAACGCCTGCTGGGTGAAAGTAAACGGATTTCTTTTTTCAAATTGAGTATTTATTGATCCCCAGTGGATCTTTTAAAAGTGGTTACCACAGCCTTCCTGCACATATCAATGGACACACAGTCTATTATGACAGGTGTGATGAAGCAGCCGAGCAGCCCGCGGTGAAACAATCGGAGTATTATATCATATTTTATAAGTCGCCGTAAAAGGTGTTAATCCACTTTAAGTGAGTTTTCACTGTTAATCGTTAATCACTCGGAGATATTTAACGCCCTGTTTTTCCTGTTTTAGCCGCGCACACACTTTGTGTTCCCAGGGTTTTCACGTAAAACAGGCAAACTATGTTGGAACGAGGAAAAAAAAAAAAAGATCCAGACAGTTTACTGCCAAACCACCCAGTTTACCCCCCGATCTGGTCCCATCTCCAGACAGGAAAGGTTTTATTTTAGACATCACAGCTGCAGAGTCAGGTTCGAGTAAACGATGAAGGAGGTGGAGCGAGGGAGGGATGTGAGGAAAATGACTTTCCCATTCATAGTAGAGCGGGGGCAGTGGAAACAATATTTAATATTGCATAATGAAAGTTCATTAACTTGAATATTACTCAGACATGAAAGGGAACGTTATCATAAAAAGTCATTGCTCGAGTTAATTTCCTTATTTTAGAACTTCGCCACTGATATATTAAAAACATATGGATATTCTCAATGGGCAGCAATTACATGTTAGATAATAAATCTGTCCTTGTGAGCAGGATTGTTCATCGGCCTCCGAGAGAACTGGTTTACTGTACACTTACTGTACACTTAATGTACAGGATAAACCAGCAACATATGCCGGGGATATAATCTAGTAGACAGGTGTCCAATAATGACCTCTTTAATAAATCTGCTTCAACTGGGATTAGGTTTAATTTATAGAGGAATAACTTTACGTTTACTGTGGGGAAGATATTCAGCTGTCTCATCACGTACCGTACGTGCACTTCAAAGAACACGCAGCTTGCCCTTTGTATAAGAGGAACAAATTCATAACTGATGCCTTTTAGCCTTTATAAACATAAGACAAAGTTCAATCGCTAATTCTAAACAGAAACAGGTCCATTCTGCTGCTCGCTTTGAAGCCCTGGGCTCCATGGCCGTGTCTTCTTGTACACTCAATGTAAAGGAGAAAGTCCATCAATCAAAGTGTCCTTTTGAGGAGCTTTGAAAGGCTTGATGTTACACAAACATAGTAATTTGACTCATCCTACCTCTAAAGGGGCCCTGGTGGTGTCATGTTGTCTCCTTGCGTTGAGGTTCACAGCAGGGATCTTTACAGGCCGGACCGGGACTCCTGCATCAATCTGGAATTGTCTCCTCGTTTGGAGAAGAGAGGCCTAATGGGAAAAAATGTACCACCTCATCACCACCTCTCAGTTCTGCCATAATGGAGCATCCATGGTCATTAATAGAGCGTACCTCCCACCTCAAGAGTCTCTATTCAGTCTCTGTCATCATTCACGGCCATCACTTCCTCAGAATTTAATGGCTTTGGAGGTCCCTTTTATCCCATTGTCTCTACGCCTCTGTGTCCCTTCCCCATTTAGGAGCCCGAACTAGAGGACAGGCCTGTTAGTTGGGCGTTGAGGGTGACCTCTGCACCCCTTCACCGGAGAATCCTTCAGCTTTGTTTTGGGCCTCTGTCCCCCTTGCCAAGGCAAATCAGACCCCATGCGGGTCACGGAGAGAAGGAGCCACTGGGGGTCTCATTGTCTTCCCATTCACATCATAGACAAGTGGCCCGGAGTGGACATCAGACGCTTCATATAGCCACACACACTGAAGGGACAATGTCCACACTAAGTGACAGCTCCTATTGGGAGAGGAATGCATGTGAATTGGGAAGGTTCAAAGAAGCACACCAGCAAACCAAAGACATGGGAATATTTGATTGCCAAGCACAATTTCTCCCTCTTCTATCTTCCGATGACATTCACACAACAATGAGGAAGATTACAGTCAAAACCATTTATTATAATGTAAAGGTCATGGTATAGCATTGGTAATGCATTAGGAAAATAGCACTGAGGAGCTGCATGCTATATTTTTCTTTTTTCCATGTGCCATACTCAGAATTCCTCAAGGAAACCAGCCACTGATCATCAGGACTGACCAAAAACAAGCTGCTTCCCCTCTCTGTGCTTTAGGGGGCAGGAGAGAACCAGAGGAAAAGATTGGCTAGACCTCACAAGCAGGGCCGAGGGGTCGGAGCAAGTCTTTGGCTGGGTGTAAGATTAGGAGGCAGCTGAGAGAGGGCACGCGGCCGTCCTCCAGTGCACGTTCCCGCCATGGCCTGAGGCCAGGAGCTGGGGATTAATAGACACTAAAGAGAAGGCCTGGTGTTGGCAAGTCACTGGCAATCATTTCCATGCTTTTTTTCTACTCGTCTTTCTGCCGACAATGTGCATTTGCATGCATGCAAATCAGAGTGCAAAGATTAATTTGGAGATGTGTGGCGAAACTCATGCCTCACTCATTAAATCACAGATTCATTCAATTACCCTCTTGGACACTTGGCAGACTTTGCACATTTGCGGATCCATATAAAACGTGGCGTATGTTGCTATTGTGTGCACTCTAATTTATTGAACGTTTCCAAGAGGACTCTTTTCAGTGCGTATTATCGCAGCATATTCTCTGATGAAACCGATGCTGCACATTTTCTCTGAACACTCATTTCCTCATCTATTCTCCAGGGGTAAAATTGTGAGATTAGGACACCAAAACCTCCTGTCGATCCATTGACCAGCGGCTCATTGTCTCATCCCAGGACATATTGCTGTTTTGTTTGCCCTGTGAAAAGCAGCTTATGAGCTTCCTCTTTAGCGAGTCCTGCTGAGAGTTAGAGGTGAACCTGAATAGCTGCCTGTAATAGTCTTTCCTCTGTATGGATGAGGTGCTTTCAATCTAGCTGTAATCACGTCCACCGACCAAGAAACCAGAAGTCCATGTTTAAGGCCAGATAAGTGGCAGCTTTTCTATTATCAGCTGTTGCAGCTAAACAAGATGGAGACAGGTGATAAAGGACTGAGTTAAGAGGGGGGTGAGGGCATAATGTAGTCCTGCATGAGTCATCCAACCTACTTTTTTCGATTTCTTTATCTGGAAGTTGCAGTAGTCATATACACTCACTGGCCACTTTATTAGGTACACAGGACACATAAGAAGGTCGCAGGAGTGGCAGGAGAGGTTGTAATAAGTGGTTATTTAAGTAAATGTGGCTTTTCTGTGATTTCTTCTGGCCATTCTGCTTTAACCTCTGGCATCAGCAAGGAGAGAACTGATGCTCTCTGGACCATTCTCTGTAAACCTTAGAGATGGCTGTGTTTTACATCTTAAAATCCCATTAGATCAGCCATTTCTGAGATTGAAATTGCTGATTAAATTTCAGCAGATCGTGCAAAAACACAATATGCTGCCGTGTGATTGGCCGAGGAGCACGCTTACCTTTTACAGCAAGTAGATCCAGGTTCACGACCCGGTTGGAGTTTGCTTGTTCTCCCTGTGTGTGCATCTCCTCTCCAGGTTCTCCAGGTTTCCTCCCACTGTGCAAAAACATGCAGATTTGGGGATTAGGCAAATTGGACACTGTAAATTGAGCGTAGGTTTGAGTGTGGATGGTTGATTGTCTCTATGCGGCCCTGCTGTGAAGCACTGCGACCTGTGTGTAAGCCGCCTTTCGCCCTAGGTCAGCTGGAATTGGTTCCAGCGTCCCCCCCCCCCCCCCCCCCCCCCCCCCACGACCCTCATGTGGAAAATAAAGCGGTTGTAAATGAACAGGTGGCTGACGAGTGTGTATCATCACTAATAGTCAGAAGCATCTGATATTAAGCTTATAGCAACTTCACCGATAATGATGTTAACAATACAAGCGCTGATTTATGGAAGTCAATTAGAGCCCAAATAATTAATTTTTAACACAATCGAGTCAAGTGGGAGCTACTCACATGTGCTTGTGAATCAAAGTTCAAGAAAATAATGAGAAATGAGAAAGTGGGATATTTGTTGTTGGGTTTTTTTTTTTTATTACTAATGAAGGTCAATAACACATTCTAGGTCAGGGGTGCGGGACGTCCATGTACACAGCCCACAGGACAGTCTGATCGGCACGTGAGGCAATTTAATATTGAACAAGTCATGAAAAATGCATAATGTGATTATGAATGAACATCCTAACAGCATGTTACGCTTGTCAACTGCCAAGAAGATAACAGATAATAAACAATAAATAAACATCTAAGTACAAGTTGTGTACAGGTGTGCTTCAAACTGACTTGGTGTCTGATTCATGCAACAACAACAACAACAACATAAAAAAAGTACAGCTCATAAAGTTACACAATAACACTGTATGTGGAACAAACAGGTAATACTGGGAACAACAGGTTTTTTCCCCCCTTTATCTATTTCCCCTCAGGTCTCTTAAGTCTTTAAGAGGATCAATTGAAGTCGTCTGCGCTCGCCCCCTCTCTGCCTTTCACTGTTGCCATGTCGACATCATGGAATGTATGATGTCATCACCAGAGCACACACAGAGCACATGCTCTCACCTGGTTTCCGCGGCAACCATAACCACAGTTTCCTCCTTGCACATTTTGTATGAGGTGTTCAGTGAAAGGCCTCGAGTGTACCTAGAAAACACAGGGAGATGAAGAAGAGCGAGCGGCGCACAGGTTTCATGTGCCATCCGGGGCTCAGTGGACAACAATAGCTTCACTCTGCTTTTGTCTCGTACCTGCTGCCGGGTTCTGTGAGTCACACGGCAGCTAAAGTTAAACTTTCTGCGGCTTCACGTTCAGCACCTTTAACTGACAGCTTATTGAACTACATCAAAAGCTCAGTGTGTGACACATGTGTGGCTGAGGCTGCACACTCAGGGCCCGGGAAAACACAGTGAAGGTGAAAACAAAACACAAAATGACATTCATGTAAAAATGTTCCGGGGCTTCACCTTTGATTTGAAGACATATAGAAACGTGTGACCCGAGTAAATAAAGTTTCCTACAAATGAGCAGAAGAAATAACAAGACTGGTTAGCTATAACAAAAGAGGTGATGGTTTCACTTTGTTTAGCCGCAAGGTTACGGATTACATACCAAATAGATTTTCATGAAAATCAAGGCCTTATCGACACTTAAACAACTTTCTCTTTCTTTTAGTGCTTTTTTTGTGAACACAGAATTGGTTCCAGAAAACGTCTTCATTCACAAGAAAACCCCCACAATGACTCTAAACGCTGTAGTACATATGCCAGGCCTGAACGAGGCGCTGTAACAGTGCCACAGTAGACCAAAAACAGAGAAGGAGACGTGCGGCATGTGTGTAAAACATGTATAATCTGTATAAGTATACATTACAGTGTATGGGTCAGTAAAAGCATAGCTTTATAACCTATAAACAACAAGAACTCAAATTTTTCCACTTCGTTTTACATTTTATGAAGTATCTGTGCCACACATTTGATGAACAAGTGCCATTTTTAACATTATTATGTCTAAGTTTACCAGCATTACCACTTATTTGGTAGGAGAATTTGTGGCTATGACATCATCGTTTTCCCAAAGTATGAATTTGTTGTGCACACAAAACCTTTTAGGGTTCCCAAAGATGTGGATGAAAAGACAAAACACTATACAATTCTTTACTGAATGCCTTTCTAGTTCTTTCCAGCACCATCTTGTATTCAACGTATAGTGAGTAGCTCACATTTACTAGAAAGCAAAGACATCTGTGGCACTAAGGCTACATCCATACTTTCTATGTTTTCATATGAAAAAGACATTTTCAGACAAAGACAAACGCTGCGAAACGATTTACTGTGTCCAAACAAACGAACAAACCTCATAACATATGTCACCTTTCAGGTACACTGGGTATGTGCCTGCTGGTGTAAACAGCATTTAATCTCTCTGCAGTTCTTTGGTTACTATTAATAAGGTGAAAAATAAGAGCATGCATTTCTATTGTTAGACCAGCGACAAGGTGAAACTGAAACTAAAAGTGTGAACTGCACGGCTCATGGTCGATTTGTGGCTGATAAGAACCAATCAGGAAATAAATGCTGGCAATCGAGTAATTGTTTCTAAAAGTCTGCAGATTTGGAATCAGTGGTGTATTTATTTTTGTTTTTTTTCTTCTAGAAAACTAAAGTGTGGAATGAGTGGTGTATTTATTTTTGTTTTTTTTTCTAGAAAACTAAAGTGTATCTGGAGCAGAATGTATGCATGTTTCACCAAAACACAGAGTAGCGTGGATTAATGAACACTTAAATGACATTTCACCTAGAAAGTAATCAGGACATTTTCATATGTCTGGACCAAACAAGAGCCTTTCAGGTGACCACAACCCAAGACCGTCAACAGGTGCAGGACAAGTGGCTGATAAGACGACGCAGGTGACGGCACAGATCGACACAGGTGATGTTTATTTGACAAACGTCTGTGTATGAGCTTTATTTTCAGAGGATTTGTCCCCTTCAGTCCTGAGCCTGCAGGCAGGATAAAGCTCCGCACAGACTCGGTGTTCTGCACTTTTGACAATCGCACAAAAGGCAACGTCCAACTGACTTTGGGGCCAACTGTCTTGTGCACATTGTGTACAGAGAGAAGTGCCATACTGCGTGGAACCACTCAACTCACTCAGACTGACAAACAGCTCGTAATGGCAGTTAATCATGAACCTTTTTTTTTTTCTTTCTCTTTACAGTTGACACGCCACACGGTTTGACCTCTAATAATACGTAAGCACATTTTCCAGGCACACTCGCACACGCTCGCTACACACGGCCTGCTCGGCGCGGTTCCCGGGCCTTATGTGTAACTGCCGTGACTGGTTATCTCCATGGCAACAGGAATGCTGGCCCTGGCAAGTGCCAAGAGAGCAGCTGGTAGGTAGTGGCAGATTAGTCTCCAAACAGATTTACGGCCAGTCAAGTACTGCATGCCCTTTAACAGAGGAAGAAATGATAAAGAAGCGATTAGAGGGAAAGAAAACAAAGGGAGGATTGTAGTACAACTGACTGAGAGGAGAGACCTTTTCTGGTTGAAGTGCCAGCTCGCCGGAGGTGTTCAATGTGTGTGAGGGTGAAAGTAAATGATCAAAAAGAAGCTGCGGCTTCCTAAGAAAACACTACAACTCAGTTTGCTTAGTCTCCTGCTGTGATGCAGTCCTGCGAGCTATGATAAGGGGAGGAATGAATTTTAAACCAATCCATTATGCTAAGCTGTGTTATTATTCAATTTGCCTCACACGTAGTCGTTTTTTATTCAGATCAGAGACATCAAAGAACACTTGGAGTCCCCCCCCAAAAAAAGAGTTTTGAGTCAATAAAATGTGTTATTTGCAATAGTTTTCACCAGCGTTCATTAATTCCTTTTTGTGTGTTCTTCTCACACGTTAATACTTAAAGCAGCAGCGCGTAACTTTCGTCGTTGTAGATGTTATTATATACGAGCAGAAACGGTGTAACCGCGTGTCCATCTGAAAATGAGCTCTCAAGAAATACTATCAGGCCTGACTGAGGGAGCGTTTGTGTGTATACAACAGCAGCGCAGAGGTGGGCGGGGCAAGAAGCTTTTATCCTGTCAAACTGCTAAGAGTTTCACAGAGTAAAATTCACTCCTGAAACTTTTTTGAGGGAGTTTCTTTGTTTTCAGTCATACATAATTTACTTTAAGCAGTGCGGGAATGTTGCCAGGCAAGATCTTAATCAGGCATCTCAAACTTGCAGCCCATGGGCAACTTGCGCATGGGCCGCAAGTTTCATCTACAGATTCATTTTGCATCAGAAGCAGAATATTTATCGTAAAATATTTATCGTTCCATACCAAAACAAACGCTTTTATTTTGAAATTCTATGAAATATCTTTTTTTTTTTCATATTATGTTTTTTTTTTTTTCACAAAATGTTGACTTAATCTGCCTGATGCTTGTATTTAAAAGTTACACGCTACACTTTTAAGTTCAAGTGACAGATCATCACAGTGTTGGCAGTTACTTATGAAAGGAGCAAAAGAGGAAGTGAAATCTCTCACCATCCACCGATCCAAGCGTGTTAATTTATTAATACATAACTCAAAATGCAGGCCATGGTAATGTTGCCATACGCGCGTCATGTTTCACATACTTTTCCATGTGCAGTTATTATTTATGACTTTTAAGAAAAAGCCTAAAACACATTTCTCATCCTGGCGTCAGGTGATTTAAATTCAAAAGAGTGTGTTTGTCTCAGGAGAGTCGGCGACTTTCTCTGTCGCATCACGACAAGGAGGATGAGAAACAGAGTGTTGCTGACATACAAATGACTTTTATATTAATGAGGTGTCCAGTATCAACTATTTTATAGGTCAGATTGAATCTCATTTATCTGAACAGTATGAGACAACTCAGACCTTTAAAGCAACAACAGCATATTTATAAGGATGTTTTATCATTTGGATTGTTCCCATGATTAATATCACACAGTACAACTTAAGTTTTTATGCTGCCACTGTTGCCAAGCGATCCATTCCTACTCAGTGTGGCGCTGATGATTACATTTGTTCTGTTCGACTTGCTGCAGTATTCCCAATCCAGCCTGACTCAGGAATATCTGTCCTTGCAAACAAGCCTCGCCTGTTGTGCGGCGCTCATCATGTTAACACTCCGCTACAACGAGCTTGTCACTAACGGAAGCATCACCAACAAACAAGGTGATGGTGACGATGATTAAAACGGTGCATATTTAGCAGCCAGAGCTTTTTTTGTTAAACACTAGTGAGGAGATAAAAAAAATGTGTTAATAGGTGTCGGTGGACGTTTATTTGGCACAAACTTAATTTAACAAAAATGTACCTCAATGTCAACACGACACCACGAGTGACCTTGTGTCAGCTTCTCAAAGATAATCACCTTTATGCTCGGGCACAACAAGCACACAACGTGTAAAATAGATCAGGATTAAGCAGGATTTGAACCCCAAATGAACAATTAGGAACAAGTCTCGGCATGTCCTGGCGAGCGCCCCACTGCTGCGCTATCAATGGGTGAGCATGAAGTGCAGCATGAATCCACAGACTGTGAGCGGTTTGAACTCTTTCTACAGACCAGCAGCTGCCTTGTGCAGCTGTCCGGTGGATGCAGCTTCAGATAGATTCAACAGAACTGGTCAAAAACACACCAAGAAATCAGAACAGGTGGGGGGGGGGGGGAATACCACAAAGAGGCTCGCTGCACAGATTCACGCAGAGTTTAGTAACTGAACGACCTCTGCGCTGCCACACAACTGTCAGTTTCTCATTAATCATGACAGCATCCATGGATGGATTAGTACACACAGGGCCAGGGGAGAGACGAGGGACGGGGGGGGCGGCGATGACTGACTGTCAGTAAACATTTCTAGCTCTAGAAGTCAGCTGGTGAGAGTAAGAAAACAACAACAACAAAGAGAAGCAACAACAACAACAACAGGGAAGCACCACACAAGGCACAAAGATATGCAAAATGACAACAGTGACACAAACACTGGCACGAAGAAAAGCAAAACAACTACACAGAGACAAAAATGTCCACAACAAGGAAATACAACAACCGCACAGATTCAAAGAAACACTAGCATGGATATGCAAAACGACTGAGATTGAAAATGCCCACACGTAGGAGACAAAATGTCCACAAAAAGACACAAATGAACTAGAAATAAATAAAAAACAAACAAACACCAGAGAACACTAAGATTAAACCACCATTAGCAAATATAAAACTACGACAACGAGAAGATGCAAATGACCTCAAAGAGACAAACATAAAACAACAAAGATCAACAAAACACTAGAAAGATACATGGGTGTATGTAAAATGACCGACTATGAATAAACCTTTACACCACAATAAGGACACAAAATAACCACAGAGACGCACAAAAGAAAGTCACACATTAACACAAAATCAATACACAAACAATAAAGAAACACAAATCAACAACATTTCCTCAATAAGACGATGATGAAATGACCACAAAGACACACCCAAATGATGCAGAGATGCAAAGAGCACCGAGAAAGAAACTAGTACAGAGAGAAAATGAACACAAAAGAACTACAGAAATAAACAAAACAGTAGAAAGGTACACGGATAAAATAACCGTTAAGACAAAAGATGAAGCCTAAATAAGAAGATGCAAAAATGACCACAGAGAGACACGACGCAAATGCAAAAGAAAAGAGAGTGAAACGGCACATGAAATATGTTAAATGACCCAGTTGACACAAAAATGTCCACAATAAGGAGACACACACTGAACATTAAGGCACCGTTTCTCAATCCTTGTCCTGTTTCGAGCTGACCATTTGAATCAGGTGTGATGGAGCAGGGACAACATCTAAAACATGCAGAAACCCGGCATTAAGGGACTCAAAACAACTACAGGGATGGGGGGGGAAGGGGGAGAAATGCATATGGATATATGTAAATATGAAGAGAAAGAGAGAAAATGTCCATAATACGGACATGAAGGAGTGACCACAAAGAGACACAGAGGATGATGAAGAAACACTGAACTACGATTACAACAACAGCCACCAGAGAGGAACATGAATATGTAAAATGACCGTGAAGACACAAACAACCGTGAGGGAAGAACAAAGCGCTCCACAATAAGGAGAAGCATAATGACCACAAAGAGGCACAGAGATGCTCAGAGCAACTGGTGCAGCCCCGATGTTCACGAGTGTGGCTGAGTCCTGCTTCTGTGAGGCCTCGCGACACATTCAAGAACACACAATAAAATCGTTGATTTCATCAGCCCCAGCCTGAGAAACTCCCCCACTCTCTACGGCAATAACCGTGCATCAATCCAAACTGTAAAATAAAATGTTTTTTTACGACATGGAAACACACAGGGCAAAATGAAGCAGTGTTTCTGAAAAGCCTCTCTTATGTAATTCTGTAGCTTGTAAATTGGCTCGGTGCCTCACGACCTAATGAAAGAGCCTACAGAGAAGCTCGGCCCCGGTATGAAAAAAAAAAAAAGTGCTAATGCCAAACATTCGGGCCTTTAACTTGTCCTAAAGCTCAGAGAGGAGGGGACAATGGCGTTTGGTTTTAAATGCATAGGGGGGAAAATCCACAAGTCGCTTCTGCACAAGCGCTATTTCTACACCAGGCCATATAAGAGAAAGACTGGCACTCAGTCAAATACCTGACAGAAAAGGGGAAAGCACGGAGGTCAGCGGTGTAAAAGTAGACGTTGAGTGCCTGTTTTTTATACCACTCATTAAAAGTTTTCTAAGTTAACAGTATGAAAACGGAGGAGTAATGGCTCTTTGTTTGTTCTGAGTTGTGAGAAGAAGAAAAAACAACAACTCGCAGTGACGTTGTTTTTATTTGATCCGAGGGCGCTGATTTTATTATTTCGCGCCACATGTTGAATTCCATGAAATAAATATTTTCTTTGTTAGATACTCGGGCCGAAAACAAAGGAGATTTTCACTTTTTGATGCAAAACTGTGTGTTTTTTGTTGTTTTTTTTTCAAGAGAGGGAGAAACAGAAAGGAGGATCAAAACCACATTTTTCCCTGCACACAACTGGTGAAAACGGGATGATTGAATCAAAAAGGGCAGTTTCTGGTCATATTTTCCATTCCAGCCTCTGGTACCTGTGCTGTGAGACTTTCCATATAGTATAATTATATATTCATATGAATCAGTGGGTGGTTTGTTTTCTGAAGTGGGAGAAAGTGAAGAAGTGCAGGCACCGTGGTTTCTGCAGCAGTGGTTAATGGATAAACAATAGACTACATTCTCCTCGGTCCTCAGCTCCTTCTCTTTTTATAGATGCCTTTCTTTCTTTTTGATGTCTCCCCCCCCCCCCCCCCACTCCTTTGACATGGGTTTAAACCGAGTCATATCATTAGGGAGTCAAGAGCATCTCACTTGTGCCTGTGAGGTTTCCCTTCTCGGTTATATAATGATCTTCCCGTAGGCCTCTTCTGGCATTGGCAGCTCTCCCTGCCTGCTAACCCGGCCCAGCTTTGGCCCGACTCCAGTCCAAACAGAACCCACTTTGTCCTCGACTCTGTCTTTGGCACCAGCTGTTCGTGCACGACTCCAGCAGCTGACTCCTTTGTTTCACTTACAGGCGGCTTTTTCTTCTGACATCACTCTTCTTTTTCTCTTTTCCTTTCACCAGTTTGATCTGTTTTTTCAGGCGCTCGCCGTCCCCTCTTTCAATCTCTGCTTTTCTCTCTTTTTGTCTAATTTCTGCTGATAGTTTTTCCAGCTCCCTCGCTCACCCCCACTGTCTGCAGATGAGGCTGTTAGTGCTGTGATGTATGAGGGCAGCTGATGCCCACCTGCTTCCCAGCAGTCAGTCTGGAGGGTGTTTCAAAGCTCCACCATTGGCTATTGGCTGTGTACAGTCCGCTTTACTAATGAATCAATACCCACTGTCACACCTGTCGCAGATCCTGGTAAACACTGGCACATCATTCATTAGTAAAAGTGACTAATGACGGCTTAATTGTACTTCTCTTGCGGTGCCAACACTGTGCCATGATTGGTTGTTTGTTTATAACTTTCACGAATGCCCACCAAAGGTAAATTAAATCATATTTCATGGAGGAAGAACAGCCGCAGCGTCGTTAGCGATGACTTATGGCCTCGGCAGGTGCCTCCATTGTGCTTAAAGTGAAACAATGAAATCCATAAAAGGAAGAAATTGGCTTGATAATTGAGAGCCACCGAGAGGCCGTTCCTCAACAATTACTCCCGCTTTACTGGCAGCCATCTTAGCTCTGCACAGCTACGCCGGCAGCAGTTAACCAGTTCATTTAGGTCTTTTTGGTGGAAAGACGGCTCTCCTATGACCGGCAGACAATCTGAAATCTGTTAAACTGACGGCAGCTCAAGTTAAATGTGAAATGTGACGGAGGACTTTTTGCCTCAGTATTGCACGCATTCTGTGCTCCTCAAACTGTTGAGCAGAGAGAAAATAGTTTGTGATGACGATGAATATTTCAAGGCGTCTTTGGTGGAAAGATTGTTCTCCTGTCACTGGAAGCGGTCTATGATCTGTACAGCAGGTAACCTTTTAATCATCAGGAATAAATGACATTTAAATGAGTTTTTGACCAGAAGGAAAGTAAACTTTGGAGTTTTTTTTTTTTTTTTTGGCAGCTTCACAAATTCTGGCTTAACTAAAGCCGACTGAACACATCAAACTCTCGCAAGAGCGACAGTTTGGATATTCCCACTATTTCCTGTCGTCTTCTGACGCTATTTCCTGTCTCCCACCTACTCTTTTCCATTGACTGTTGGCAACACGTGTTTGCAGTTTGGGCGGCAATCAGCACACACTATCCCATTGTGTCGGCTGAGAAGATTCAAACATGGTCGGGTCGGGTCTGTTACGCTCACACACTAACAGATTTCTGTGCTGACGGGTGCAGACTCTGTCCAACTGTGAATCGTGGGTAAAATCGGGGCAAGAAATCTGGTCACGTGACCACATCTTAAGAGCTAGGCTAACCCAGTTAGCCATGAAAGTTTTTAGGAAACCTTACGTCTTCAACCTGGAACAGCACTCCACAGTTACTGACTTCACTCTCCACTGACTTTAAACGAGGGAATGAAGAAAACGCAACAAAATAATAACAAAATAAAAAAAATGTCACACATTTCACACACGTGACCAGTGGGATGAAAAAAAACAGGGCAGAACAATCAAAACTTCCCTTCATGTCCCTGATCAATTGATTTGATTGCATGCACTGTTGTTTTATATGAAGCTAAACAAAGAAAAGTCTTTTGTATCTTTCCATACAAGAATGGAAAACATTGTGCTCATGTGCTATGGATAATTGTTTTTTCCTGCAGGACACAGTGGGACGTTAGAGTCAGAGGCTCAGAGCGAAATATAGAACGCTGAGGTCATAAGTCGCCACCATCACAGCTTTATTATTTCCCACATGTCACGACTTCTGTCACTCACGGCGTAACTGAGCCGAACCATGTTGATGTGATGCCTAACTGTGCGTTAGAGCTGAGGAACGGAGTGACAGACTGGTGGATGTGACACTTTTATTGACCAATGATGTTTTAATGTTGAATTTTATGTCATGCATCTGTCAGAGCGGCGTTTAAGTGTGGCTGCCACCCTCTCTTCCTGTGAACAGCTCAGTGTGTTTAATTGATTAGTGCCGCGGGCAGGTGTCACTCTTGATTGATGTGTTTGCAAGTATGGTTTTATGGCAGATAATGTTGTTATTTATAGACAAGTTTGAGGATTGCACCAATTCAGGGATTCTCAAACTGTTGCAAAGCGAATACAAAATGGTAGTTTGTGATGTATATTACGGATCCGTCGGGTTTTTCCGGGGAACTGTATCACAACAGGTTCAACTACTCTGCATACAGGTCCATTCAGTGGAAGAATCAATACTCAATACAGTAAAAACTGCCTAAACTGCAAATAAACCTCAAAAAAAAGAAAGAGACGACAGAAGACTAGGACAATGAAGTCAATAAAACAGAGGTATTAATTCTCTTTAGTCATCTGTCTCACTGGTTACAGCAGCGGAGAGGTCAGTGACGACACTCTCTGACCAATCAGTGGCCGGCAGCCTGTCGACGTCACATTTTAGTATCATCTCTAAAAAGTAGCAGGTACTATCACTCATGCAAAAGCAAGTAGAGTCGTGCTAGAACTGTATAGTGGAAAAGTGCCAATAGAGGCACCGTGTGAATGTATAGCAGTCATCAAGACTAGAAAAGCCGTATATCAATACAGACCATTACTGATATAAAAATGATGCATTCATGTAATTGCAACGATGACGATTTCCATCATCCATCTGCTTTTGTTTCATTTCTTTCCACTATCAAATGACGTAAGCAACACACACACACACACACACACACAAAAACCCCAAGACTGGAACCCTTTAATCTATGCTGTAAAGGACTGGTACCACTTATCAGTCAGAGCACAGAGATTAGAGTGAAAAGGAAACTCAAACACCAACACCCTCTGCTTTGTGGAGACACACTTATTCCCAAGATGTTCCACTAATGGCTACCTCTGCCTCTCTCTGTCTCCGCCTCTGCCTCCCCGCGTCTCACTCGGCACCACTACTTAGAGAGTGATGAGCAAATGGCCTCTTCCTGATGTACCTTGACAGGATGAGGGAAAGTGTGCAAACGTGTGGTTAGCGTGCATGTGAGTGTATATTCCGCGAATGTCCTCGCTCAGCTGCTTGTGGGCTGAATCTGCTGTGTAATTACAGAGTGAGTGTGTGTGGGGGGGGGGAGAGGGGGGGGAGTGAGAGAGATAGTGAGGGATGGGGGACAAAATAGAAAGTTTGTGTGAAGCTGAGAGGAATGTGCTGATGAATGGGCAATCAAAGGCTGCATCCCTAAGCAGCCTGCCTCATTACCGTTCAGTTTGACCCAACACCCTGTTCATTAGGCCTTAAAACAGCCTGTTAAAAATACTGCCTGTGTGGAGTCTCCTAATTAAAGCTACAGATGATCCCGACAAAGCCCAGATTCACTGTTGTCACTGCAGACCACTGTTGTTCAGCCAAGAAAAAGATTAAGATTGTGTTGTGTAAATGGGTCGTTGTTTTTACTACACTCTCATTTCTAAATATAAAACGACAGTATTTTGCAGCAACAAACACGTTGGGTCATGAGACGTGAAGATGGCTGATAGCTGATGTGTGCAGTGATACCAGCATATTTGGGAACAAGCAAATGAGGAGAATGATTCACAGGATCACCAAAGATTCCAAGTAGTGGTGGGGGTCGGATCGCTGATATAAAACTAGACGTAAACATAGAAGGTGGAGTGATGGGAATCCATAGTCAACAAATGTTTAATTTAATTTAATATAATATTTTTTTAACATCTTATTCTTTTAACATGCTTTATGGATAATCAGTGTCACTGAGATCTTCATTTTCTTTTATAACAAAAAAAAGAAAGTATTATGATAATGGGTCACCCGGCGGTACAGTGGCTAGAACTGTTGGCTCACAGCAAGAATGCCACCGGTTCGAATCCTGGTTCGACTGTGGGCTTTCTGTGTGGAGTTTGCATGTTCTCCCTGTGTGTTTGGGCTCTCCAGCTTTCTCTCACAGTCCAAAAACATCTCTAATCTAATTTAACAGCTTTGGAGTCATTGTGATGGCTAAGTGTCTTGTTGCGGGCAAATTTGGGGGTGGTCTCCACTCCCGCTACCATCTATTAGCGATTATAAAAAGAAGCAGCGTAAACCATTGTCGGAAGAAGCGAGGCAAAGGAAATGACTGTCACATACGAGTAAACAGAGCAGCTTTTTTTTCGATTGGCGATAATTAAAAACACATGAAAAATGGATGCTGACAAGGTGATGTGTTCACCGATTCTTTTAAAAACAAATGCCGAGGTATGGGACGAGGTAGCACCAGCAGTGATGGTAAAGTGGTAGACAACGGACAGATTGATGTTTACGGTGGTGTTGTACCAATATGATAAATTGCCCGTTGGCGTGAATGGTTGTTTGTCTTTGTCCATTGCCGATCCGCCTTTTCGCCCCGTGTCAGCTGGGACTGGCTCCAGCCCCCTGCGATCCTCACTTGGAGGATAAATCGGTAAAAAAAATGAGCGAGTGAGAATATCAGAATAATTACACTTTTAACAGAATCAATGAGGTTGTAATTGAGAGCAGAGATCAGAAAGACATTATTGGCATGTCAGGGTTTGTGGAGGATGATTTAACACCGGAATCACAGCACGTACAAGCCCTGCTCCGTCCTGACTTTGCACCATTATAGACAATTAGTGGATTTCTGCTGTGTGTTCAGTGAAAATGATGGAAAGTCTTGATGGACTGCTATGATGAATGGAGACTCAGACACAGACTACGCCAGCGGCCGTCATTTAATACGTGAAATGACGAAAGTCAAACCTGTGCCTGTGCCTCTGTGTGCCTCCGTCTGACTAAATTGACCATTTGATCAATTGGGCTGCGAATGTTGTCTGGAGGATACATCGCCGTGGTAACAGAGTCACCGCGCCTGGACAGTAGCAGGGAAAGTCTGACTCATCACGCTCAATAAAACAAAGAGCAAACAGCGAGTGCGTCAGGGACGGATGTGCCGCGGCTATAAATGTCAAATGCATCATTTCTCAAGAGGCGAGTCAGTCGGATCACAACAGAGCTCCCGAAGGGAAATGTTATGACAGAGGAAAGTGTGTGTGTTCCAGCTGCGTGGAATCATCATTTCACATATGCAAATAAAATCTTAATTTGCCATGAAAACCAAAACATGAAGAGAGGGCTTTTTGTCGTTGTAAATATTGTACTCACTGGAGCTTTTAAACACAAATTAATTAGATGGAATTTGTGCTTTTTTTTTCTTCTTCATGGAAATGCAGATGTTCTCATGCATTTTTCATACGTTGAGGTGCACTATGGGTAATAAAAATCCACTTATCACTAACCAGTTTGTTCTGCGCATGTTTCAAAAATGCAGTTACTTCCTGTCAGCATGTGGCCCCCGTGCCGTGAGTTTGAGACCCATTATTTGCATTATTTTTTATTTAAAATCACAGAAATGTATATTGTGTTGACAGGAAGTAGCCTATTTCAACAGGAAGCACAAACCTAGAACAAATCGGGCGACCTGCTCCATGGATTTTGACACTTTTTTGTCCAACATGAATCTGATAACACGTGAGCATGAGCATATAAATCTGAACGTGAAGAGTAAATTTCACATCACATTATCTTCCAGGTCTACAGACAGACAGTATTGTCTTTTAGTGTAGTCCCTTAATCACTTTACCACGTCTAATCCAGAAAAATATCTGTGATCACATGACTTTATTTCCCCGCAGCAGCCCACAGTTTCTGTTTTGCAGAATCTCACATTTTTTTTCGATGGTTGTGATAACTTTGTTTTTATGTCACTGTGGTTTGAACCACCACACACACACACGCACACGCACACGCACACACGTGCACACGCACACACGCGCACCAACACCAGTTTGCAAATGAGGAACATGTTTATTATGAATCAGTAAATCTGCAAAAAATACAATTTGCAGAATTAGAAATGAGAAAAAAATTACAAAAAAAATCAAACATATAAATAAAAATGAGTTTGATTAAAAGAAAATGTATGACTATAAGTTATATTTTCATTTATATTTATGTATGCTCGTGTTTTACTGTAAATACAGGCTCAATCAAATGGGAACGTTTTCCATTGCATATGAATTCCTTATTTATTTAATATGTAGGATTGTGATTCCGTGCAACACTATAAAAACAATATTTGTAAAAAAAAGATCTAAACAGATACTGTACTCAAGATGCTGCAGTGATGGCAGTTTGGTAAGTAGCACTGACAGTGTACAATAACTCAAACTTTACGTGTTTATTCTGTATTATTTTTATGTCTGGTTGTTTCTCCTGAGGCGAGGGTCAGAGTGAAGCTGGTAAAGTACAATATAAACTGTATAATGAAGGCACTTGCTTGCTCCTGTTGCCGTCCCTGGATGTATTATAATTATAATTATAACAATAATAAAAAACACTCAGCCTTTCCTGCTCCTCTTTTTGGTTTTGGAAGATAGAGGGAGCTCCTCTCCTGTAGTTAACCCGCTTATGAATGAACCTCTGAATATGACAGTTTGATGACATTTCATAAAACAGCTTCCTCCTTTAAAGGGTCAGCTTTCACAGTTCCCTCTCTTCACTGACTTTTAAAGACTAATGCTGACGCTCTTTTCAGGGGGGAACTATCTTTTAAAGTCGTTCATTTCACACGGTGTTGGTTTTAAGATGAATCGTTTTATTTCTGACCTGCCGCTGACCTTCCTCCCGTTCTATTTTTAATGAGAGGAGATTGGACGGTCGGCTCTTACGTGTCCTCTCCTGTCTGGACAAGTTGCGGCAGTGGCTTTACCCGTTTTGGAAACGGTTTCAAAATAAATGCTCAGTGCTCCGAACGACCATCTGCTCTAACCTTGTTTCATCAACCATAAACAGGCCGGCTCCATCAGTGAAAAAAAAGGTCTTGGCCAAATATTTGCTGCTCTTCGACCCCATTTGGTTTAGTGCGTTCTCTGTTTGCATTTCAATGACCCGCGGTCAGTGTCAGAACGATGGCACGTGTGTCCCTGACGAGCTGTCCCCCTGATAAGACGCCAACAGAAGAGAAAAGGCACCGAGGCCTTGTGGGATAAGAGCAGGGTGAAGGATGGAGCAAGTGTGGACAGGCTGCTGGTTCACATACAGCACACACACACACACACACAGTCTGGTTTCCATGACTTCAGAGGACATTACTCTGACTTAGTTCCTCAAGAGTCACTCTAACATTAACTCGATCTAGATTTCCGTGCCCTCAAGGAAGACAAGTTCCCATAATGTGACTGTGTAAACAGGTTTAGGTTCCCACAACATGAGTAATACTACTCTTCTCCTTAGGACTCCGCGTTGACATTTAGACAGACTCACCAAAGCATTATCAGTTCATGCCTAAACTTAAACTAACAACAATTCAGTTCATCAGCTAAGCCTTTTCCACCTGGAAATGGACGTTTGTAACGCGCTTCAACAAAGTCCATAGACAAAATGATGGTTTTTAGCTCGTGGGGACACTGATGTAGGCAGCAGTGAATCAGCAACTCCTGTGTGCCGTGATGTAGAAATCGCTGATTTTCTCTATGGACTTTGGTGCGGGGGAGTAAGCGGGTCACAGAGTGACACACATTTCAGTCTCCGGTCAGAACAGAAAAGACGGTCTAATTGTGACACTCGTCGCCAAGTCAGCGCTGCAGACGTCTCTCAGTGGTTCATTTAACCACACTTCAAAACATTTAAAATCACTTTAACAGCTCGTGCGTCGTCTTCACACGAGTGTGAGGACAAAATACACGCGGGAGCAATTGTTATTCATTGCTTTATTATCTGAATGGCACTTGTCGATTAGGTGACACCTCCCACTGCGCGCCTCCTCAGCCAGGAACATTGTAGTGCCTTTAATCTCGAAGCCTCCTAATTATTGCTCATGCAAATCACACATGAGGGCTCACCAAATACTTCTTTTTTTATTTAAAAAAAGAGAGAGCGTGCTGGTGCGAGGGGATAAGGGAATACAGTCCATACACGCGCGAGTGTGCAGCGCCTCTTTATAAGAATTGCACCAAATATGGAATTAGCTGTAGAGGACAGGATTGAGTGGATTAGGCGGGGAGATTTTACCAAACGTGGACTCCCTACGTGTAATTCATTTTGGCGTCCTTGAAATTGCCACTGTGAGAAATTTAGCAGCTGCAGCAGCAGCAGCAGCAGCACTGGAAGTCTTCACACAGGCAGGAGTGCACATCCCTTCATCAACATCCCCCCCCCCCACCCACACACATACACACACTTAAACCACCCACAATAACCACACCATCACCACTCCCACGTTTTCTTGAAAAATGATTGCATGAAAGCTGTTGAGGGTGTGAATGGGTTGGATTTTTATATAAAAAAAAAAAAAAATTGCAGCGACTAAAAATATTCAAGCCTTTGTGAGGAATGGATGACATACAGTATCTCTGATGTGGCCCACGCTCCACGCTCTGCACCCCTAATCCTCTGAGAGTGCATTAATGGCTAAAATCACCCAAAAAAAAAAGTATAGATAGATAGATAGTATAGATTCCCCAAGATGCCGTGGTTTGGGTTCATGTACGATATCTTTCCAGACATTTGTTTCACAGACACCTCACTGTAACGTTGGGGGCAACTTGATTCTCCAGAAAAGCAACACATTAATCACATGTGTCACTTTTTCCACACCCACTACAGTTTTGGGCTCTGGATAGAACCCACCTCTCTCATCTCACTCCCAGTTTTCCACTGTCACTCTCCAATAAAGACATGACGTGTCCTGCAAAAAACCAAAAGATAATCCATAGATTTCTACTTTGGACAGCTTTTATCCACACAAATAGGAGACTGTATCTGAAATGATATTTCATTTAGAAGCAATAACAGAAAATGTACGTTGAAGTCGGATTTAAACTGTAAAAAAGTGTGGTATTATATGAAAACAGTCAGTAGTTATACAGTATTCATAATAAGTCATTAACTATGTTTCAAGTGCCTGAGATTTCCCCTCAACTCATTATATCTGTAATAAGTTAAATGTGCGTCAAAAGACAACCAAGTGTATTATGGCTTTTTAGATAAAGGGCCGTTTGGTGGACTCCCACTTGATATTTATTGACTTTATTTATTTGTCTTTGCTAGTTATTTGATCTGATTTTGTCTGCTTTATTTTGTTTTGCTTGGATGTCTGTATCGTGTTGTTTTCTGATGTCAACAAACATATGTTTTAGTTAAAAAAGAAAAGAAACTTTGCTCATTTTTACCCGGGATTTTGGACATTTTGACCGAAATGATCCGGATAAACCCAAAGAAGTGCTTACTCACGATGAGGGACTTTTCAGACGAGAGGGGCGGGGCTGTGTGCTGACTGGTGGAACACATTTTGCAGCAGTTTAAGGCAACCCACCTTTAAAAGAAGACAAAGAAAGAATAACTCATTAATTTCGCTTTCATTTTAAAAAAACGTACATACGACAAGTGGACGGATGGCGCGATCCAGACTCTTTTCAGCGTATTTGCTCTAAGGAGGAGGTTCAGCGGGACTTTGAGTTGGTGACACGAAACGACCGAGTGGATAAGCTGGCGGAACTAAATATGCGGCACGCGCTGAAACAACAACCTAAACAGGGCTATAAGAGGCTCCCCCATACATGATCAGCCTGATTTGAATACATTGTCTGGAACTGCGGTGGAAACGCAAACCACACAGATTACCAGGAATTATTTCCCCCAGGTAAATACGTTCCTCGTAATAAAAGGTTCTGGAAATGTCGGTGGAAAACAATTCAGAAAATGTATAAATTGGAAATGTTTACTGATGTTTTTATTCAAACGGAGCTCTCTCTGTATTGTATGTATTGCAGAGACATTACAGCTGTATAAATCATATAAGAACACCCTGGGTTGAACTCCTTTAGAGAGTTACCGGTGTCAAAAAGCTTTAGTTATGATGTGTCTTCAGATTACGGAGGCAGAAAACCACCCTTGAAAATCCACCTGAATTATAGAAGGCAGTGTCAAACGTAAAGGTTGTGTGATACACAGCTTGGGGAGTCAGGTGTTCATAAAACTGTAACAGGCTTTCATAAAACATCATTGCAGGGCTGCTGCAGGATAAACACCGTTATACTCGCTCTCAAGGCCACTTAGAGAAAAAACGACACCTTTTATTTTGCCTTCAACAGCCTCCGAGGACGGCGTTGTTAAGAGCTGCTGCTTTAAAAACACAAAGACGGATGATGAGGGGGAACAAGTTCATTCAGCATAACCTGTTGTCAGCTGCTGCACCTGTGAGGAGGATCATAAAGTTCCCAGCAGCTACTATTGGCGCCTTTCCATTAGTGATAGTACCTGGTGCTTTTTTTAGTACCTGCTCTGGCGAGGTTCCAAGCGAGCTGAGCCGAGAGTGTCGTCACTGGAGGAGTCACGAGCGTGACGTCCGACACCGGAATCAAACCGAACAATGTTGAACTGTAGATCAGTTAAAAAAAGGCTTAAAAATCTCACAGTCAGACTAACGCACCCAAAAAAACAAATACATTCACGGCGACTCAAGCTGCAAAACAAACATCATGGTGAAAACATGGTGAAATCCAGACCAGTACATCATTCTTCACTAACGAGGGGACCAGGCTTATGCGCTACCATCTCAACGAATTGAACATTTTTAAAGTTTGTGCACGATAAGGAGAGTGACGCTCACCAACGACACGCTAGATTCATCAGAAACGGTCTCAGACTAACAAGCTGTTGTGGAGGTGCGGTTGCTTGTACACTGCGACAACAACAGTCGGTCCAATTAAACGGCAACTGTAGTTGGACTTCACTGTGCATGGAAACGTAATGAGAGTCTGGGCCTGTGTCCCTGTGGGATCTGTCATATCCTCGTATTGTCATGTGCAGAGGGCTCCGACTGAAGTACGGCCAACCCATTACGGCATCGAGTGTACAGAAAGAGGATTATATCACCAATCCCCTGATGTCACTATAAAACCACAGGGCTCACACACACACACACACACACACAGACAGTCTTTCTGACAGTGTGAAAGGTGCCGCCCCTTGAAAGATCTGTCAATCAGTTCACATGTTCAAACCCTTTCCCCTCAGGCCCGGTGATGATAAGAGCTCGTGCACATGCTCAGAAGGCCGCCTCCTTTCATTCTTGACTCTCTGAGTGGCAGAACAACTGTCAAACTGCCCCCAGGAACCACATGGTGTATGAAAAGGTGCCACACAGAGACGTCTCACCATTTGTTCTTTGACATGAAGGTGCTCCTGTTGGGCAACCTTGGGAAAAAAACAAACCTTTTTTTTTTGGCATGTTCAGTCGTGTCTTACAGTCAGATCACGGGACAACCGAAACCAGCCTTTACTCTTCAAACTGAGCGACCGTTTCACCTCCGCCTGCACTGTACATTTTTGTCTGATGTTCAGCTGTTTTCATTTTCACCGTCCAAAGACTGAGAGGAAAAATATGTCTGTGTTGCTTACACAAGATTTAAAGACACACTCGCCTCAGATAACAATCATTTACTCACCTCTGAAGAATGGCGTTTCAGCATACTGCATCTTCAGGGTTATCTTTTGTTGAAATGTCAACCTTTAGAAGCTGAAACAAATGAGTACAACAGATTTACAGATTTATTTTTAGTGAGCACTTTTTCCACTTTCCAATTCATGTAAATGAACAGATCATTTGATGCACTTTCAATCTACACAACAGTTTATATAACATACACTTGTTGACTCCGAGTGAACATTTGCGCTAAATTTGAAAGGATTCTGTCAAAGCGTTGTTGAGATAATACATTCAAAAAAAATAAATAAATAAATAAAAGGTCACAGAGACCTTGACTTTGAGGAGTAAATTCTATTCGGGTCGTCCAAGTCAATGTTTATTCAAGATTAAACTAAATTCCAGCAGCATATGAGAAGAAATAACCAGTCATAAACAGTCATAAAACAAAACTGTATGGAAACTATACTGGCAAACACCCAGAAGCTGCAGTTTACTCTACTAATACTCAGCGACTGTGTAGCCAAACACACGTGCTGTTACCTTTGTGTGTTTTGTCATCAAGCCTCTAAATCTGTATGTCGTCATTCAGCTCTAATACACCTGAAAACAAAAGCAACGGTAAATCCTGGTACGACTCTCTGCTACTGCTGCCGTCAATGTCAAAGACGAGAGGACATTCCCAATGTCAGACCAGCTGGACTTTCCCGTCCCATCTTGGGCACAGATGGCGATCCTGACTGACGCCTGCCAGGTAAAAGAGGACGGGAGGTTTTTGCGATCGCAGCGTTTGTTTTGAATTCTTAGCGAAGGGCTGTTCATTGTGCCTCAGGCCCCGGCGTCTGACTCTTACCTGGGATTGTGTCCCTCCATTAGTTAATCACCCTCGCAGTAAACCTCCTAAACGCAAAGCACTCGAACAATAAAGACCCGTTTCACACAATCAATCAGCATTTTACAACGGTGGTACTCAAAGAGATCACTGCACCGGCCGCGGCCGTCCTGTTATTATTCATAAGGGCGATAAATTGGTCGTCTCTGCCGCAACATCTGCTGAGGTTTATCTTTCAGAATAAAGTCTGGCATCCACATGGCAGACATTTTAAGCAAATTACTGAACACATTGTCCCTGGGCGGCATAATCACTTTACTGTCATTAAAAAAAAAGACGAAGAAAAAGGTTTTTTCACTGCTTTGATGTGTGAGGTTGTAACAGACAAACAGTCGGCCCGGCAGTAAATGTCCAAACATGGAGGGAACACGGTTGCATAGCTCAGGATAAGAGTTTCTGCTCTGTCTAGATAACAGTGCTGTGTCATTTGCTCATGGCTGACCCATTGCTCAATTTCCCAGAGTTCAAAGTAGTGGGTCACTCTGACCAGATCTGCTGGATACACAAATCCAAGAGAAAGGATGAGTGAGATTCAGAAAACACAACATTACAAACAGCATGAGCTCATCCTATCTGGCAATGATTAATGGACTTTTCCCTGATACCATGACATGCTGTTCAACGTGGCGGTTCACTTGATCCTTTCCTTTCTTTTGATCACTACTTTTTGTGACACAAGTGGTGACGAGACAGTGGTTTTTAAATGAAAAAACAAATTATATGACAGCAATTAAAGCTCCAGTGTGTCACAATCAGTAACATCTGAAGTGACCGGGCAGATTTTAACAAACTATGCCACTTACTCTTACAACCAGAGGTGGAAAGAGTACTGAAATATTCTACTCAAGTAAAAGAACCAATATTTACTTACCTCCTAGTACAAGTAAAAGTACAGGTACTGGCAAACCTTTACAAATTTAAGTGCTAACAAAATAAAATGAATGAGTCAGTCAAAATGGGTCAAAGGTCACAAATGCTTTAACTTTCTCACTCACTCAGGGACATTAAATAATGCCAATTCACCTGTCCTCACCATTCACCTGTCCTCATCGTTCACCTGTGCTAATCATTTACCTGTCCTCATCATTCACCTGTCCTCATCATTCACCTATCCTCCTCATACACCTATCCTCATAATTCACCTATCCTCATCATTCACCTGTCCTCATCATTCACCTGTCCTCACCGTTCACCTGTCATCATTCAACTGTCCTCTTCATTCACATGTCCTTGTCATTCACCTGTCCTCGTCATTCACCTGTCCTCATCATTCACCTATCCTCATAATTCACCTATCCTCATCATTCACCTGTCCTCACCGTTCACCTGTCCTCACCGTTCACCTGTCATCATTAAACTGTCCTCTTCATTCACGTGTCCTCGTCATTCACCTTTCCTCGTCATTCACCTATCCTCATCATACACCTATCCTCATAATTCACCTGTCCTCATCATTCACCTGTCCTCACCATTCACCTGTCATCATTCAACTGTCCTCTTCATTCACCTGTCCTCGTCATTCACCTGTCCTCAACATTCACTGCCAAAGTTTCCGGTGCATGAATGTATTTATTTTCAATTAAGGCCAACAAAAAAGATACTTAAGTAAAAGTAAAATTACAAACTTTAAAAAGTACAACTTGAGTAAACAATTTACAGAGGGAGTGTTTGTGTGTATGCAGCAGCAGCGCAGGAGCAGTTGGGGAGAAGGAGTGTTTATGCCGTCAATTTGTTAGATAACTGGATTTGATTGAGTAGTAGAATTGACTTCTTTGTGTTTTCAGTCCGACTCCGACCTGTTTGCTGCCGCCTCGCTTTACCAGAACAACGCTGCTGTTGCTGGAATGTCACCGGGTGACACGAAATGTCAACACTCCACTACTGAGAAATACAGAGAGAGTTGCATGGAGCTGATAGGCTTAATCAGCACCGTGTGAACTCTTCTGACAATGGTTTTACACTGAAATGTGTCTATTTTTAAAAGTTACGTCCCTGCCATGAAGTGTGAATTAGCTCCAGCACTTTCTGACAGCAAACTCCCAACCGTGCTTTATTCCTGCTCTGCTTTTTTCCAAATGGAATGAGGAGAGAGAGAGAGAGAGAGAGAGAGAGAGAGAGAGAGAGAGAGAGAGAGAGGGCATGGGAGAGTGTTAGCTGTCTTCTGTGGAACCATTCATAGGCTCTCTGCTGCTGCAAAGGTTGGCGAGGAATTCAGGGAATTCAGTGACTTCTCAGCAGAGATCAAAGGAGGTTGAACATTAACTGCGCTGAACTCTTCAGCCCTGCAGCGCTGCTTCCAGGGACTGCCTCTCAAGTTCAAGGGTCCCGCAGGAGCCCTGTTGAATGCTCAGTGTCAATAACAGGTACGTCACATGGAGCGGTTACACGTGAAGCTGCGGGTCATGCCCCCCTTTACCGGGGGCCCCAGCGCCCTTCCAACTGGCTTCAGCCACACATGCATGCATGTATACAAGTAAAGAGTTACAGCTTACACACACACACACACACACACACACACCTACTGCTGCCATTCCGGGGGTAGAGTAAGGATATTTTAACACAACAATACGAACATTCATTCATTATTAAAATCTCCAGGCGGCGGCTTCCCACATTGTCCAAATGTTGCGACTGTTATATGCAATAACCGAACATGTGTTTTGCCATAGCTGCCAGGACTTAACCTGAGGTGACAACTGCTCTCCAGACGAGCTCTCAGCGCCGCCTCACACCTGCAGAGGTTTGTCTTCGTCTAACACTTTGAATAAACCCAAGCGGAGTTTCTGCGAACTGTCAGAGCAGCAGCATGTGATCTAACCTGGAGATAAATCATCCAGATTAGGGGCCATAAATAAGTGATCTTTGTACAGAGATGCCTCTGGTCCCCATCAGTTCACCTGCTAACGGCTGTTAACCACAGTCATTCAGACCTGATTAGTTAATCGGAAGTTTTAGTCGGTTCCTTTAGATTCCATAGGAGGCCACAGGACGAGGTCAGAGAAAGGGAAAGACAGCACCATCTGATTTTATATATACTGTACATACATACACATACTGTATACACACTGGGTATTCACACATTCACACACATATAATACAGCTGGAGAGGGATTAGTGTCACACGCTGTGACTGTTGTACATACAGCATCTCTTTGCAGAAGCCTTGGCAGCATTCCCAGGTAGTAAGCAGCTACTACAACTGAACAGAGCCCTGGGTGGCTGCCATGTTTTGACAGTGAGGGATGTGGACGTCCACGCAGCAGCTGTGGGTCTCTGTCACAGGGCAGGAATGAGAGGTAAGAGGGCTCGCAGGGCGACATGACAGAGGGGGCGCCCTCTCTCGCTCTGGTAAGAGGCTCAAACTGCTTCCTGCTGTGAGCCTGGACAGATTTATGACCCAACAAATGAAATGATAAAGCGGGACGCCCCCAAGGAGCCCGGAAGCCTGGGTGTGGACATAATCTGCAGGGTTTCGGCACATTATAGCAGCCCGTGGATATACTGCAGTGTCAAACTTATTAACATCCCTAAGACATATTATGTGCATAAAAAAAAGTAGTGATGTCAAAACGAATGCCTTGATCACTGCAATGAATATTAAATACTTAACATATTATAAAAAAAATAATAAATAAATATCAGAGGAAGTCAGTTTGTGCCTCCACAACAACACTTCTGGAGTTTCATTTGGAAAATCTGACTCTAACAAGTTCTTTACCACACCCAGAGGACATAAACATGTAATGGAGAAGTTAACAATGACTTTGGGCGACTCGATAGTTAAAAATATCTTTTCCAAATTTGCATCATAGGAAATTATTCAGTTGGAGTGAGAGAAATCTACTCACAAATTGTCATTTTCTGCCACATATCTGGGTCTCTTAAGTCCATTATTAGCTTTTTATCCACACAGAAAACTCGACTTTTTTAAAACTGGGTCCGAGTAACTGCACGCTGCAAATTGACCATAGGTGTGAGAGTGAATGGTTGGCAACGTGTCCAGGGTGTACCTCAACTTTTTGCCCTAAATCTGCTGGAATTGGCTCAGCTTTCTACCGCATTATGCAGATTAAGTTCTACAACAAATTTGTATTTAAAATGCAGAAGCTTTGTTTAATAAACTTGCACAGAATCCTATTTGACCGATACTTTATGATTTAGAGGAGCACACGAGCAAGCATTTGCCTCATTTTTTAAATTATAATTTAGCAGATAAAGTGTCAAAAAGGGGTCGGTTGTTGCCGCTTCGTGCTGCAGCGTCTGATCAAAAGATCCTGAACACACCTTCAGTGGCTCTTGAGGGACAGCAGTCTCACTCTTATGAATATTTGACGACTCATCAAAGACTTGAGACTTGAGCATGATGAAATGCAAAGACGGCTCCTCACGACTATCGCCGAGACTCCTTGTCCCCTCTTTATAAGGTCTTTTTATGACCCATCAAGGGCATGTCTGCCCCCAGCCCTTGTTAATTACTGATGGTTAGCGCATGTATGCGTATGTAAAAGTCTCCCTTTTTTTTTTTGCATCAATTCTTCACCTATTGTGTCGTCAGGTTATCAGATAACTGTCTAAAAGCCCCGCAATCTCTCTGACAGGGGACGTCAGAGAGTAGTGGGCTATATAATGTACATGGAGTACACTCGGACACGCACTTTGACCGCATGATGCAAAACCCTATATGTTTATATAATTTTATATTTTTTGACCCTTGAAATTCAGCTCAGGTGCGTCCCATTTTTCTTGATCGTTGCCGCGATGATACTACAATTTAATTGGAGTCCACCTTGATTGTGGTCAATAAAATTGATTGGACATGATTTGAAGAGGCACACACACACCTCTATAGAAGGCCCCACAGCTGATCAGCAAAAAAAAAAAAAGCCACAAGGTCATAGTAACTGCCTGCACAGCTGAGAGACAGGACTGTTGCAAGGCACAGATCTGGGGAAGGCGACAAAAAAAATCTGCTGCACTGAAGATTCCCAAGAGCACAAGAGTGGATTCTCAACTGAAGAAGCTTGGCACAAGCAGGAGTCTTCCATGAGCTGGTCGCCAGGCCAAACTGAACAATCGAGGGAGATGAGCCTTAGTGAGAGAGGTGACCAAGAACCCGAAGGTCACTCTCAGTGATTTCCAGAGATCCTGTATCTCCATAAAGTTTAAAAAGGCAGCCAATCTGGGCTTCATAGAAGAGAAAACTCATGAAAGTCTGCAAAAAAAAAAAACGAAGGCCTCTCAGTCTGTGACAAACGCGATTCTCTGGTCTGAAGAAACCTTTGAATTTGAACTGTTTGGCCTCAATTCTAAATGTTATGCGTGGAGGAAACCAGGCACCGCTCATCACCTGCCCAACACCATCCCAACAGTGAAGCACGGTGGAGGCAGCATCATGCTTGGGGGGCGTGTTTCTCAGCGGCAGCAAAGTACAGAGATGTCCTCAATGAAGACCTGCTCCAAAGCAGTCTGGACCTCACACTGGGCCGAAGGTTCACCTTCCAACACGACAAGGATCCTAAGACAGAGTGGTCCAGCCAGAGCCCTGAATTGACCTCTATCAAACATTCTCTGGATAAAGCTAAAGATGTCTGTCTGTCCACAGAAGGTCCCCATCCAACCGGACCAAGTTTGAGAGGATTTGCAAAGCAGAATGTCAGAAAAGTGTGCAAAGATTGTTGCATCACATACAAAAAGACTCAAGGCTGTAATTGCTGTCAAAGATGCTTCAACTAATACTGAATAAAGGATATTTAGGATATTTAAAGAATACTAGCATCAAGCTGAAATATAACAAAAGTCAAGAGGGGTCTGAATACTTTGTGAAGCCTCTCTATGTGTCCTTATACTGCAGTTGTCCTGCATCTCCTCATAGTTCCTCTTCATCTCTTTGAGGTGCATTTGTGTGTCTTTGTGGAGTCATTTTATTGTATAACACTTCATGACTGAACGTCTGGAACAGAGGCTCGTGCTCACGGTGTGACGCGCTGAACGGGTCAAGTTTGTGGACAGTGCAGGTCAGGGCGCTGAGCCCAGAACCTTGAGCAGTCAAGTTATTTCAGTCTGAAGTCAGTAATGAGATGCATACTTGTGTGCACAGCGGAGACACAGTGGACCCATAGAGGACCCGGCGTGTACACGGCATCTCGGAGTCCCCTCCTCTGTGAGCCGACACAGCCGGCCATTCACCGTCGACCACACCGCAGCACATGATCCTCACACCCACAGCCGTCCCTTATGAATGTGGTGTGGCATATAAAAAAGACATTTTGTCTCGCGGTCCGACTGCGAACACAGGCGATAATTGATTTATGCAGACGGAATAATAAACGCTACTTCATGAGTTCAAGGCGAGGCGATTCTGCCCCGCAGTCATCAGTGGGTACAAAGTCATTTGCCCGGTGTTGAATCATCAAATGTCCCCCCTCTTTTTTTTTTTTTTTTCCACTGCCACATCTGATCATTTGATAGTAGAAGGAGAAAGAGTGAATTAATTTGAGGCCTTGTAGAGTTGCACTCTGTGAACTCTGTCTTTTTTGGGGCCTGAACTGTCATTTGTGGATGCACATGATTCTATGCTACTTCTCCAGTAACTATACTCTTCCCGAACAACAGGCGCATCAACAGGCGCTATTATCGTTGGAAATTACAAGCTTTGATCCAACTGTGGTTTCTGTGTGCTGTGAGAGGGTTAGAGATCTTTTCTAGCTGTAATTTGTTAGATCACTAACCAACTGAACGGGCGGAGACAGCAGCAGCTTTTCTGTGTCTCCACAAAGTTAAAGACTCCTCATTGTCAATCATGGGCTTTTCTTATTTTATTATCAACACTGTCAGACAGAGGAATTCATGCTGTGTGATTGAGAGCAGCCTACTCAGACGAGAAGTGCATCAGAAGTCGTAGTGAAATTACTGGAGACATGTCTGCATGGGTGACCTGGAAACCCCGCACGGCCTCATGCCCCAGAAAGTGGTTTTCTTTTTTTTTTTTAAGCTCTTTCTAAACCAGATTGTAACAGAACCTACCCACACAAGCATACTATGACTACTTTACTATATATAACCGTATTTGATCATGTAAAAAGACAACTACATGCTTGTCTTGCAAAGGCAGTCAGTGCAAATTTAAAATAAATGAAACAAACAAATAAAGACGCATCATATCAAGTAAATGCATAGTTGAGTGTCTTCTCATACATGTTCAAGCTTCTCACAAAAACAACATCATTGCTTTAATGTTTATCTGTGGAAACATGTCTTTCAATGGCTCCTTCTCCTCGAGCACTTACATCACATAAAAGTGTGAAACCCACTTAAATCTGTTGCTGATAAAGCCGTGCTCTTGTGACCATTCAGAATTAGAAGATGTTTTATGTTTTTGGCATTTCTGTCACGTTAGCGGCTGCCGGTGAACACATGGAAGCCTTGTTTATGTTTTTAACCAATGACATATCAGATATAGTGCAACTCCAAAAAGGAGGACAACTGAGCGTGTGCCAGACACCGGACAGAGTATTTAAAATCTGGACTGTCCAGCCTAAATCTGGACGTATGGCAGTGATGATTGCTCTAAAACAACATGGCGCCAAATAAGTACTATGTTGTATTTACAATACAATACAAACTGTGTGCTAGAACACGATTAGAACGTTTAGAACGGATGACCGATCATCAGATTTTTGTATTCCTGTAGGATTAAAACCACTTGAAGCTCAGCTTCAACTGTTCTCTATGGGATGGCACACAGTAGGTTTTCTTTCACTGCAGTGAGCTCAACGCTGATTGGACAAATGCGGCAAAAAAGTCACTTCCATGGAAACTCAGCTTCTCTGGGAGTCAATGGAGGAGTGGGCGGACGCTGGGCTTCTGCATGACGATTGGGATATGTCCTTATTTTCAGTGGAATGTACAGCTCTTAACTCAAAGTCCACTTTCTTTTTTACAACGTCAACAGAGTCGGTGAATTCAAGTAGTACGACGATAAGACAGCTGCAACACCAGCGGTACAACTGCCACATCACTGGAGAGTACCTACTTTGTCAGGCGCACAACACCTGAGAAACCTGTTTATCTGATTATGCTGCCGCCACACACACACACTCATGTTGTTATAATTAGGAAGTCAGCCACTGATAATTACAACCACAAGCTCATATCCTGACACACTGTGCACCAGCACTTTTCCAGCCTGCTGCAGACCGGGCTGCTTGAAAGTGACAGTTGTGAGGTGACAAATTCCTTTCATTCACACAGCGTCACAATAAATGTTGCTAATTATTCCGCCACCAGTGACAGGAAGCCTAAAGGGGAACTCCGTCAAACCTACACATCTCACAGGCAGTCATAAGACGCTCCGCTGCCTATGTGAAGAATGTTGTATAGTGTGTCTGTGGCTCCAGGTGGCGTTGCATACAGTCTGATAAATGGTGCGGTTGGAGGAATGTGCCTGTCCCGTATCGCTGCGTGAAGCTCAAAGCCGACACACCTGTGGCAGAGTCGCAATGTTGGTTATGTAGGTAAAGAAGAAGATATTTCTGGCTCAGCGGCATCAGTTTGATCATTTATTTATAAACAGCCCATTGTGATACAGCTGGATTGTGCACAGTGAGGTCGATAAGGTTCAAATCACAAGCAGCGACGCAATACAATAACATGTATTGTAAGTGTCTAGCACATTTTAGATTTGTATTTATTTGTTTACAGTAGTGCTGGCAGTTTAACTTTAATTTGCCTGAATTTGTTTGTTTACCTTTATAATGTTTTAAAACTCATTGTATTTTTTCCACAATTTCTTTCAAAATGGTCTCCGTACACCACCTTGAATGTACCTTTTTGAATAATAATAACAATAATATGAATAAAACTGCCTTATTACCACCACTTACACTCTGTCTCTGTTGCTATGGTTGTCATCGACAGACGTGCCAAAGCAAATTCTATTTAAAAACTACTTGGCATGAGTTCAAATTCAGATTTTTATCTGAGCCGTTATTGATGCTTCACAGAAGGATGTAAAGTTGTTGTTATTTTTTTTTGTATTTATGTACAGCTGCATCACTTTGTCCTGTTTGTTTATCACTTGCACACTTGCAGCTTAGTAACAGTGAATTTAAGATATTGTCGTTCAACTTGAAGCTCACAAAACTAATTATAATAAGTCTAAATAATAATAATAATAATTCCTTTGAACCCACTGCACCTTATGTGAAAATATTATGTTTGTGTTACTGTATACATTTTCTATATCTTAGGTTTTTCTTTTTTTTCAAATTTTACTCTATTTAAATTCAAATTCCAGTGTACTTGGCAATAAATACCGATTCTGATACTGAATCTTCCGAAGGAGCACTCATTAATAATTCTGATTTAAGAGTCTGATATTTTAAATTCTAATTCTTATTCTAATTCTTATTTAAATTCTGCAGGAGAAGACAGGAGGCGGGACAAGAGGGCGGGTCTTGGGGATATGAATTGGAGGCGGTGCGATGTTTGAGGTGTTTTCTTTTTTAACATCTAAATCAAGCTGTAGATCTAAATATTGACACAGAGGAGCTCATGACACATCCCCTACAAGTGTCCCCTAAATTATTCATCAACAAATTGGGCTGTGTGCACAGTTGATGCATATTTCATACACCTTTCTTTAATTTATTATATTCATACACCGACACCCACCAAAATAAGGGAAGTGGGTAAAAATATAAAAGAAGTAAGTCAATTTTACGCAAAAAAAGGAAATGGCCTCTTTATTTTGAGACCAAGCTATAAAGAACACGTTCTACATTCTGCAAAGAAGTGACAACGACAGTTCGTGGAAGTGACACGGTGGGCCGAGGCAAAGCCAAATACACGCACAGCGTGGCCTCTATCTGCAGAGTATAGTGGTTCACCACATTAAATTAACTGAAACTTTTATCAGGCAATTTATGACCTATTGCAAAGCAGAACGTTAAAGCCTGCATCTGTAGTTTAACTTCATGCAGTAAAGCCTTCAGCAGTGATCCCAGACTCCCCCGATTTTAAACGCCCGAAAAGTGAATGAGACCTCTGTACAGGTGGTGTCAGAAAGCAGCTTTGAATGATGTCCGTTTGCTTAACCAACATTCACACACTCGTACTGACTGACCCACACACAGGGAGACTCCCAGGAGAAGGGCGAAGGGCAGCAGTGACACCCACTCACACAAACCCAGCAGGTAAACAGACGAGCGGCAGAACGTCCCATCTTTTTCACCCCCCAAAGACGTCACGTTAGCCCCCTAACAACCCGCGCTGCCACAAACACAGAGAATTACAGGTGAAGAAAATAATCGACTGACAGCAACCTGATCACGGCGTCTCTTTTTTATTTTCTCATGGCCCCGTATCAATGTCAGCATCTGTGTAAACGCTAAGGTAATTCACTTGTCGGCTCCCTGCTGTTGGCATGGAAAGAGCAGAGGAGGAGGAGGAGGAGGAGGAGGAGGAGTGAATCACTTTCAGTGCAAACACCCATGGACCCGCTGCTTCAGGCTCTTATGGTGTTTATGGTTTAAAAGTGTTGTGCGTGACTTTTTTTTTGCTTTTCCATTAGTGACAGTACCTGGGGCTTTTTTTTAGTACATGCTCTGGTGAGGTTCCCGACGTCAACAGACGTCGTGAGCACGACATCCTGCGCAAGAATCAAACCGAACAATGCCGAATCAGTTAAAAAGTCTTAATAATCCTGAAAACAAGGGTTAATCTCCAACATTTACCAAGGAAATGTCTTAAATCTTAATATTTAATTGAGGAGTTTGGTGTATTTAGTGACAGCACTGCCGAAAGCCGAAGATTGTGAGCCAAATCACAACCCGTTCAGCCGTATTTTAGTTCCGGTCATGCAGGAAATACTAAACTTATCTATTTTAATGAACTGATTCTAATGATTCAGTTCGTGACAGCAGTTTCGTGCAGCGGAGTAAAGAAAACGATGTGCTTGTTACCAAACTGAGTCCGGCTGAGCAGAACCGAGTAGAGCTAGAACACTCAAGACCGCCAAGACCGACAGCTACTGCAACATGGTGCTAGTAAAGTGAGCCGACTGCAGACAGGTTGGAGTACGACTGAAAAGACAAAGAATTCTGCTGCTCAAAAAACCCAATCGTTCAACAATATTATGATGAGATAAATGCTTCTTGTCCCCACCCACCTCTGTGCTACAGCTGTATACACACAAACCCTGAGTCAGGTCTGATCGCTTCGCTTGACAGAGCCTCTTTCCAGATAACCGACACGTCAAGAAAATGAAAGCACTCCTCACATTCAAGACCAAACAACAACAAAATAATACAACTTAAAGCTTTAAAGATATCGAGGTCTGTCATATTTATACATCTTTTAAAGGATACGCCGTCTGAATGTACATGTCTTGCATGCACTTTGCTGCATAGCTCAAAATAAGAGTCAGGTGTGCTCTTTTCTCCCATCATCACGACCTAAAGTCATTGAGGTCGGTAGAGAGTACTGATAATGAGTGAATGCACACTCTGCTTAGCAGAAGTGAGAGGCAGTGTGACCAGGGGAGGCCCCAAAGCAGACTCTATGATTCCCCTAACCCCTAAATGACTCACAGTGAAAACGCTGAATAAAATAGATTGAACGAACCTGAACCCTCTTTCAGTACTGAGTTTGACTGCACATTTTCCACAGACATCAACAGTGTTTTCCCTGGAATCCAATAATACCATGTCGAGATTTATGTGGAGGCCACAGCGTGGATTACGCGACGAGGCTCACTTCACGCCGAGGTGTGAGACGCAGCTGTTGCTATTCTTCATATAAACACAAACATACGGGCGAATGCGTTCTGAGTCACTGGATGTTAGTCATTGTTTTTTGGAAGGTTTTCAAGTTTTTTCATTCATGTTCAGAGATGAGAAAGAAAAGAGAGAGGGAGGTTTGGGACAAATATAATAAAGAACAACAAATACGGGAGATCAGTCAGTGTCTACACAGATCAGAGATCAGCAAATACAGCATGGAAGCGGATGACTTCTGATACAGAGGTGACTCCGGGGGCAAGTGACTCTGCAATGCACATATACTTTTATTGGCTTTGGCTGCGGTTGGCAATCGTGAAACACGAGAACCAACCTTGTTTCTTTGAAGCCACCAAGTTTGTCCAAGACAAACCAGCTCCCCCCCAACCCCAACCCCTGTCCACACACACACACACACACACCAAATGAATAAAGTCAATAATTACAAACTTGTATGCAAAAATAAACAGCAGTTGTTGGGTTTTTGTTCCTATTCTCACAATGTATATGGATAAAAATCTGTCCTGAGCTTTAAAAAAATCTAAACTAAGGTAACTCTGGAGATATTGCCTTGTTTTCTTTTTTGATAACGGTGAATCTTTGGTTTCTCAGACGTGATATTTTGTTGTACAGATGCTGACAACAGGAACGTGATCAGGTATCGCTGCTAACTTGTCCGTCTTATAAATTTAAAGGTGGACCAAAAATGGGTTTTAATTTGGGTGATATGGAGTTCTGATGATCCAATATAGTGTGTGATTGCGGGTATGTGATCTCTGGCTTGGACCTCAGGTTGGGAACCGTGGCTGTAGAGGCTAATTTCTTCTTCGGCTGCTTAATTATTCTTCCCTCGAGTCTTTTCTGGTGCGAAGCTGCAATGTAAGTTCATTTCCTGGCTGTTAGCCCAGTCATTAGCTGTGATTGTTAGTGGTGAAACTTACTTTTTACAACTTTGGAAGTGTGACAGCTCTCGTTATTTTTATGCCTTCATTCGCATAGACAACCGATTGACTGAAATAGGGGCCTGAGAATACCATATTAACACAATGACACAATTGTAACCACCGCAAAACTGTCACTGAGCTCCATTGTGTTGTGTTGTCTGATCTTTAGCTTTATACAGATGGGATTAGTTTGACACGGGGAGGTGGAGTAATGCAATTTTACCAGAGTAATCATCTGTAATATTAATGGCCAATTCACACGGGATAGGAAATCTCAGTAAAACTGCCTCAATTGCAATCGTGTGCCTGGTGATCCCAACACGGCACCGGCTATGCACAAACCCCTGTACACCGAGTGGCACTAGATTTATGTACCGCCGTCACCTCCTGACGCCACATGCGTACTATGCTGCTTCTTGATATCACAAGTGCAGACACACTATCAACATCAAAACTCCTTGTAAACAGAAGATGACAGACTATTAACTCAGATATTTACTGCTGGTCTATTTGCACGGGATTAGTATTATCTGGGGTAATTGTTCTGGACCTTTTTACCCCAGGTAAATGTCGCCGGTAATCTTTACTGACATCATCCGGTAATCTTTACTGACATGGCAAATTCGGACGGGACTAAAAACTCACTGAGACGCTCTGGTAATAATTACTTAACCTTCACCTCCTCGTGTGAAACTAATCCCGTCTGAATGGGACTTTAGTCTCACTTGCTTTGGGTTATGGGTGACAAAAAACAATACAGGGCAATTAAATAAAGTATAAAAATACGTAAATAAAATCGATTTTATTGCGAAAGAGGCCTAAGCTTCTCCTTTCCACTCTTTATGCAAAGCTGAGCTAATTGACTCTTAGCTATAGCTCCATAGTCGATGTACAGACACATTATCAATGTTCTCATCTCAATCCTGGCAAGAAAGCAATTAAGCACATTCCGCAAGAAATGTTTTCCTTGTCTAATGAAGTCTGGGAAAGTCTTTAAATAAAGTTTGATAGACACTGTACATAAGATATTCACTCAGACTGTCTATCAAGGCCAGGAATGACCGGCTCACTAACGCGGCCTTTTGATATGGAGCAGTGGAAGTCAGTAGAGTTTGTGACAGCTCTGTTTACTGTGGCTCGCCTTTAGCAGTGTGGCGTGCACCGCGGCGGCATTAAGATCACTTTCGCTGGCCTCGTCGTCATTGGCCAAGTCTTTGATTAAAAAACGCTGTTTAAATTTACGTAGGAACTTTATAGCCTTTTACCGAGCTTTACTGTGCACAATGTTATTTTAAGAATCCCTTTTAAACCAAACAAAGTGATGGGTTTAAATGAAATAAAAGTGCCTGACGGGGCCACGGAGAGACCGGTGGAGCGTGTTTCCTGGAAAGTGCTTTCCCATGTGTGGGCAGGCAGATCAGTTGGACAGGAGCAAGTAGCAGCCTGTGATGATGTTTGACTCACGAGAGGGCATACTTTCGATTGCACTGCTGCCAAGCTGCAGGCACTCGGAGGACCTCCCACTGCTGCCTGATTATTTTTTCACACCAAGCCTGGGAACGCAGGGTTAACGGCTCACCTGCAGCATGTCTGGACACTTTTTAATCCACAGACTCTCTGCAAGGAGGGAGCGGAGGGAAGATCTGTAGGGGGAGAAACAAAAAGATAAATGAGGATAGTAGCGAGGGCAGGCGGTATTATATTGCATGATGGGGAGATAAGATGCAGTTACAGTTGTACATGCACACACATACACTCCGTCTACGTTTACACAGAACTAGGCTGAAGGTTTTTGGGTTGGTGTGGACACAGAAATCGGACCCAATTTTACAGTCAGATTTGTCTTTATATATACTTATATTATATTATATTATATAGATAGATAAACTTCTTTGTCTGTCCCAATCAGCGACAGACGTTTTCCTTTTTACACGGCTGCAACAATAGAATACAACACTCTCAAGACACTTTTAATGAAAACAGTACAATAGGAAACACTGTTAAAAGATAGCTAACTTGCAACTAGCTGTTAGCATGTCGAGCCTTTCTAGCGCCCACGCCGGACATTGAGTCATTCATTCATTCATTCATTTTCTACTTCTTTATCCTCCACATGAGGGTTGCAGGATGAACTGAAGCCAATCGCACCTGGCATAGGGCTAAAGGTGGGGGTCACACCCTGGACCAGGTCACCAGTCCATTGCAGGACAAACAGAAACGAACAAACGAACAAACATTCACTCTCACAGAGCGACCAATTAAGCGGAGAACCTGGAGAAAACACACACACACACACATGCACATGCACACGCAGGAAGAACATGCAAACTCCACACATAAAGGTCTCTGGTTAAGCCCAGGATCCAAACTGGTGACCCTCTTCCTGTGAGGCAACAATGCTGGCCACTTCCCCACCACGAACGTACTCAATCCTCAAAGCTGACAGAGCATAAAATCGGTCTCTTCCTCAGTCAAAAAAAAATATACCGCACTGAATTCACTGTGTTGTGTAGTATGTAGATTCCCACACTATGTTAGTCTGACTTGGAGGATTCCGTTAGATTATAACATGCATTTTAAAAATCGGGATTTAGTCAGACGAACACAATAACTACTAAAACATACTGTTTATAATCTATTTATTGATCTCTCTTTTACATTAAAACACATTTTATGACAAATAAAACAAGCAGCAGAGGCGCCCAAAAGAAAAAAAATAGACACTACGTCGACATAAAAATATAAAAAACAGAAGTCATACATCTTCCACTTCCCGTTCACATGCTGACACTTGAAGTTATGAATGGTGAAGTGTCAAATCTGACCTGCGATCAATCAGATTTGAATGGGACCTGGAACAATGGAGCTGGTCGTGTGAATGCAGCCTAACGTACAGGATACATGCAGTATGTGTACGTCGGTGCAGTGGAGCAGATCCTCTGTAGATAAAGGGATTAAACCACTGTCTGTCTGAGCAGCTATTTTAATTGAAGATTTGCTGATGCCAGACATATTAATGCCTAATGGGCCTTTTCTATTTGTATCGCACTCCACCCTCACTGACCTTTACATATATATGTGTATATATAGAGAGCAACTGAGTCACTGCAAACTATATTTCTGACCCCAATACGATTAAATACGCCTGTTCTGTTTTTATACTCTTGAAATCGGATCAGTGGAACCACATGTAATAAAAGATACGTGTGCATACTGGTTTACACTATATTTAAATTCAGCATGCAGTTGTTGCAGCTGCCGCATGTTTGCATGCAAAATTCTTTAAATAAATCAATGATTCAAACACACATTTTTTTTGCCCGTGCATGTGCGATACCTGCAGAGCTGTGGTTTACCCCCCCCCCCCCCCCCCGCAAGAAACAACGGTGGCGGTTCACACATCTCGAGTTTGTGCGAGCTGCAGTCTCAGTATCAGAGGTGCCACTGGGTTCACAGAGTGCAAATTTGTGAATGGAGTCCCTTCCATATAAGGTGCTGGTAGAGTGGTCAGGGCAAGAGGAACTTGACTTGAGGCTGATGGTTTTCCTCTCTTCAGTTTCAGCTGTTGTGTCTTGCTGTCAGTGGATTGTAAAACCACCGCAGCACGACATCACAGCGGGACTATGGTCGCACTTCTGTTTACTGCATTCATAAAATGGCTGCTCATTGGGAAAACATGAATGTTTTCATGTAGATCCTGAATTAACTGCTCTTCAATCAAGCTGCTGGCCTGCAGTCAGTGACCGTTTTGCTATAAATTCAGTAGTTCCCGTTTGTGGTGATTCATAGTTTTTCTTCTCTCTCTGGTTTGGTGGAGACTTTCCTGTTAAACATTTTTTTTTTCTCACTCTCCAAACTCGAGAGGGGACATTACTGTTCAAAACTCTCACTTCATGAATAATAGAAAGAGACTGATAGAGGTTTATATGCACCAGCAGTTAGTGAATCATGGTTTCAGGTAGAGTCTGTTCCTGCCGCGTAATCATCGCTTTACATGTTCAGTTTTGAATTGATGGTCATATTCGCATTACATTTGAGTCAGAGAGCATCTGCTCTTCGATAAAGGAGATTTTTGTGGTTTTGCATTCAAATGAAGTGGAAACTAAAATGTCATACTGGTTTTACATCGAATCAAAAATGTGCTGTTTCCATTTGACGACTAAAGTGAAACTTGGGGAGACAGGTTTAAAGATTTAATTCAAGACCTTTAATAAATATAATAAGTACTCTTCTTTGGATTATTATTATTATGATGATAAGTAGTATTTTTCCTTCTCTAGGGGTCGTCACTGCTGCATATGATCTGCATATGTTTGATTTGTTATGCCGGATGCAACCCTTGAACTGGCAACCCTCTGGTTACTAGCACAATTCCCTTCCGCCATGGGCTGCCCTCTCTTCTTTGGATAATCACCGGTCTATAATATAGGGAGGAAAACCCTTAAAACTACATTAATTTAATTTGACAAAAAGATATATATCTAAAAAATCTGCACGATATCATTTTCATCTTGAAGGTTTGGCGTCCACATGTTTCTGTGTCCTTCCTCAGTCAATGTGCTACATACAGTGGTGGATTTAATTTTCACACCTCATGTCTGAGCCGCATGTTGGACTGCAAACTCGGGATTTTCACATTCGTCGTGATGTCACAAATGATCGCACATGAGTGGCGGTAACGGTCCTCGTCTGCTGTGTCTAAGAAGTGTGTGATGTAATCAGTTTTTTGTCTCTCTGCAGTTATCTGTGAAGACGACGACTTCTCAGCGTCCCGACAGGACAGCAGTGTCCGTTTATACCCGTCCTGCCATCGTGGAATTCGACCTCCACGCCTGTGGTGTGAGTCATGCAGGCCCGGCCCTCACTGCCTCATGTCATGACTGTGGACATTTGCCCTCCACAGAAGTGAACTCCTTTGTGGCGGCTCTCAATCAAGATTCACCTCAGAGAAAAGAGCTGCACTTCCTGGTCGCCGTCCCTCGGCTGGGAGGGGGAGCACAGCGCAGAGCAGGAGCACTCAGACTTGGCTCTCTGCATTCCTGGCTCCACTCACGGTTTTCCTCTCTTTCCCAGTGGAACACATGGAGTCTGATGCTGAAAATGGGACTTGCCTGGTGGAGGAACGTGCCCCCCCCAGCTGACCATCTGCTTGCCTATGCAGCTCTTCTTCAGCTTTCTTAAGAGACAGAATCTAGGCTGAGGAAATGTACTTTTGGTGGTTTCACACCGGCGAGCGTCGGCCCAGTTCGCGTTCAGAACCTCGGTGCTTTCAGCAAAAACCACACCAGTTAAGCAGAACCAAAGTTCCACCACCTTACATCATCAACCGCAGGCACTGCTCGGTGTACAGTGTGAGCAGAAGTAATCACAACAGATCTTCTGCGAGCGTTTCCTTCTGTTAATTCACCTGGAACGAATGCCACGCCCACATTTCCAAATATTTAAATGTCTTCTGGAGACAACTGCATGTTCTTCATGTCCTTTATTATTTTCACCAGAACACTGTCCTTCCTTCTTTTGGTCTACAGCTTACAATGACACGCCTACTGATTGGGTAGATTGGCTAGTGTGAAAGCCCCATTAGCCCTGACCCTTCAGTCACTCCTGATCTAGGATATAACAGTATGAAGCATTGTTCTTTAAAGTATAACCCTTACATTTAAATAGACAACTATACAGAAAAAAAGGCTGTTTTGTGCAGCTGAACAGCCTCTAAAATCTTAAAAAACCTCTCTTTTGTCCTATGACTGAAAATGAGGAGGTTTACAAAGTCATTTCAGCACCACTTCAATTTCAATGCAGGTGAGAAGTCCCCGCCCAATGAGCTTTTCGTCGCTGGAATTGAAGCTAGAGAGGTGTGAACGCGACCGCATGTTTCTCACCTCCCGGCGTCAAACACAAACAATGCCAGTGCTGCAACGCGGCATGAGTGAGGGATTTAGCGAGTGGCAGATTGTTGAATGGGAGAGAGCAGACCGCTGGCGCTGGTGAACAAACACAGCAACCACATCAAAAGGCACAGGGCCGGTCCAGTGACAATAAGGTCAGACAGTCGGGACATTTTCCTAAAGTGAAAAGCTCTGGCTGAACTTCATCCAATGACACGTTAGTCACTTGCACTGATTCAAACAGAGAAATGACCTTCAGTACGTTTTTAACTCCTCAGGAATCTCTTGTAAATAGCTCAAAAAAAAAAAAAAAAAAAAGTAATACACAAGCCAAAAAGATTGGGAACCTCAAAAAAGACCACTCAAAATCTATATAGACAACTTACAGTTGACAAAACAACATAAAACACCTTGTGAATGTTTGATATTTTTTCTGCCGTTGCCTTTCCCTTCACCTTCGTCCCTTCTGTGACACAGTAAAAAATAAAAAGGAATGACATGCCAGTGCGGTTAAATGGATATTTAAACTGGTTTACTGGGCTGTAAAGTATCACAGCATGCTGGAGGCACATGAGAGAAGAAGAAAAACTAAACTAAAACTACCATCAAAACATATCCTCCTCCATTAGATCTTACATTAAAAACCCTGAGAGTTCGGCATCATTAGTGTGTGCGGTTTGTCGTGACTTTTGCCTCGACGTACAAAGCGCCACAAATCCAGACGTACAAAATATACGGATATTCTTACTGTTTAGGATCGTACTGCAATGTGTAAGTGGCCCAGTTCATAAAATAAGATTTCTTCGCCTTTAATTTACAGGTTGTAGCAATGAAACGGCCTCTTAGGAGGTAAAACTTTAATATAATTAATCAGATATTTCACTACAAGCAAGTCAAATTCACTATTGCACATACACAAGTCTAGAAGTCGACTGTAATAGGCTTTAACGGTGGTGCGCAACTGTACAGAGATGAATGGGGAGTGTAAAAAAGCCGCTATATCACAAGTGTGTGTGTTAAAACTCTCGGTGGGAAACTCAGTCATCCATCACCAGTCTGGGGAGTGAGGGATATATTCTTTTTTTTTTCTTCTTCATTTCCTGGTTAGGTGGGTGGGCATCTATTCATTACCTGTCTTGTAGTTTATTCTGCATGGGATCTGAAGCATGGCAGCACATTCCTGCACCTCAGAGAAAAAAAAAGGGAGTGGGAGTTTTCCGTTTGTTTTAACGAGGTTTGTGTTTGTTTAACCTCCTCTCGTCTCTCCCGAATCGAACAGAAAAGTGATCGGGGGGGGGGGACGAGACGCCCCTAACCCGGCATGGATAGCGGCGTCACAAACTCTCGGAAAAGCTTGTGGTGTGAAAGAAACAGAAAAGTGAAATCTGAAGTGGAGAGGTTACAAAAGCAGTTTGTAAAGTGAGATAAACAGTGGCAGGAGGATCTCCAGGCCACTGAGCATGACTAACCCACTCAGCTGACCACAACCAAGGGTTTCTGCTGGGTTGGCTGAGGGGGCGAGGGAGAGCGACCTGAGCAGACACCTGCTCTGTCGTCAAACCTGGAGAGTGTGGCTGCCCTTGAGCAAAGCACTTTAGCGCCGTGGGATCAAACTGCTGCCAGAGCACTGTTTATTAAAGGAAGAGTCACGACAGTGTACAAACCTCTACAGTTGAATGACTGGGCTGTTCACATAATGTCAAATGTAGTAGGAGATTGTCTTAAACACACAGGTGAGCAGGAGTGGCACCTCGCCCGTTTGCTCACTGTGAATTTTTGTTTTCCCCGCCCGTGTGAGAACTCGGACATTATGCTGAAACTTCCATGAAACTTCCATTAAAGTGTCCGGAATAACTTTTGTGGATATTTGTGTCCCATGAGGACAATGTGGGGTAAAAAACTTGTGCATGTCTGAAAGCAGCTTTGCTTTCACACGTACATCTGCAGTCGAACACCTCGGCTCACTTGGACATCCAATAAAACGTTCAATGTCATCTTTTCAAATAAAGACACTATGATGCCTTTTTTACTCCTTTTCTCCACTTCAATAGTGTAACCTGTATTAAATATGTATAGTATATTAGAGCAAATATCATTTTCACCATCATTTAACCTGTTTATTACTTTCTGGATTAAGCGAGTCGTGGTGTTTGGTCCGCAAAATGCCCGAGAATGTTAATTTGTGTTTGACAAACCTCAAAATGATGGGTCGTTTTGTCCACAAAGCAAAAATTGATCTGCAAAGAAAGCAGAAAATATTCATTTTTATTATTTAAGAAGCTGAAAACTTGCTTTAATTATAAAAAAAGAAACACCCAAAGTGACCGAATATGTAGTTAACTGAGCCCTAAAAGAAACACTATGCATTTTGTTTATTATTTGTTTTTACTTTAATATAACAGCATCTTAATCACTTTGATATGTCACTGACTTCAGACTTTTAACCGGAATCTCTGTCTTTACGTAATCTGAATAATCTGAAAGGTTTAAACTATAATCAATTTATACACAGCTACTTTTAAGCAGCTGCGGAGGAAACTCTTCACAGTTTAGACGAGTTGCGTTCTCCTAACGATCAGAAATGTTGAGTCTGGTTATTTATTTTTACTCCCTCTGTTATCTTCAGCCGTTGCGCTGCACCTTTAAACCGGAGGTTACAGAGGTAAACTTTACAGTTGTCATTAATGACCGCGGCGACTAAAAGCTTTAACGTTATCAAACAAATCTACGATGGTGTAACCCACGTATTGAATCAGGCTTGTCCTTCATTGTGTTTCCTCACTTTTTTACTGCACCAACAGTTGTCAAATAACTTCCCTGACTTAAATCCGCTGTGAGTCACGACTGAATTATGTCCAGCTGTTTGATTACTGCGAAGTCCGCAGGGCCAACACCTCATTCATTAATCAATACCCGTGTCTTAACGTTAGGGGTTTTGTAACAAGTGCAAATACGGCGGCTTATGTGCTCCAAATGACCCTTGTGAATAGTGTGAGGAGGCTCGTGTTCAGATTACACACTTTCACTCTCTGCAGGTGTAAACAGGAGGCAGTGATGCAGAGCAGACAGGGCCAGCTTCAGTGTAGTGAGCACACATTGACTCACTTGGTTGGAAAATCTGAGGAAAAAAAAAACAACACACACACACACACACAGTGTAAACATCTGTCAGGCAGAACATTTTATTCAGATGCCACAAAACAGAAAATGCATGATGTATTCAAATAAAAATACAGTACAAGTCATTTGGAAAAGTGCTGTAAATGTGCAAGCTGTGGGAATTTGACCAGGAACACAACTTAAAGCTAGGGTCTGTCCTTTTTCACCTAATCATATAATTTCATTTGGACCACAGTGAATAATCGTCTGATGTACCGCTCAAGAAGTCATGAAATAAATGGCAGCGTCACTACAGACGACGACTTCTGATTCTAGTTCTAAGAGGAGCGGGTGGGATGTATTATTCTGTGTGGCAGCTGTCAGCGAGGTTCCCTCACTTTGGTTGACAACAAATTCAAGGACCTTTCAAGCACTTTCCAGGACCAATTCCCTCAAAATCAAGGACAAAATGTGCTGTCAGTTTAAGATTTCACCCATGGCGTTCTCTTTCATTGATCTGATCATGCGACTGTCCTCGGGATCTCGGTCAAAGTTAGTCTTCATCATTTTCTTCGGTGAGCCAGCGATCTAGGAATTTTCATTTCCCAGGCATCACGTCATTTACTCCACATTCGCTCTGCGTAGGCCTAGTACATCAAGCAACGTGGGGCATGAAACAGTAGGTGGCGTCGTAACAAACAAATATATCAACTTAACTTCTTTCTTGCGTAGAGTTCAAGCACTTTCAGGGCGTGGAGCATGCACAGTAACCATGGACACTAGCGTGAAGTTATGCGAGCACGTCCACCGCTACCCCAACGTAGTAAAAAGTAGCGAGCGAGATCATCACTACTGGAATGCAATGGCCGACACAGACCCTGATTTGAGTACGAACGGGACTGCAGCCATGTACGCGCATGCTGAAATACAAAGCAGCTCTCTGCAGACACGGAAAGTATGACCCAGCTCCAGAGTGAACAAACCCAGCTACTCACGGGAGCCACACCACCGAAAACCAAGTCAAATCCAAAACTGTGTCACTTGCAACTGCGGTCTGTTTTCTGTACTGTGGTCTAGACTTACAGACCCTAGCTTTAAACGAGCTTTATTACAAGTAAAACACATTTTATTTCCATTCACAACATGACAAATGAATATCATCTCCTTTAAGGTGATTTCAGTTAAGCTCAACAACTTGACCCCCTTGTTAAGGTGAGTGGAAAGTGCTCGGCGTGATCGGCTGCGCCTTTAAGAGCACTGCAGCATGACAGTTGTAAAACTAGGTACTTCCCAACCACAGTGTGAAGGACCACGGGGGCCCATTCAGGGTGTATCTGTGTCCTCAAACAGAAAGGGGGAAGTAGATAGTATTAAAAACCATGTCATGTGCATGTCTAAGTGTGTGTGTGTGTGTGTATGTGTGTCCATTCAATTCCACCGCATCTTAATGGATGCAGGGAAACCGAATCCGACACCGGCTGCTTCCACCTTTGCCTCCTCATTATGCAGATCAATATCTGCACTTGTCTTGGAGTCCAGCAGCAGCATCTGCCGCATCCGCAGCATCAGGGGGTCTGCAGCGCCAACCCTACAAAACAAAACAAGAACATGACACACTCACTCCGGCTATGACTGTTTGACAGAAAACTCTCGTTTCATAATGCAACTTTCAGCTCTGCAAATGAGACAGCCCTTTCATTATGAGCTGGGAGAGCGCTGGTTTGTGAATTTGCAGTGAAACGGACAACGGCGGACCATAATATGGGCCTTATCTTTGTCACAGTTCGCACACACACACACACACACGCAGGTTTATCTGATTTAAGGGTTCAGAGCAAGAGGAGGAAGATGACGGAGAAAGGACAAAGCAGAGAAAACAAAATCAGACTTTTGAACAATAACACACCCAGATAATGGGACCTCACGCCTTGTCTTAAACTCAGAAACAATCTAAAGAAGCTCATACACATAAGAATAAGATAATAAGGGAGGGGGAGAGTCAGTACAGAATTAACAGTAGGGAAATTTGGAATGGCGCTCGTTATGTTAACCTTCATCCTCGCAAAATTTCATGTGCATCCGTTCTTAACTTTTTAAGTTATGCATCCCGGGGGAAATAACAGGGGAATGCACTGCATAATACGTCTTCAGTTTCAGTGACGCCACAACTCCAAAAATATAAATAAATATGTTATTTGTTCTCCATCACTGCCTCGTGCTGTATTTTATGGGTCATTTATTTTATTTTATTTTTTACAGTTTAGCTTTAAAGTTTAACCATGAATGTATGAGTTTAAATTAAATTATTGGCACTGACACATTAGGATTAATAACACAAAAGTACAAAATTGAACATAACCAATATTAGCCACTGATCACATTAAGCCATTATGGCTATAGTGTTTTGAATAAAAGATACGATTTATTAACGTGGACATAACCTTTGATTAGGTTTAGCTTGTTCAGAAGTTTGTAACAACTGTATTTTCTTATTTTACTTATTGAAGCTTCTATCTATTTTTAATAGACTGGACTTTTTTTTAAAAAAAGGAGCCTTAAAGCTGAATTATAGACATTTTGCCGCATGGAACAATAGTAAATTTAAGTAAAACTAAATATCCAACTTTGCATATCTGGGATACATGTCGAGACTAAAGCTACGGCTGAAGTTAGTGATGAAAACACATTGATGAAATTGGTGATTGAACGCTCTTCACATGAAGACCCTGGACCACAATTACAGTAAATCTTGGCCGTGAAAAAAGAAAAAGAGCCATGGACAACATTTCAAAGAAACAGCACCTCAAATGGACAGCTGGAGTTTTCAGAGTTACTGCTTAAATCCTCCTCCACTTCCTGTCACTGCACCTAAAGCTGTCAGTGTGTGTGTGTGTGTGTGTTTTGTTGGGGAAACTCAGGCAGGAATGCAAAACAACATTCGTCATATGATGAGGGTGTTGAGGCTTCTCGTGAGTGAGTAGGTTGTTAAAAGGTTCAAGCAGCTTCACCAGAAGGCTTTGCCTCATTTGCTGAAGTGGAAAAAAGGTGTTTGCCACAATAATAGAACCTATCACATGTCTCACTGGGGACTTTTAAGCAGATGAGATAATTCTGTCATCAAGTTATGGGCTGTGTGGGGGGACATCAACACTGAGTTTTTAACCAATGCAGTCTTGGTTTTCGAGGCAATGGAGACTCTGGTCCAGACTCACTGATATGAGACAATAAGGTTGACGGCTGATATAGGACGCCAATATTTATTCTCTGGTCAGTATTCTTTCATACCATTTTAACTCTAGCTGATAAAATATTGCAGTTTGACAATAATAAAATGACAGAATCTGCATTTTACACCAGTATACTTAAATATTTAAGAAAAAAAAAAGTATAAACTAAACCGTTTACATTTAAATCAGTTTGAGTGTGTTTTGTTTTTTTTAATAATTCAATTTTTTTCTGGTTTCTTTGCTCCCTATGATAAAAAAAAAAAAAGAATTACAATGTCAATTTTATGTCAAAGTTGTTCCAATTTAGGGGCCACCATGGCAGTGTAGTGGCTGCAAAAACCCCCGGGTTGCATCGACTTTGCATGTTCTCCCTGTGTGTGTGGGGGTTTTCTCCAGGTTCTCTGGTTTACTCCCACAGTCTAGAAACATGCAGAAGTTAATAGAAAAACTCGAAATTTGTCAGCTGGGATTTGCTCCGGTGACCCATGACCTTCACTGTGGAGGAAATGTAGAGAAAAATAAAGTATGACACATAATAGGAGTGGACGCCAGTGTGATTGACAGCTGGTATTGTCCAATAGGAACCTGGCTGGAGGTGACCTCAACATGGCGCGGGCCAAAATCTGGACGCTTCAGATTCTTATGAGCGACGTCATGACCGGTTTCCAGTTGTTCTCGACCCACACATGTAAAGAGATTGATGGTCAGTCCCTTTAAATAAATCCATTTTAAACAGTGGCATACAGCAGAATCAAGCGTCAGAGGAACCCTCCTGCTTGTCCAACATCGTCCCATGTGTGGTAGAAGGTCACTATGGTTCATACAGAGGTTGATTCTTGGGCGGCTGAGTGGCTATAAAAGCAGGAACGCCACGTGTCAGTGAAAATGTATTTCCAGGGGGCTGACAGAGTATTAAATGGAATGTGGGCGAGGTTATGACCTAACTGGCACCGTGCCTCCTCACGTGATCGCTCCCTATTTGTGGAGATTCCGTATCCGAGCGCGCCGCGGCTAAAACTGGCCCTGAGATCACATGCACTTTTACAGCGTGCAGCAGCAGCAGCAGCAGCAGCAGTGGGGCTCATGGAAAAGCAGGCGTTGCATACTCACATCTAAACCTGCCTGTGTACTCAGCTCTCTTTTATGCAGCACTTGTATTTATACATGATAAGCATTCAAGCAAAGCCAGTGCTGCTAAAACACTGAGGCACGCAGGAGAGGTTGTATGACGTTTCCCACGGTGACTTTGGTTCACTGGGGGAAATCCCATTTCACCTGATGTTGATTAAATCAGGTCAGTCACTTCAACAACGGAGCTGGAAGGGATTGTCTCGTCTACATTAGGTCACAGAGGGCAGCGGCTGGCCGCCGTCCACAGAAACTCAGCCATGACAGCAGCAGGATCTCTCCGTATTAGAGGCGACGCTTTCGACGCTTCACTCGATCCAGCATCAAATCAAATCACAGCTTATCTCATTCTCGGTTTAAAAAAAATTGAAATTCAGGGTTCAGAGGTTTTCAAAACATACAGAAGATAAACTGCTGATAAGACGTGGACTAACGCCTGTCCCATTCACAGTTTCACTGTGCTGTATTTACATGCCAACAAAACACGGACCATTTGTACGGTTGTCACGGCAACAGAGAGGTTTAAAACACCTACTTTACTGACCACTTCAAGGACATGAAAGTTAACAGTGAAAACTACTACACATTACGTTTAATGTGAGCATAATGGAAAGATTAAACCCATGATGGTTTCAGAAGGAAATTAAGTGATCTCTGAAATGTAGCCTATAATAATCTATAGGGTGACTCAAACATCTGTATGATATTTCTGTTTAATGCAAAGTAATCATCAGTGCCTTTGTGTTGTAAATGTCTGACGACCCATTAAAGCCCATTAATACTCCATTTCCGCCCGTTTTTACGTCCGTCATTATCTCCCTCACTACCCTAACATACCTCCGTGCGCCTTTTGATTCGAAATGAACGCAAAGTACGGACAAAAGGCTCCATCTGTCTCCGTCTTTTGTTGAGATTTGTTGTGCCGCATCTATTGCACATAACACACCACATTTGCTGGAAGCCGCGCTTCAACCACTTTTGAGGCACAAGCTAAAATGTATCAGTAAAAAGTGACGCAATTTCCAGAAACACAATGATGGTAAAATGTTGTCGCTTATTGGCCATCATTACGATGAAATTGAAATATTCCAACTCACGACATTTGACTTGAATGTCCGACGCTCTTTTGGCATCAATGGCCCAACGCAAGTGGCACGCGTGACACGTTTTTGCTATGAATTTGCATGTATGACAGATTTTGATCTCATTCTGTGTGAACACACACAGTTGGCAACCGCCAATTAACTAGAAGTTGTTAAAGCACTCCGAGTGAAATGGAAATTCAAACATCGACAGATCCAAAACCCGTCAACTGGGCGAGTTCAAAATCAAATTAAAGCACAAGGCCCACTCTGCATGGAGTTTGAATGTTCTCCCTGTGTGTGTGTGTGGGGGGGGGGGGGTGTTTGGGTTCTCCTGTTTCCTCCCACAATCCAAAAACATGCAGATTTGGGGATTAGGCAAATTGGATTATCTAAATTGACTGGTGACCCCACCTTTCGCCCTATGTCAGCCGGGATTGGCACCAGCGCCCTCTCACGACCCTCATGGAGGATAAAGTGGTAGAAGATGAATGAACGTATGAATGACATTTTTATACATATTACTTCTCACAAGTAAACAAAGTAGAGAAATGCAGAGAAACAGATGTCATCCAGTAGAAGAGATGGGACACTCCAGTATCTCCAGAGCACTGACGGGGCAAAAGGGTTTGGCCCTGGACATGAGAGCTGCAGTGAGCTGCTTCTAACTAGTTCAATGAAAGCAACGTCAGCACCTTTGAGTCACCAGTTACTAAACTTGTTGAACTCCAGCTGCTTCATGTCTCAGCTGTAATACAAGCCAGCTGGAATGTGCAGCAGTGACGGAGCTCGCAACTCCCGACGACGAGCTGCGACACATCTCTCATCAAGCACAAGCTCATTAACCAAAAACCTCCCGACAAATCTGAGGTCAACAGTGGGCAGGAAGAATCCTGGGGGGGAGGTTAAAGGTCTGACCCGGATTGTTCCGGCTTTGAAAGACCACCAGGGTGAGATCAGAAGATCCATTCACACTTAGTCAGAAACAATTGAGTAAACAGGAAAACCAGACATTGCACACTGCAGATGAGTATCCCGTTTATGGATTTTGTGTGACGCACATAAAACTCAGATCTGAAATAATCTCCAGATGCAGCAGGGGATCCTCGTCACTTGATGCCGAGTTCAGGGCCAGGCTTTCCTCCAGAGATGCAGGCTCATTATCAAACTGTGTATTTCAGGGATTTACTCACTGACACAGTGACCAACAGCTGCTTCAGAGGAAAGCCAGCAGGCAGCAGGAGCTGCCTCCAGTAATAGGGCACTTCCTCAAAATCCTGCATTTACAAAGCCGAGGCTTCTCTTCATACTGAGACACTGTTATCCAGTGAAAGTGTGCTACATGCTTCTTTCGCTGCCAAACCAGAAATAAATTGGCTCAGTCTTTTCAGCCACTCTATGCAGTGAGTCAGCATTGCTAACGTTTCTTTTAACACAGCTGCTAGCCTCGTAAAAAAAAGGAGAGAGAGACAATTTTTCAGTTGCCAAGGACCACACGTGAAAAACGGGACATTTCAGCCGGCTTTTCCTGCCTCTCTGGGAGTCCTATGAATAGCTTAATTAAAGACCCCATGGAGAAGTGATTGCACCCATTTAATAATATGAAAAAAAGACGGATCAATGAGATAAAAACGAGCAGCTGATGGCAGCACCATATCAAATCAGGCTACTATCAGGTTCAAGGTGGAGCGAGCGCTCGCTCCGCCTCTATCGCGCTCCTTTTTTCTTTTGCATGAGGAGTCCGTGAAGTCATTGCAGCTGCCACAGCTCTCTCATAGAGGCCGAGTGAAAGGTCGTCCCTCCAGCTGAGGGCCGTAAATTCTAGATGTAAAATGGGGAAGACGTAGACTCTGTTCAACAGGTGCAGATCCAGAATGAATGGGCACCCATTTTTTTCCCCCTCTAAAGGACTGAGGACAAAGAGGATTGAGACAGGAGCATTCAAACTGGAGAACTTATGATGCCAAAATGGCCTTGGTTAAAACACAGATCGTCCTTCATGAAACATCTGCAAATTAAAGAGCTCCGACACAAACTTGGCTCGATTCCCTTACGTTGAAGCCATAATTCCTGTGAATGAAAGGCTGCTCACAATGAGACACTTAAAGATTTCGGATATTTTCGCCCACACACGGCAGCCACGGGATTCCAAGAGAAACCCAGAGATTAAAGCCCATAATTCCAATTTTCAGAACTCATAAAACATGTCACAAGAGCTGCGTCGAAGGCGAGTGCAACTGTGACCATGGTGATACAGGGAAGGACAAACTAGAGGAAATCCATAATGCATAAATGCTTATTTCCTTGTAGAGGGATTTCACAACATAAATCTTATGATGATCTGCATTTACTTTCCACGCAACCTGACAGCTCCAACATTATTCAGAAACATCAGGCACATTCTGAGATATTCGTTTGTTTTGTCAGGCTTAAAGAGATGTTTTTCATTTCCCCCGTGAAAGATTGTGGTTATTCATTTTAAGGTGACACGCCGAACTTGATTTATCGCTCGAATATCAAACACTAACGCCCAGAGACTTGAGAAGTGGCTGTAAAAAATAGTCGTTCTGCCCTAAATAAAAACATGGCAACGGCGATGGGCTCAGATCCAGCTGCAATTATTTCCAATTTCACAACGTTGAATGGAAACAAAGCCTCCACAGAAACGACTTCATGCAAATGAGAATAATGACAAAGTGTTACGAGAGCAGTTTGTGTTTGAATTATGTGATCCAAACTACCGAAGTCAAATGTATTATGGATTTATTTCGATGATTAAAGCTTATGCAAAACTACTGCTGACTAATACGTATTGTGCAACATGCTGACAAAACACCGCCGACAGTCCGCCTCCATGTCTGTTTACATTCTGAAGTCACGTTGAATTCCGCGAGTTTCTGTCTGCAATCGTTTGATTAAACGACAAGTGTGTGGTCCTGTGCGTCTCGACTGGATCGTCTAGTCTGGGCTTTTTCAGGATTAAAGCATTGAAAATTGGTTACAGCAGGAGTCCGTGGTCTCCCATAATTTTAAAATCAGGTCAGATTGGAAAATCCACTAGTGTGGGGCAATTTTTCACTGAAGAAATCAAGACACTTGTTTCAGAGTCAGTCATAAGATGTAAAAATGTGCGTGCATGTGAGGAATCCATATCCGCTCTTCTTTTGGACATGTTTTTATTAGTTATAATATCACATGATCCATTCGGTCACATTCGGTCACACATTAACATGATGTTGTACAAGTTGTACAATGTCGTACCGGCTTCCTCCAAAAACAAGTACATTTGCGTGAAACACGTGAAAGACACGGTACAAATGGCAGGAAGAGACTTGAGATTCCTAAGGACAACTCATCACGCACTAACACGATGACATAAGACCGACTGTTCTCAGTGACATTCACGGAATTTCACCCTGTTTATTCTGCTTTCATCTTCGCTTTCCTGCTATTAAGAAACATGCCACACAAATCCAATTAATGGAACAAACCCGGTCTCGCATTAGCATCCTGCTGATCTATTTCCTGCTGTAAGAATGACACCATTATATTTCCCCGGGAAATCAGGCCAAACGATTTAAGATGGGTCTTTCCACTACTTGCCTCCTTATTTAATCAGAGCAGATGCAGACGGATGACGTTGAAGGACTCTGTCTTTCAGTACGTGTGTATTATTATTGTGTTAGTCCATCTAAAACTGGACTTATCAAATTAGTACTTGCATTATGTACACTTTGGCCTTTGTGCATGTTTCACAATCTTTGACATAGAAATGGTATACCGAAGTAGACAACAACAAAAAATGAATCTTTTATCGTTGAATAATTTACAAAATTGTTTTCTGTTGAAGAACAGCTGAAACTAGCAAATGAGAACATTAACTCCTCAGGAAATTACTAACATCAAATATAAGAAGAAAGTAGAAGCATTTTTTTCCCCCTTTTTTGAAAAAAGTTTACAGTTCGATGCCAAGTCAGAGGAACCAGAACCATCTCTTAGTGATGCTGCTATAGACCTAGACTGCTGGGGGAACTCACACTCTTTATTACATGTCATAAACCTTGTCCTTTCCCTCCCTAGTTTTGTGTCTTTCCTTCCTGTCCCCTTTCTGTCCTGCAGGCTGCAGGATCCAGATCCAGTTTTGAGTATTACTAATATTATCATTAGCAGCAGTAGATATCAGTACAATCTATGCTACTATGTGTATACATGACATTATAGCTGCTCCTGGTCTTTCTCTCTTCTGTCTCTCCTTCTTTCCCTTTCTCTTCCCTATTTCTGTCCCCCACCACGTTTCCTTTCACCGCAACCGGTCGAGGCAGATGGCTGCACCATATATTCCTGTTTTCTCTCCACTGATGCTGATGTTGGGGTTCTCTTCTCTCTACAATAGTATAAAGGTTTCTGTCCGACTATGTTCAGTGCCTTGAGATTGTGATTTTGGGCTACACACATAAAATTTAACTGAAATTTCCCATAGACTTACATTCAACGTGCTCTTTGCAACCAGTGGTGTGGCCCCCAGGTGGATATTCAAAAATATTCTTAAAGGTCAACCAGAAAATGTCTAACCCTGACAAGCTAATATGGGGGCATATTGCTACCTAGTAAAGCGAGGTGGACACACCGAATTAAAATCAATTCCGCTACTGCTTGTATACCGGGACAAGGCCAGAAGGCCAATGAAACAGCTTAGTAAAGAAAATTCTGTTGCATACATTGGTTAGTATAAAGAGAAAACAAGAACTTCCTGGTCGGTTTACTGACAGTTTTGATATTTTCCATGTCATCTGGTTGACCCGTCCATGAACCAACTGATGCTGATGAAGATACCACATCTGATTTATCTAAATGTCACAAGGAATTCTGAGTAGTTTTTGTGTCTAGAGGGCAACAGCAGCTGAGGCTCTGCATGCCGAGGAAGAAACAGAAACAGCCAAGGCATGTAACTGAAACATGACATGACAAATGAACATCCAGAAGAGGAAAGATCCTGTTCTCGTATCTATGTCAAACCGTCTCGCCACATTAAACAAAAAATAAAACAATGAAAAAGTGTGCAAAGATCAAACGGCGTGTCGTGCACTCTTGAGATTATAGACTCAGCTAACGTCTAATTGTGTAACACTAACTGTGCACGTCGCAAAACACCTTAAAAGGGTCACAACCTTTTTTACTAGACTGTCTGGGCAGCAGAAAACCAGTCTGTGTTTTACAGCGACAAAACTTGTGCCTATGATGACCTCGCATAACCCTCAGTCATGACCTCTGACCCCGCGGCAATAGCCTCATAACCCTTTCTGGCTCACATTCCAGCCTGTTTATCGTCGTGAGTAATAACCAATAACTAACCAAGCTTTACAAGACAGCGGAGCTTAAATGTGAGGCACCGAATTAATCAACAACTGCGGTGGGAAACTCCACACTCCATTGTCCTCTACTCTGCATTAAAGAAGAGGTTGTGATTAATTGCTGCCCATTCACACAGCAACACCGCCGGTTGAGCTGTGAAGTTTCTTTATGGGCGTTTTAATTCAGCTTCTTTTCGCTCAGTTGCAGAGGTTGCGGCACGTCTCCCATTCATTTGTGCGAGCGCCTTTGAACTTTCTTATATGCGGAAGGCTAAATATTTACATGTCGGCCTTTGCTTGTTTAATGTTACAGGCACACTCACACAGGAGAGTAAATGAATGAAAAAAGCTATAGACAAAACACCTCCACTGGCTGATGAGTACCAGACCACTTTACTGCGACGGCCCCACAGGTTCAACCTCCTTTTCAGGGCATGGGAGACAGAGACCCAGGGGTCTGCGCAGGGGCTCAGTGGAGAAGCGCAGCCCTGCTGACACTGCTGTCTCTGTGAAAAGAGACGATCTGTGCATTTAGAGTTGGCCCGGGCCCAAAAAGATTAAACGGTGGTAGAATACCATGTGAGGGCATTACGGACAAAGACAACACGGCATTTGATCAGCGGCCACCATACCATTCATCGTCACAAAGGAATGAGGCGCACAAAAGGCGCGTGACGTATAGCTAAGTTTTTTTTTTAAATCATCTTAGCTGATAAATCCCTTTCCCAAACCGCTACCGAACGCAGCGAGCGGAACTTAGACCGACACAAAAGGCCAGTCAAGGTCACAGGCCATCGAAAACATACCACTAACCGATAATAAAAATGAGCATTAAATGACTCATTTGCAAAATAATTAATAGCACAACAGTCTTCTGTTATGTTAAAAGAGAGTGTTATTTTAAACACAATTCTTTGTATCGGATAGTGTTGTTTGTCATCGACTGACAATTTGAAGTAAAAAAAATGACACTGTATTTGTCTTTGCACTATGTCAATGTTAAAGCCACCAACGCCTGTGTGACAATCTGCAAGCTCACATGACTAATTCTTAACAAACTGCCTCTGCGCGCAATTCAGTCGGTGGTTATTTACAATCACATTGCTAAGAGATAATAAAATTATTAAAAAGGGAACAAGGGTTTTCCCCTTGTACACAGTTACTGAGTGGTTGGTGTGGGTCAGGAAACAGTCAATTCATCTATTTACCTGTACTTAACGAGTGCCAAATGGCACAAGTGTGAAAATCTGCTGTACTTAAAGCCTTTTAAGCGGCTTCCTTCTGTAATAAAACAACCAAAATAACGTGGTGTTTTACAGCCTCACGGAGCCAAAGAAGGATGAAAAGAGCTTTAATGTTACTTCAGATGAGTAGGGCTGTAATCAACCAAAGAAATTCTTGGTCGACTGATATTTCGAGAGCATTTTGCATCACGTGCATCTGCACAATATCATAGCGCATGATTTCCGAAAACATACTATATACTATTGCCGTTGTTGCGGGCGAGTGCGCCTGCAGTTATAAAAATCAAATCAATGATTATTAGACTAAAACATTGAAATATGCCAATTCTGATATGTTCACGTACTCAAAATGGACGGAGCAACATAACGACGACAAGTTATCTTACCGTTTTTATATGATATGCCATCGAGCTGTGATATGCAAACTTTGCTTACTTTTTTTTTCGCCATCTATTTTTGTAAATATATCTTTGACATGGATGTTGGATGAGGACTAATTTTAAATTAAATAAACCCACCGGACATTCTTTAATCTTTCTGTCTCCTGTGGGTTGGACTGATCCAAAATACTGAAAACAAGGGGGGTGCTCTGAAAACACCCCCATTAGCGCTCAGTACATTCCTCCAGATGAACTTAAATTAACCATACACTGTATGAAATTAACACGGCAAAAAGTCGACTTATCAGAATTATTATTTTTTATTATTATTAAACATGCTGTTAATTCCATCACAAATGCTTTAGCCATAACCTTGTGTAAGTGTAGAAGGCTGTACATGTATATAATTAGTTATAAAACATTTTAGAGGCCTTCCTGGATATATTGTCGTCAAAGCAGCTACTGCGCATACTGTTCTGCGATGTTAAGAGTGAAACCAAACAATCTCACACCCGGGGACACCAATCTAATCGGCGGTGAATCAGCAGCAAATGAAAAACTCTCATCCTGCTTCTCTGTGATAGTGAAAAGAACAACCGCCATCAGCAGGAAGAGGGGGGAACTTAAAAAAAAAAAAAGAAGTCCAAAGTCACCACAGAGGACGAGACGAGGAGGACGAGTCTTGTCCAACCCTCAGAATCCAAGAGTTAAAAAACAAAAGAGTTTGACTTGTACATTTGCAACAATTAACCGTGTGTTTCCGAAACGGTCGTCCTCGCCCGAGACGTGTTATTTATCGTAAATCTCAGGCAAAGACGGAGACAATCTGCTGTGTGAATGAAAGGCTCATGAGACAATACAGAGCACAGACGCTGCCGGGAGAGTCTGGTGCCGCGTTTGTCTCACTTGGCAGAATCTGGTGATTAGATTTGCAAGAACACAAGAGCACAATTTAGTCCCAAAAATAAATAAATAAATAATGAATTTTTTTTATTTTTTTGGCACACGGAAACACCGATTGTGCTGCGGACTGTGTTTGAGAGCTGAATGACTGGAACCAAAAAACTGTCTAATTGGCAGCTTAATTGCTACTTTTACATCACTTGGATTGACCCCAAGCTGTTACTGTCTGGAAAGCTTGTAGAATCTTCTCAGCAAAAGGTGTTAGTCAAAAAAATGGAATAGATTTAATGCACTCAAATAACTCACCATCCTCTTTATTAGGTTTAACTTGGGAAACCACTGCCTGCCTAGTCTGCAGTGATATTCTAATGGTGGGTCAGAATTTGGCATCAACAACATTATAGCACAAGTGTGGCTAATGCTGCCTGGAAAGCGTGTGTATATTTAAAGAATATATTATGGCTGCAACAAAGGATTGATTTCACAATAAATCAAACAGTTGTTTGCTCAATAAAATGTTGTGATCAAGTTCTCAAATGTCTTGATTTGTCCACAAACTAAAATGATTCAGTTTTAATCATTTATTTGTCATATGGAGCAAAGTATTCACATTTAAGAAGCTCAGAATTATTATTATTATTATTATAAAAAGTCTCAAATAGGTTATACAATCACATAAATCAAACTGTGTCTCTAGAATTTATATTAAAGTAAAAATATAGGATATACACGGTTTCCTCCAGGACTAAATTTGACTGCCCTTTAGAGGCAGCATAGATTTATGCTTCTTATTACCATAAAATATAGCACGTAAGAGAGTTCTGCACAGATATAATATACAGCTTCTGAAGGAGCATCACATGTGAATCCTGTGGCACCATGAGATCAGTTTTCTGTGAACAAAGTCTGCACCGCAAACACAAAGATAATGAGCTGCTGCTTTCCAGAGTGTGTGGTAACTTTGTGAAGGTGGACAGGCACAGAGGTCACCTGTAGGTCAGGTGACCCTGGCCAGGAACGTGTTGCATGAAGGATGCTGAGCACATAAGGCAAAGGAGGTGCAAATGAGCCGGGGGGCCCCGGGGGGTCCATCTGTTGTAGGCAAATAAACGGCGGCTTTGGTGACTGGGAAAACAGCCCTGCTCTTCCCCCTGCGAGGCCCAGTGGACAGCTCCATTAATCAGGAGCAGGATGAGCCTGCTGGTTTCCCAGTGACAAGTCAGCAGTGGCACAAATCTCCCCTCACACTGCATCTCCATTAGAGGCTGGAGGTGTCGGCGGGCTGCTGCTTCTGTTTCTCTGTTGTCACTATTGATGTTTTCACAACTGTCCTCTAAGAATAACTGGGAAAAGTGACACCGGGAGGAGCGGGGAATCATTTATGAGCCGACGTTAAACCCACAAATAAACAAACATTTGTGTTCGGAGCTCGTTTGGAAGCCTGTGACCAAATGAGTCCACTTTATCTCACATCTACGTCCAAATTTGAGCAGTACCTGAGTCCGTATAAAAGGGCAGCACAAAGTGCTTTACACAATAAAATCAACCCCCACACACCAACTCCACCCCCCTAATAGAAAGAGACATATGGTGCATTCCATTTGCAGGCAAAACTCTGGATTTTGCGAGGTCAGGGTTTCTGTTGAAGGAACGTTCCCTGAGCTCTGATTTCCAACTCTGAAATGTAGGATTCCACGACGACTGTCACTTTACAAACCCTGCTACTTTTACTGTTAACAGCACTTGTGTCTCGTTTGTTTCATAGGGGTGGGTCAAAATATCTATTTGGTGATACATCGTCCTCCATCCTCTAATAAACAAACTACTATTATTTTAATGAACAAATTAAGGCGCCCTAAAGTAAACAACAGTCCCTGCCAGTTTCACCCTCCAGGCTTCTGTTGTTTGTTTTACCTCAGATGTGTGAAAATCGTTCGATTTATCATTTCCTGTGCATAAAAACGTTCTGAAGCACAGTTAATTGGTTACTTGAAATTTCACCCAGGAGCAAAAATCAGACGGCATTAATTCAACTCCTAAAAAACAAACCACCTGGTGTGAAAATCCATTCATTGATTAGAGTGTTTCTTAAAATAGAGTTTACTGATTTCAGCGTCTTACATTTGACCGTTTACCTCCTCTATAACAATAAACTGAATACATTTGGTTTGGATGCAAAACGAGACATTTGAGGACATTATTATTTACCAGTATTTGACATTTTATGGCACAAACAGACGCGGAAATCACAGGGTACCATGCGATATGATACGATACACGATACCAATAATATCACGATACGGCGATTCTGTGATAATCAACACATTGCAAGAGAATCATACAGCGACACATCACGATATCTGTACTGAAGAAAACACAACGCTTAAAAGTGCAGGATTTCTCTATTTATTCACAACATGGAGAACCCAACCCTATGGGGTTAACATAAACCCAAGTCTATGTATTGAACATGGATGGAGCATCTCTTAGCTTTCTCCGCTATTGACCCACTGTAAACTCCCTCTTCTTCAGTCAGGTAACTTGCACCCAAGTTTCCCTCATTCATTGCAGCGCCACCACAAGGAGACATCAAGTAGCGACGCCCAGCGAGTGACACTGGCAGGGACTGATTACTTTACCACGCCTTAAAACTATTGATATTTGTATCGGTGTATCGATTGTCATATTGCACGAGGAAGGGCAAAGACACATCACCAAATTGATATTTTGACCCACCCTTTGGCACAAATAAGTAATCAATTAAATAAGAAAATATCATTAGTTGTAACTCTAGGTTATTGTTAAGTATAGTCCTGTCTTTTAGTGCTAATATCTGAGTTTTAACTTCTTCAAAGTGGAGCTCCATGATCCAGTTTATTCTCACCAGTACCTGTGACAGCATTCACACCAAAGCCACTTAATGAGGCGCTATTTTCAGTCTCAGCGTGGCCTTAGCCCTGATTGGCAGAAATGTCTTTAGCATCTTTAGCAGTAAGATAAGACGCGTACCCTCAGCCAAGCTCCAGGAAAAAGAGAGGGGAGGGTTGACAGGGGCGAGAGGGGCGAGAGGGTGTGGGCAGAGACAGTGGAAAGAAAGATGGAGGAGCACTTTAATAGTATGATTCAGCAGTGGTATCAATTCCCACAGATGGCAGGCTGGCTCCTATTGACTTACATAGGAGGGGGAGTAAAGAGGCAATCAAAACCACCCCAAGGACGGACAGTCAGTACATCAAAAAGGGAGGGGATCAGTGCGGCCGAGACGCCCCGTCAGACCAAAGTGGGTAAGAACGAAGGAAGAGCTCTCTGAAGTGCGAAGCAAATGTACTCTACGATACCACAGAATGGAATCAGTCGTTCAATTTGAAAACATCGCAGACAGTAAAACACTTAAATGTCACCCTAACAAACAAACTTATGCATCTCGCGATTCCCTCAAAGTTTTAGTACCGACTTTTGAAATACATGTAAATCCCTTAGTGAGACTGAGATTGCATTAACTCAGATTGGTCTAGACAAACCTGCACATGCTCCACAATTGCCACCCCCGGGCTTTGAGCCAGAAATAATGGAAGAACCTGGTCCAAAGAAGAGGATAAAAACATGGCCAAATCTCCTTGTCAGCATTCTGAGAGTTTATTCTCTTTCAGCTGGATGGTAGAAAGACACAGAATGGCACCAGGCACCAAATTCAAACAAACAACTAACCAACTAATTAGATCATCTCTAAAGATATTGGAGTTGAATCATGGGTAAAATCGGGCAAAACCTCTCATAGTGTGTCCACAGCTTTAACAGAGATCGTTAAAAAAGGAGAGTTGCGCAATGACATAACCAACAATTAATAACAATTACATCATCAGAAACTAATTTTAATTTGGACAGCAGTTGAGTGACATGTCACAGAAGAACTACATCTATGGCTCGGCTTCACCGCGCAGGGAAACGTAGAGAGTGACTGGTGTCGGAGTGAAGACGCTAAGTTGTCTGAACAAAGTCGTACTTAACGAGGAGCAAGTGTCAGAGGATGTTCTGTGACACCTCGGCACACTGTGCGACAACCACAGCCGAGCCTCTGGAGGGTTCTCCAGGCGTTCACACACGCTCACCGGCCGCTTTAAATAACACAGCGACGGGGGGGGGGGGGGAGAAATGTGAGGAAGCCGTTTCCACCTTGAGATGGAATGACATGGCAGTGCAACCTGATGATCTCACCTCTCAGCTGGAGCGTGGATCCTTTACTTGGCGAACGCTACCATGACACGGCGCAGGCCAGTTTCACTCCAGGTGTAAAAGTGCACCGACAATTTGCAGGGACTTTTAATCAGTCTAATGAAATCTACCAGACAGACAGCCAACAGAGTGACCTCCGACCCCTGATGAGTGAGTGATGGAGAGAGTTGGCACAGACAAGACAGCTCATGCTTTATTAACAGCGCTTCAGGTGAACATGTGATCCTGTGTTGCTCTGTCTGCTTTCTCTTAGTAATAAAAAAGCATTTTAGCTCCGGCTGAAAGTGATGGAAACATGACAAAAAACTGTATAATGGCAGGCTTTAACATCTTGATTTAGTTATGTCCAACAAGATGCTCCAGGTACAGGAAAAAAAAAGGTAAATTCATCTGTACTGGCTTAAAAGAAATCTGCTTATGTATAACAGTCTTTATGTCCATCTGAAACACACCTGAAAACACATGCATGCCGGTTCTCGTAGTGTAACTTGATGTTTTCAAACTAAAAAAAGGACAAGCATTTTTTTAGAGCTGCAACTAACGATTATTTTCTCGATTAATCGATTAATCGCTTGGTCCATAAAATATGAGAAAACCTTAAAAGATGTCGAGCGGTGTTTGTCAAACCTGGAAATGATGATGTTCTCAAATGCCTTATTTTGTCTTCGAACTTCGAAGCTTTGAACCGATTAATCAAAATAGCTGTCGATTAATGATTAATTTAGTAATCGACTAATAATCAATTAATCTACGCTCTACATCATTTGTACATTTTCAGGATCTTAAAAACTCCAGGGCAGTGTGGACTCCAGATGTAAATGTACATGTAGGTGGTGACTGAGTGAGGGCAAATTACAGTGTTTACAGACACCATTTAAAATATTCACTTCATTCACAAGATTTTAGAATTCTTTGAAGCAGCTTGTACCCTTACTTTCCCATTAATTATGCCACAATCTGACCTCTACAAATGAATTGCTTTAATAAGCCCTGAATTGCCTTTAATTTAGTTGCAAAACTGATCAGCCTGTAAGAAATGTATGAAGTATTTTTATTCTGTACTTGAGGCAAACTCCAAAAATGACAGGATGAATATTGTGGAAAACAATTAAGAACACGGGAACAGCTTGTGAGCAAACAGGATTAAAATGAATGTCCCCGCCACAAGGAACGCTGTTATTTTGACATTTAAGACAAGCAAGTGGCAGATTTTTATATTCAGTCTAATAAACGATAATTACACTCAATTTCCTCTTTGTACAACATCTGTCTCACAGCTGCCACTTCCGATGACGGCTGTTGCGTTTAATATTTTTGCACAATGGAAGAGTGAAGGTGAAGTAAACCATGGTGGCACTGGATGGAGAACTGTACTGTTCTTCATGGTCCGTGTACAGCAGCGTTTCTTGAACCTTTTGTCCCGCAACTCCTGAATCCAACGAGTGTTTTCGGAAATGTGAGTCAAACAAGTGATTCCCTTGTGTTGAACAATTTCATTTAAACTATAATCAAAGGCTTTAGGGAGCGACATAAAGGCAGGGGAAGGATTACAGGTGGGCGGAAAGCCATTACACAAACCTGTTGGATTCCCACAATGCCACCAACTTTACACATACCACGTGTGAACGGGGTTAACGTGGAAATACTGGTAAATCGTGTCAGGCCACTCGCCGTATTGGCATCGCGTCAGCGTCGTCGCAATGTGTGTGGGCTTCACCTTTCACTGCTGCAGACAAACAAAGAGCATCAATCCGTCTTTGGCTCCTCCTCAGCTCTGTCAGCTCCACAATAGATTTTTATTATTATTTCAACCTGCTTATTAAATTTGCAGGCATGTTTCCTTTCAAACACAAGTCCCTCCACCAGCTCAGTGGCAGGACACATAAACACAGTATGTGGGTCAGTCAAACAACTTGTGTCTGCTCTATGCCTCCGCGCCTGAGGTAAGCACTGACAGCACAAATCCGGCACACATTGTTTGCCGGGCGTGACTCATCTCACCCGGAGAAGTTGGAAAGTGGAACAGGGTTCGCCTCGTCCTTGGATGTTTCCCGCCGCGCTACTGTTTGTGTGTGAGTTGTTTGGTGCGATCTGCCAAAAACCGTCCACACTTGGCGGCAAAATCTACCTGCAGAGCGGCACGGGGTCGGAGCAGCTGAGGCTCGTGTTTCCTCGCTCATGTGACTGATGGCTCACTCACTCACTCACTCCGACTTCCTGGCTGTGTTTAGAGCAGCGTGTCATTTGGCGGCGTAAACTGTGTCAGCCACGCGACTCGTCATGAGCAGGGGGAGCAGAAATAGAGAGAGAGAGAGGGGGGAGGGAAGGGGGGGAGATGTCATGGGACAAAATCCATCCACTTTGTGAATTACATGCTGATTTTTCCGTTGGATATAATGGTGCAGCCATGAAATGTGGCATCATGGGTTTATGTACTCCATGTCACACAAGTGTGACACAGCATATGTGGGACAGGAACTCAATATGTGGGTCAATGTCATCCTGTGAGGGGAAAGGGGATTTTTCTCACTTTAAAAAGGGAAAGTGGAAAAATGATTCACACCTGGATATATCCCACTATATCCCACTGATATCCCACTGTGGCCTCATCACAATCAATTCTCTTTTTTTACTGACTATTTATGACTGTAGTTTGAATATTAACAAATGCTCATGACATTCAAATCATTGTCAAATCAGCCTAAAAGCCTATTAGCTCCACACAACAACACAACAACGGTATTTTTCCACCCTATGTTCCTAAATGTGGGTGCGCACGTGAATAGTCCTTACAAAAAGTTTCATAATTGATCCTGTAGATCGCCTCGGGCAGCAGCCATGACAGGCGGTCAGTGCTGTAGTGTAATCTTACGGGGCAAACGTGCCATATCCATAAAGTAATAATAAATGGCAAACGAGTGATCTGCATCCACACTAACAGGAATAAAAACGTATATTAAGTAATCATTCAGGTGATCAACAGGCCAGCGATTTCTCTTACGAGACGGACAACGAAGTGAAAGGAAGGTCTCCGTCCAGACTGAAACTCAGCCTTGCAGTTTTCATACGGAACACTGAGCGAGCAGAGTTTTAAAAATTCTCTTTTTAGGGCTCTGGGTTCGTCTGGAAAACAGGTTTTGTCTGGAGCAGAACTTATGCTTATGGTTTTTTTTTTCAGTGTCATATGGATGCAGCCTGTGTGGATGTGAATGCTCTCGCCATGTGTGCGTGTGGGGTTTTCTCTGACTATTCCAGCTTCCTCCCACAGTCCAAAGACATGCTTGGGGTTGCAATTGGAAGTTTAGGGGTTAGGTTAACTCAAGATTTAAACTGACCATAGTTTAAATCTTTCACTTGTGAATGTGAATGGTTGTTTGTCCGGGGGTTTTACCCGCCTCTTGGACAATGTTAGCTGGGATTGGCACCAGCTGCCCTCATGGTCCTCCAAGAAGAAGCAGCACATAGTGAATGGTCTGACTGTAGGCCTTTCTGCATGGTGTTTGCATGTTCTCTCAGAGTTCTCAAAAACATGCAGAGGTTAATTGGACACTCTAGATTGACCATAGGTGTGAATGTTTAAATTTAACATGTAAAATCTGTTCTTCATGTACAACTACAGTGTTTGGGGTTTTCTGTTGTTGATTTTTTTAAATAACGTTTTAGTTTAGTTTTTCTTCATTTTAAATTGCTAATAGACTATTTTAACATGTAGTAAATTGTAAATAACTGCCAGATATTGAAAGTTATTCAGTTACAATAAGCTAAAAAAAAGAAAAAAACAGGACATTTTGAGGGATAGGTGTTAAAGGGTTCAACCCATAAATATTAACCGGTCGACCAGGTTATTCTGGTTCTGTGACAGAAGTGTTACATGCTTAAAGATGGAAGACAGCGTTTAATGACACAAGGAGCTAGTTATTAAGGAGACAGGTGTGTATTTTACATGATATTTATGAGCCGAGAGTGTGACGCCGTGTTCTTGATGCAGCAGGACACATATTTATACAAGAAAAGGTGACATTGGGGAATTTGTTCCTGTGTGCGTCCACAACTCGAGGCAGAACAGCAATCCGGTGTGACTGATGGGGGGGGGGGGGGGGGGGGTAGATGTGGACGTGCATGAACACTGGTGAGAACAATATAAGATACGTTTTAAAATATGTCCTTTCAGTGGACTGCATAACCCTTAAACTTCAACAGCACATCAGCAGTATTAATTGTCATTTGCATAAACACGAGAGTCACATTGTCTCATGGTCAGTCCCAATATAGCAACTTTAAGTCAGCGACCATATGTCACATTACTGGCTATTTTCATATGCAGGTCAACAACTCTGCAGAACCAATTTACTCAAGATTCAAAACGGTTTGTCCTTCAACAGCGGCCTGTGGGACTGTACACTGCGATTATTAACATAAATCATCATTTCATGTGTAAAATGGCGAAAAATGAATTTGCCACAGCACAAGCCGACGTCTCCAAGTCGCAAAACACAAAAGACATTCTGTTTCCAGGGCAAAACAAATATACTAATTAATCCACCAATCATGTCTTTTGACATGTCCGCTGTGTCCCAACTACTTGGTGCTCACAGTTCCACAGCCTCGGCTTGGAGCAGAGCCCATACGGCACATTCATCAAGGCCTGACAGTCCCCTGAAATCCAATCAAGCCTTAGATGAACTCCAAGTAAACTATACATGGAAGGAACCAGAGATGTAGAGATATCATAGATGATACAGCACGCATTAAGAGACAAGGGGAAACCCAAAATAAAATGAAACAGAATTAGTTTCTTTGACTTTTTTTTATCATCATGTATACTTTAACAGCACATCCCCAGAGGGACCAATACTGTGACATAACATCCAGACGTTTCTACGACCACCGCCACACAGCAGCGTCACAAAAAACTATGTATAGATTTGCCTGCAACAATAAACTCTTAAAACATTACGAGGTAAAACTGTGACGCATTTTTAATAAGGCTATGTTTTCAAAAAAGGACACCACTTCCCCTTGGAGCAGTGAGAGCAAAGACCTGTCCTCCTTTTCTCTGACGAGATGCAAACGTGAGCACAGCTTTACAGCGACGGTATGAAAGGTATTGTGCAAGTCTGGGGTCATTATAAATTTTGTGACAGCCCGAGTACAACTCTGAGCCCCGAGTGCTGCTCAGTGAACCCTTCTGTGATATTTAAGGTTTTCAGACAGTGTCAGATTTGACCAGAGGGGATCGCTCTAAGACAGAAAGGGAAGCGCCGCTTCTTCGAAAATGTCATAAATAAAGGGTCAAATATGTTCCGTTGTTTTTTTTTATATTTCATGGCTAGAACTTATGACTATAACTATATGACTGGTTCGTTTAGAATTAGCCATTTGACAGGGATCGTCTAAAGTCTGCCCAGCGCCAGAGGATAACGACGACGAGGATGAATGTGAAGACTCTCTTTC